>NW_026535783.1:68272500-68712500 GCF_028551555.1 Melozone crissalis
ACATTAAGTTGCCATGCTGTAATATAGCAATACTTCAGTTTAGTCAAAATAGGTCTTCAACAGATAATAAGCAGAAATTTTGCAATAGAGCTATGAAACGCAAGTAGTAAGCGACAAGAAAATGAAAGTTTCTGTGTCAAACAGAGAGGGGGAAATGTTGGAATCCATAAGGTTAGAGGGTTTTTAGGAAATGGTTAAAAAAGTATAGGCCTCAGACTGAAGTTTTGTTAGCATTGCAAATGCAAGCAGAAAAGTTTCCCATGCAAGCAGAAAAGTTTCCCAAGCAGTAGACGTGACAAATAACAATAGATCTCTGTAGAATTGGTTTTAGGATGGCAACAAGGTTATTTAATGTATATCTTTAGAAGGTTAGCATGAATAGAGCTCTGTTCATTGTCTCTTATGAACTAGTCTTTGTTTTAGCTACGATTACGTATACTTTGTGGGATTGGATAGAATGCTTGTCAATATGTGTTTTCTGTGTGTGATTGGCTGAATTCTAGATTGAGATGATTTTATGTATTGCTGTATGAGCCCTCCTGGGGGAGACATTTTGGGGTAGATCAGTGAGCTGTCATGTCTCCTTTTTGTATTATGAGACTGATGTGCTGGAAATAAAATCAAAAATCTCTTCACTGGTCTGTTTACAATGTTATCCATATTTGGATATTTTGCCGCGGCCTAGTGGGTTCCCTTTTTAAGACGTGGGTTCCAAACACAATTAGACTTATATCTACCCATCCCCCGACAAATCGGTTTCCTTTCTGAACAGATCCATTTTTCTTTCATAGGGCATTCCCCCAACAATTTCTGTTTAAAAATTCCCTATATTTTTGAATTGCCAATACACTCTGCCGTCCTCTATACAGGTGGTTAACGATAAAAAGTTGATACAATTGGGGCTCGGATTCGAGGGTGTTCTGAGGACGGCTGTCCGAGACTCTCCTGCATACAGAGGATGATAGCACTTTTCACACGGTTGTATCTCCCCTTATTCATGCTGATAAGTAGGAGGATCAATAGAACTGGGGGTCCAGTACAGGCTGCTCTCCCATTCATGCCTCCTTTCCGCAGAGGATCAGCGACTTTTGTTGGTAAGAGTATATCCTGATCCGGTCTTGCCCCGGATCTTCTCTTCTCTTTCCTTACTACTTGTGCTGTTCTTACCGGTTACTGTTGCAGGAGTCTACTTCCCCTTTTGTATCAACCTGTTCTTTCTTTTAGAGCCAGATTGCTAGGTGCGTGGGAGAATGCTCTATTGCTTCTCAGATCACAGGATCAGTAATAGGGATCTCCTTCTTTTCTTGATCTTTCTCATTCCCATCTCCTACTTCATTTAACCCGAAGAGCTTTTCAGACTCTTCTAGAGCGGCCCTTTTTGCAGTTATGTCTGCCAAGTTGTTCCCTTTTATTTCTCTAGTGTCGCCTTTTTGATGTCCCTTTATGTGTACCACTGCAATTTCTTTTGGTCTTTTCAAGGCTTCTAACACTGCCTTTATGAGGCCTTCACGAATAAGGGTTTTTCCCTTTGAGTTGACAAATCCTCTCTCTGCCCAGATCTTCCCAAAAGTATGTACTACCCCATAGGCATATTTAGAGTCAGTGAATATGGTACCACTTCTTTGATCAAGCCATTTTAGCCCTTTTAATAATGCATGTAGTTCACAGCATTGTGCAGACCAACTATTGGGAAGCTTTCCTTTTTCTATGACTGTCATCGTATGTCCATTTACAATAGCATACCCTGATACTCGCTTACCATCTACCACCCGTGATGAACCATCTATAAACAGTATATCTCCTTCAGGCAAAGGTAGTTCTAATAAATCTTCTCTACCTTTTAGCTGCAAATCTATGGTTATGGTTTCAAGGCAGTGATGTTCCAATTCTTCTATTGGTTCTCCATATAAAAATTGTGCAGGATTTTGGATCCTTGTTGTTGTCAATTCTATATTTTCACTTTTGTTTAATATCAATTCATATTTTAAAAGTCTGCTATCTGAAATCCATTGGTAGGCTTTCTTACTTAGTATACTTTTTATATCATGGGGAGTATACACCTTGATCTTGTTTCCTAGTGTTAACTTGTAACCTTCCTCCACAAGAGTTACAGTTCCAGCCACTGCCTGGAGACAAGTGGGCCAGCCTCTAATCACCGGATCCAGCAACTTGGAGAGATAAGCAATGGGTTTTCGCACCCCACACCATTTTTGTACAATAACTCCAAAAGCTATTCCTTCTTCTACATTGACAAATAGTTCAAACAGTCTATTTAAATCTGGCAAACTTAGTATTGGAGCATTTGCCAACTTTTCTTTTAGGTCTTCTAACTTTTTCTCATCATTTTCATCCCAACTTATGGGCTCATTTTTAACTAATTTATCATATAGAAACTTAACTAATTTTGTGTGTCCATCTATCCATAATTTACAACACCCAATTAATCCTAGTAATTTTCTCACTGTTTTTGGTTTTGGTGCTGGCAATGATAGCATTCCTTGAATTCGGTCAGCATCTAATCTCTTATATCCTTTCCCAATTATATGGCCTAGATACTTTACTTCTGGTTCCACAAATTGTAACTTTCTTTTAGATACTTTTAACCCCTTTCCCCCTAGGAAGTTCAGTAAATTAACAGTTGTTGTTTGTACCTCTTCTTTCTGTTCCCCAGAAATTAATAGATCATCTACATACTGTAGGATTTGAGATCCTTCTTCAGGTATAAACTGTTTCATTAGTTCTTCTAGAGTTTGGCCAAATAAATTTGGTGACTCTGTGAATCCCTGAGGCAACCGTGTCCATTGTAATTGTTGTTTTCTCCCGGTTTCCTCATCTTCCCATTCAAACGCAAACCATTTTCTACTTTCTTTCTCAAGCGGACAGGACCAAAAAGCATCTTTTAAATCTATAACACTAAACCATGCATGTTTTGATGGTACTTTGCTCAATAAATTACAGGGGTTGGCTACTACTGGATATCGAGTAACAGTTTGCTTATTTACTTCTCGTAAATCTTGGACTAATCGGTATGTACCATTGGGTTTCTTTATGGATAATATTGGGGTGTTATGTGGAGACATGAATGGTTCTAAAATTCTTTCTTTAATTAAGTCTTTAATTACAGGTGTTAATCCCTGTTTCCCTTCTACAGAAATTGGATATTGTTTAACTCTTATTGGGGGAATGACAGGTTTCATTTTGATTTCTATGGGTGGAATTTCCAACAGTCCATGACCCCCTCCTTCTGCCCACACTCTCGGATCTATCTCTCTCTCATCTTCTTCTTTTAAAACCATCATTTTCAGTACCATACATTTTCCTTCAGGGACTACCCCTATTCTTAACTGCACTTGTAAATCCCGGCCTAAGAGGTTAGAGTCTAATTCAGGCATATGCAGCAGGTCAGCACAGCCTTCTCTGAAACTTCCTTTTATAGGTACTTCTTCAATAATGGGTACTTCAAAAGGGTTATTCTCAGCACCTTTAACTTTACAGGTTTGGTTACTTAATTTGCATCCCTTGGGAATATTTGAAATACTTGAACGATCTGCTCCAGTATCCACTAAAAATTCCATTTCCTCGCTCTGAGGGCCTATTTCTAGGTTTACCAGGGGCTCCTTTTGATGTCCAATATCATCCCTCAGAGCATAGAGCCCCTGACACCCCTAGTCCTCTCCTTCCAGCCTTCTCCCTAAGGTGTCTTGTTCCTGAGAAATACCCTCATCCATCTTTCTTTTTCTACAGAAATTTCTGGTATGTCCTTTCTTACCACAATAAAAGCACATGACTTCTGCCCAAGGTGGTCTTTTTTCGGGCCAAGGGGACTTATTATCTCTGTCTGGCTCATACCTTCTACTTGGCTGATCTTTAGACACACTTATTCTTGGACCTGTGTACTCGCTTTTTCCATCATCTGGTAACTCACTACTCCCAAATCTAGCACTCTCTCTAGCCACTGCTACCATAATTTTTGCTTTTGTCTTGTTCTTCTCCTCATCCCTCCTTAGATATACTTTTTGCGCCTCTTTTAATAACTCGTTCATTCCTCTTTCATGCCAATCATCTAACTTGTCCAATTTCCTTCGTATATCCACCCAGGCCTTAGTTACAAATTGAATTTTAACTAAAGCTTGTCCTTCTGGACTATCTGGATCCACACTTGAGTACAACTGAAAGTTTCGTTTTAATCTTTCTAACCAGGCACTTGGTGATTCATCTCGCTCCTGGTGACTATCAAATGCCAATCTTGCATTATTTGTTCTTGGGACTGCCTCTCTTATTCCTCTTACAATTAGTGTCCTATATTGCCTCATGCTCGCTCTTCCCTCTTCCTGGTTTGGATCCCAATTAGGTGGGTTAACAGGCATTTTATCTTCTCCTCTAGGATCTCCTCTATTTTCTCTTTCCCAAATCCTCATACCCGCAGTACGAATCATTTGTATTTCTTCGGAAGAGACCAGTATTTCTAGGATAGAATTTAATTCCTCCCATGTAAAGATGTTAGGCCCTAAAAATTGGTCTAATTGTTGGGAGATGCCTATTGGGTCTTCTAATAAAGTCTTAATTTCTTTCTTAAAATTTCTAACTTCAGAGGCGGTTAATGGGGCATTCACAAAACCAATACCACCTCTGCTCCCCCCCCCCCCCCGAGGAAACAACTTTTCAGTTCTCGCACATTCACCTTCAATTTTCTTTGCTTGGAATCTTGTATTATATTGATGGCTTGCTACAAGCTCATCTGGTTCAATTAATTTCTTTTCTTCTATATCTTTACAACTACAGGCCTTTTTCACTCCCTGACCTTTTGTTTGCAAACTTTCCTCCTGCTTCTGACTCTCAGTATGTTGGGGTACAGGGGATAAATAAAAAGGAGTGTTTTGTGATGTTCCAGAAATAAGAATAGGGGAAGAGGTACTTTGGGTTATGGGCTGAAATATGGGGGAAAAATAAAAAGGAGTATTTTGGAAAGTTTTGGGAGCCAAGATTGGGGTATGGACACTCTGAGTGGTACTAGAGACCAGTGTCTGGGTACTTGAGGAGCTGGAGGGACTCTGCAAAACTGAAGGAGTACTAGAATGGGCAGGTTCTGGTATATTTGGGAAAGGAGATGATACAGAAGAGGGGATGCTGGGAGCAGGA
Source organism: Melozone crissalis (assembly GCF_028551555.1). Classification (NCBI taxonomy): domain Eukaryota; kingdom Metazoa; phylum Chordata; class Aves; order Passeriformes; family Passerellidae; genus Melozone; species Melozone crissalis. The sequence goes on from NW_026535783.1 coordinate 68,277,640, forward strand.
CAACTTGAATTAGAAGGTGGAGGTGATTTTAAAACTCCTGTGGAAGTAGATACTGAAATTGTATCTGTATCTGTTGATACTGAAATTGAGATGGTACTGAGGGGTACAAGGTTGGAGGGGGAGGAGGAAGGTGGTCTATAGGAGGAGTTGGTTGAGGAGGTAACAGGAGGTCATCTAAGGGATCAGGACGGGGAGGTGGAGGAAGATGGTCTAAAGGATCCCACCTCCGTTCTGGTAGCTTAGTTTCTTCTTTTTCTTTTTCTCTGGATATTTTATATAATTTTATTTCCTCTTCCTGTTTGTCCCTTTCTAACCAACATTTAGCATATCTAATCTCTTCGTCACAAGGTTCTATTCTGGTATTGACATATCTAATTAATGCTATACATAGCCATCTTTCTTTTGTCCTGTACTAAGGCCAATAAATAGGTCCTTCAGCAATACTCTCTTTAGGCCATATTTCTGTGCAGTATCTTATAATTTTTCTCTTATCTAGATCCTTCATTCCCTCATTAGTATCCCAATTTATTAAAAGTCCACCTAAAGGACTACTAGGAGGTTTTTTCTTAAAAACATCCTTCCCTTTTCTCTTCCTGCTGGCACTTTTCCCAGCACACTGTCCCATCTTTAACTAGCAATTGGTATCCAAATATAATTTTTTTTTCCCAATAAGGGATATGTATTAGTTACAAATGAGGAAGAGAAAATAAATATTAATTATTGTGAAAAACGTAATAATAATGGTTACTTAAAAAAAAGTTCCTTATCTTAGAGACAAGACACTTTAAAGAAATATTTGATGCGGGAAACGAAATAAATATGGTGGCTTTGGTGGGAAACAAAACAAAAAGGTGGCCCAAAGAAATATTTAGTGTGGGAAACAAAATAAATATGGTGGTTTAACAAGGATTTTAGAATAATAATGTTAATTCAAATGAACACTTATAATCTAAGAAGAAATATGATATCTATCGTTTTAGTGGGAAAACTAAACAATAGTGATGGCTATTTCAAGAAATTAAACAACTTACAACCATCTGCTCAACTAAATATAAAACAGATGCAGCAAGCTACTTACTCTACACAAGTGGCCTCTGCACACCACACTCAACCACGTACAAATTGGCTTCAATGAGCCACTTACTCAAAATGCCACTTCACACCACACACAAAAATCAAAATGGCCACTTCTCGGCCCACCGTATAGAAAACTCAAAATGGCCGCTTCTCGGCCCGCCTCACAGTAAACACAAAATGGCCGCTTCTCGGCCCACCTCACAGCAGACTCAAAATGGCCGCTTCTCTGCCCACCACACAGAAAACTCAAAAATTCCTAAGGAATGGTCGAAGGACTTTTGGCCTGCCCTCACCTCCGAACCTCATTCTTTAGGGGCCCCGACTCTTAACATACAAACAAAAAAAAGAAAAAAATTCTCCCTAACGTGAGCCGGTTCTAACCTCCCCCTCAGCCCTAGTGACTGAAAGGGCCCTTCCACAGCCGGTGGCCCACCTACTCCCTGTGGGTCACCGTCCCTGTGAAGTAATTTTCAGCCACCCCTACGACCCCCTTTAGCTGGGATCCTAGCTCAGGGTGAGCCTACTTCCCCGCTATGACCCCCTTTCCACTGGGGTCCTAGTTTGAGGGGACCCTACTCCCCTTGGGTTGGGCACCCTCCCCTTCCCCAGCCTCAGAAAAGGGGCACTCCCCTACACGGTGGCCACTTTATTCAGTGGTCTCCGTATAGGACTATTTTCTCCCACCCCCAAGGTCCTAGTTCCTCAGAGAGTAGACTCCCCTGGTCTATCCCTGAGGAACAGCCCTCCAGGTGGTTTGAGCTAGTGGTCGGAGCTCTACCCCTCACTGGGCAAGTCCGCCCAACTAACCCCCCTCGGGTACCCCTATGACCTCCCAATGGGATCCTAGTTCAGGGTACCGAGTGTGTCCCCCTCTAGGATCCCCCCAATGGGATCCTAGTTTGAGGGGTACAACTCGGGCCAATGGCTCAAACCACCCCTAGGAGCCTCCAGTCACTGGAGGAACGGGAGCCTGAGCGGGTAAGGGCGGCTATAGGTGGGCACTCCCCGTCTACCCTACTCCTGGGAGTCCATAGGGGTACAGACACTCCACAACAACACTCGCTTCCCTCCGTTACTGGGGGGACTGCACTCGCTTCGAGGGTCTGTACTCACGGCCCCTGTCTCATTCACTCACACGCACTTCGCACCCCCTATTGCCTTCAACCCCACTCACGTTGCTTTGAGGCAACGTGAGCCCCGCTCCCTCTCGGAGGGCTCTCACCTTTTGGGTCGCTGTGTTCCTTGCAGCCTCGGGTATAGGCGCAAACCCTTCTGCAGTCCGACGTAGTCCAGTCTCTGGCAGCCAAAAAGATGGCTGGATGCGTCTCCCAGGTCCTGGGCTACCCCAGACTGTTTCGGGGCGTGGCCTATCCCGGACAAGTCCCCAAAAAAAGATGTTACAGATATGAACGAGGCCAAACTTTCTCCAGAGAAAGAGGTTCTCGTTTATTAAAACAGCTAAAGGAACGGAGTGTCCAGGATAAGCCCAGGCACCCACACAGCGAGCCAAAAACGAAAACAGTGCACTCACACCAAGTGCACTGGGTTCTCCCAAACAACAAGTACCCCAAAAGAAGAAGAACCCTGACCCAAACGAACTCCCCACATTTATAGTCCCCCTCGAGTCCAGGATTGGTGCATTTTGGATCCTCATGATGACTGGTCCATTTCCAGGCTTCTCATTGGTCTTTACTGCCGTTTATTCTGGACCAATCATTTCTGCAGGGCTTTGAATGATTGGTCAGATGTTTCATCCAATCTCTCTTCGACCTTGCCTTGCCCCATCAGAACCCTGCTTCACCAAACCCTGGACCCTTCTAGCATATTCTTATAAGCCCCCCCCGCTTTAACATAATACAAATAATAGAACATAATTAATACAATATAATTGAACTGTATCCTATTTTAACTTAACTTTTACCTATAACATTGTGATTCTGTAAGAGGAAGGCATGTAGCTGTATGCAGACATACCTCTGTCTTGTCAAAATCACAAAGAATGTACATAATGCATTTTGAAAGTTTGTATTTCTATATTTGTTCACAACACTGTAGGAATTAGAATGTTTTCAGTCTTTTTGATAAGTTTCATGGAGCAATATGGTCATTCTGCATCAGCATACCCTTAAGTTATTTTTACTAGCAAATTATTAGGTAGTTTATCCATTGTGTAAGGTTTGACATCTGAAGTTTCCATCATACAAGAAATTAGACTAAGTGAATAAGTCAATTATTAACTACTAAGATTTTCTCTTAAAAGATTTCTGGAGTCCAGATGAAAAGTAGATTTTAAGATTAGATTAGAAAATCCAATAAACCATTTGTATAAATTTGGCTTATTTCTCTTTGTTCCTCTTCCTTCATAGAAAATTGATGTTAAGGAGACCTCACAATTACTGCAGCTTACTTAACTTACGTAAACTGGTGCCACGGTATTTTCCTAGATTTGGTTACTGTGGTGAAATCCTGTAAATATTAGGTCTTTAGCTAGTATGCCAGTGAGAAGAGAGGAGAAGAAATAACAAGTATGTAGAATTAAGTTACAAATCTGTATCTCTCTTATATTTGCATGAAAAGTGTAAAATGCACTAAGACCAACTGAGCTGCTTTATTTTTATTAATTTCATTTTTTTATTACAGGTACAAAATCCACTGTACAAATTCATTTTTATCATAATAGGAAGACGTATAAATTGGATATTATTTTGCAGTCACAAGCTGGCCAAAAATTCCTTTAAACATAAAGTTAATCCTTACAGAGAAGGGAGTGTAATTATAAGCACCTTATTTCTTATTTACATTTCTTGTTTTTTGCTGTTTTTCACTGTGATAATGCTGCTTTTCAACTTCACATTTTGATTTAACAATAGAGATAATATAAAGGAAATGGGATCCTAAGGACAATTTTGACATTAGCATTACTGAAAAGCAAAAAAATGTTCAACATTAGAGGAAAGATAAATTTAATAAATGAACATTTCATACCTATTTGCACGATATAATAATGAAAATGAATGAGCATTTGTTACATCAAAGGCAAAAAAGAAAACAACAAATTTTTTATAAGCTTTGTTATGCTAATTAGCAGTTCTCAAGATAAACCTGAAATGCCTATGACTGGAGGGCAGAAGTGCAAGAACTAAAGTCTGTTTTGGCTAACGTAAAGGAAAGATTAGATTCCAAAAGTGCCTGTTTCTGTTAGTATTGCTCAAAAGACAGAAATAAAGATTATCAAAACTGACTTAACATACTAATTTAAGAAGGAATTAAAATATGTGGACCACTTAGAAAAATAGCAGGAAAAAGATTTAACTATTAGTTGGTCTGACAACTTGCTTGGACATTCCTACATTCAGTTTTGCCGTTCCAGGAACACTTCTAAAAAATCTACCAAAATTAAAAGATAATCAAATTAGAAGGCTCTATTTTCTGTAAAGATCAGATCAAGTAAAATTGAAATATTTTTATATTGGCAGACTGGTTTTTTTTAGAGGTAAATGAAACTTTTCGGTATTGGGTGAAATAAATCTGGTTCATTTCTTCATACCTAAGAATTTATATAATATCATCCACTACTAATTTCCAAAACTACCAAGTACCCTGATAAACAGAGGCATGATTGTTATCTGTAATAGCCTTTTTATTGCACTGTATGTCACTGAGGCAAATAGGGAATCTTGAATCCTATAACAGTCAAATTTGATGAAGACTAAATAGGGAGAAATTAATAATATCTATTAGTTTTGCTAAGTGTCTTGTCAGTAGTCCTATAAATAATGAACTAAAGCAGCAGTTTATGCATGCAGGAGTTTAGAAGTCTAATGTACTTTTACTTATCAAAGTCAAGACAGTTCATCTGTACTAAGGACTGGAACATGAGGTACAGAGAGCTGTTCTCTGAGGAGAGATTCTGTATTTTCATAATTTAGATACTCACTTTTGAGCAGTTATCCTCAGTTTAGCAATTTACCAGACAAGGACAGGTTTGAGAAAGACTAACTCAAAAATAAGTGATTACCAAATTATAGCATTATCTTGAGAGTTGAGACATTTCATTTCATGTTCCTTAAGGGATAGCTGGAATTTATACCACAGTTTGCCTTCAGTCTTGGGTAAAGTAAAGGTATGGCATCAATCTCACCCTGAGTGTGGGTCATGCAGGTGAAGACATCTCCATGGCTTCACCATATATTTTGGGGGATGCGAGATTCTTAGATTAATTTTCAGAAATGTGGAAACATGACACATTCTGTTTTATGGTAAGACTTAGGCGTAGAATTCCTGAGCACAGTCAGAAAGTAGGTAGATATGGTGCCCAGATGTAAACAATTTGGTAAAAGTGAGTGAATATGCAAATTTATGGTAAAGGTCTGTCTTTCAAAGATACAAGAATAGCAGCGCCTTGGTTTTGAGGACATGGATTTGAACTATAAGCTCTCAACTCTGTGAATCTAGCCAATTTTTTTTTCCTCTATTTATATGAGTATCAGTGTATCATATCATGTGATATGACTTTGTGAAGAGGATGAATTTATTAGGTCATGTGCCAAAGAGCACATGAAGAAAGGCTTACAAATAGATTAAGTATCAGTACATAAGCTATCAACATATTTGTGTTTAACATTGCATTGGTGTTGTGTTCCAAAGTTGACCAGCTGCTTCCTCAAGGCAAGGACAGTGGGATCAGTGGGGATTTACCATGGGGCAGCTGTGGATCTGGACTGGCCAGAGGGACAGCTGAGGGCATCTTCAGCCCAGTGAATCAGACAATTTATCAATAATGAGGTCAAGGCAGGAGTGCAAGCAAAGAAATAAAGGTGAATTGTCTTGTAAATATCACTGAGCAGCTAGACATCTGCTGACTAGGTGTGATTTGTTGCATTATTAATGATCTTAACACGGCCTGTATCAACCTTCCTATGCTATGCAAATATAAACAGAAACTGAGTGTCATGATTTGACACTGGCCAAACACCAGGCACCCATGAAAGTCATTCACTCATCTTCTTCTGCTACATTTGGGCAGAGGACATGGAAAAAAATATTAACAAAGGACTCCTGAGTTGAGATAAGGATTAGGAGAATTAACACTGTAAGGACAAAACAGGTTCAAATTTAAAGGTATAAGGTAAATTTATTATTAACGGAATCAGAGAAGGATAATGAGAAGTAAAATAACCTTAAAACACCTTTTTCCCCCCAGCTCTTCCGTCCTTCCCACCAACAGTGCAGGGAGACAGGGTGTGGGGGTTTTGGTCAATTCATCACTTGAGATCTTCAGCTCACTCAGGGAGAGGAATTTTTTCCCTGCTATGCTGTGGAGTCCCTCCCACAGGCAAACAGTCTTCCCAAAACTGTTGTGGTGTGGGTCACTTCTTCACAGGTGCAGTCCTCGAGGATAGGCTGCTCTAGTTTGGAAGCAAGGGCCCTCTCTATCTCTGGAAGCAGAGGGGCTCTCTCTCTTTATTTAGGTCTCTGACTGGCTCACAGTTTTCTCTAGCATCCACCCGTTCCTGTGTGAGCACTTTTCCCAGAGGGTATGAGTGGATCTCGCATCCCCCATGGACTTCATGCATTACAAGGGAACAGTCTGTTTTACCATAATCCTCACCATGGCCTGCAGAGGAACCTCAGCTCCAACATTTGAAGCACCTCCTCCCCCTCCCTTTTTTTCTGGGTGTTGCCATGTTGTTCTGTCTCACACAACCTCACTTCCTCTTCTCTGACCGGAAGAAAAACTACTGCTTGTAGGTACCATTGTCAACAAGTTCTATTAATTCAGATTCCTGCAGGATCCCGCAGCACTGAGAGGATCTTGATTTCATCTAAGTTCCATATCAGGGAGTCACTTGTCATACTTTCGCTGCCAGCACTGTGGCCCGGCTGCCATTGCACAGGCAGTGGTGGCCACCACAGCGCTGGCACTATTTAATGCATCTCTTCATTCAGGGCACTGTGATGGAGAAGCCGCTGCTGCTACTCCTGCCCCCTCTTGCCCCTGTCCACAGTGTGCTGGCTAGGAGCAGGTCACTCTGGGCTGCATTGAGATGGCAGGAGCTGTGGTGGTGCATCAGCATGAATTGCACAAGGGATGGCCCTGGCAGCAGCACCTCTCCACCCCTAGAAAAACTGCATGTGCACTGTTATGTTTTTCTTAAATATGTCATCACAGAGAGGTTACCTGCCTCTCTAATTTGGCCTGTGGCATGTCTGTCTGCTGAGCCATCAGAGCTCTTTGGACATGATGGAAGCTTCTAGCAGCTTCTCACAGAAACTACCCCTGTGGCCCTCCTCCACTACCAAAAAATTAGGCTATGCCAAAATCAAAACACTGAGGAATAGAATTTTCTAGATCAGTACAGAAAAGCTGCATCCTGTCTTTGTATTGAATTGTCTTATATCTTTAGAAGAAAGAATAATGGCTCTTAAGGTAGCTATTGCCATGTCTACTGTCAGTGAAAGGTGAATGATGAGCTAAAGGTCTTTCTTCTGAACAAATATTTGTAGGAAGCATCTTAGGTAATATATGTGTTTTGGCATGAAATGAATGTTCCTCAGCTGAGGCCACCTTATTGTGAAAGACACATGTTGACTCATCTGAGAAAAGAAGGGACTTTCACCTCTTGTTAAAGCAATGGTTCTCTATCAGTTAGGCAAGCAGACTGATGGACAAATTCTCTTGAATGATAAAATGTACACTCACATTAATAATAAACTGAAGAAACAGATCTAAATTTTTAGAACACACTTCAATGTTATCATGATGCATAAACTTCCTAACATCATTGTTTTTCCTGTTTGTTCAGTGAAGTAAGTGATCCTCCTCACATTCTTCACATATTTGCAGTTCAGCAATTGCAGTGTTCAATATAACATTTGAATGTAAATATCTTGTTTCATAATCTATTGTATTCTTTATTGCTTTAGTAAGCTCTACTTGTTCACATACTTTGCTGAGGAATTTATAACAGATTAATCAACAAGGAGTAATTAGACTAATGACTTTACCTCCTGTGGCCAGCATACCAAGTTTTATATGACATGAGAGAGAGAGGAAAAAACTGAGTTTCCATTAAAAAAGATGAGAGATTGGGTACCTGCATGACACGACAGAGCTGTGTTACTAAAATACAGTAAAATACATGAAATAAAGAGTGTAAGTAGAAAATCATGGACATTTCTGAAAGTGCAGCAAATTTTCTTTCTGAGGTTAAGAGGAAGTTCTGCCAAAGTGTTTACCAAGTTTAGTATATGTTATAGGGAAAAATGTAATAATACAGGAAGGAATTCTAGGGAGCCCTTTTTTCTTTTCAAAAAGAAAAAAATGCATATGCATGCACATGTATATATGATACAACTTAATACCCAAATGGTAATTTTCTTGATTACAGGAGGCATGACAGGAAGTTTGTCATGATATATTAATTGCTTGAATTAAAGTATATGAAGTTTAACCATTGAAGATGTAATGGCAAGACAATAACTAATGAATATATCTTGTACGTTTAATAATTTAATGCATTTTTTGTTTTTTTCCTATTAGTAAGTATGGGTGATGCTTGTTTTTTGGCTAATAGGATATTCTGGGTTTACATTTCTGAGGAGAAAAGCACCAATTTTTAATATGATATTTTAGATAAGGGCAGTTATTGATTGATTGTGGTAATAACAGTTCCAATAACAGCATTTTGAAAGAGGAGGAAATATTTTCTAGTACCTGAGTAATTACACCCCTTAACTGCTATTGCATTCCTGTGACATCTGCCATAGAATCCATTTGCAACAAGTTTCTAAAAGAAATGTGAGGTTTTCAGAAGATCTCAGAAAATTTAGGGGAATGACTTTCCTGGCCGGCTGGAAAAATGTAGACTTGTACCCAGAGTTTATATAGCACTGTGGAAACTGGTAACACAGATGGGCAAGGTGGACCTTTACCATTTACAGAACTTCCATGGTAATGCTAAAAAATCTATGGAATGCACAGTGCCATGGAGGAAAGGAATAAATATATCTTTTATCAGTGTGAATGAAATGTAGCCAGACTAAGAACTGAGTTCTGAAAACTGTCCATTTCAAATAAATTAATGCTGGAAAAAACAAGTAACACATGCAACACAGAATTTTATGTACACACACACAAGTGTGTGTGTGTGTGTGTGTGTGTGTGTATGTGCACGTATATCAACGTGGTGCACTTTCATTACTGTTCACATAAAACTGCATTAGGTGTAAACTGTTGCAACAGATTTTTCTCTGTTCTATTCATTAGAGCTTGTGGAGTTTACTCTTTGATATTTTGTCAGGTTTTCTCTTTTCTTGCTCAATTATTTTTAATTTCTGGATCAGAAAAAGAATTAAGCCCTCAGTTTTGTGTCAGTTGATTGTAACTGTCACCAATAAATTCTCATGCATTTTTACTCTTCAGGACCATTTGCTGTCAGTTCTCAATCAGTTTTATACTCAAATACTTTGCTTCTTCACATCAGATCTGCTTACTTTGAAGATCAGTCTTTTTTGTGTTAGGTTGCACTGAAGCTTTCTTGAAGTGTTGGAAAATTATTTCCTCAGTTATCATTCTTCCCTTCAGAAGGTTCAGTAAGATTTAGAACAAAGACTTTTGCTTTCTTAAGTCCCTGTTTGGACAATCTTTAATCAAATTGTGTCTCACAGGTTAGAGACCTAGTGTACACCTGATTTCTAACAAGGGCATGTTGAAGTCTCATATCTAGCCTAGTGTCCACCATGACTGCCAAACCCTTTTCTGTAAAGCTGCTTTCCAGCTGGGTACAGGCCTTGCATACATTTGTCTCTGGGGTTGTTCTCCCTAAGACTTTGCTCTTCCCTTGTTGAAGTTCATCAGCTTCCTACCTCTCCAGACTGTCAAAGTCTCTCTGGATGGCAGAACAGCTTCTACTCTATCAGCCACACTTAACCGTCTGGTGTCATTAGAAACCTTGCTGCAGGTATGCTCTACCCCGCCATTCAGCTTATTAATGTAGGTAGTGGAAAAGACTGGACTCAGTAGTGGCATAGTGAGCACATCGCTAGTCGCTGACCCACAACTAGACTTTGAGCTGTCAATCACTACCTTTAGTAACCAGCTGTTCAGTCAGTTTTCAATGCACCTCATTATCTACTCATCCAGCCCATACATCAGCAGCTTCTCTCTGAAGATCATATGGAAAACAGTGCCATACATGTTGTCTTGGTTTGAAAAGACAGGTGTCTCCTTTCAGACAAGGATATGAGAATAGGAATAGCAGTTATTTACTAGTATATATAACACGACAAACAAACAATTAACAACAATGGCAGTGACAACAACCAGAACCAGAAACCCAGTAACAGCGTTCTTGGCCACAGGCACTTTCCCTTTGGTGTAGTTATGGTCACAGCCAACAGGGGCGCTGGTGGCTCCTGGTGGGCAGCACAGGTGCGGTGATTCCCTCATGGCTGCAAGGGGCGCTGTGGTGCGAGCCCAGGGAGCACACAGTAATGGCGGCTTGGCCCAGACGGGAAGGGATGGAAGAGAGGCTTTGCTTCACAAACCCCCTGGGGCAGTTGATTGCAGTGCCCTAGCAGGACCCTCAGAAGCAGCAAGCTGGAATGGCAGGAATGAGGAAAATTCCAAGGGGGATGGATGAGTTGTTCGAGTTCCAGTTGTAGCTGGAACCACTGGACTTCTAAGCAGGCGGGGGTGCAGGGCTAGTGCAGCGAAAGCTCTAAACCGTGGCAAAGAAGTGGCGGAGGTGGAGCAGCGGCCACCCAGCTCCCAGCAGGGCAGGGAAAGGCAAGCACAGGAGCCCGGGGTTTCTTCTGAGGCACCTGAGCAGATGGTGAAAAGTCCAAGTGCAAACACTGCTCTTAGGAACAAAGCTCCACTCACAGTAGAAGAAAGGCAGCTGGAGCGAGAACCCCACCGTGGTGATGAATTCTCTCCACAATAACCACAGCCACTCTCCCTGCCGAGTATAAAAGAGGGTTAGGGGCTGCACATAATCCTATTTTCCCAGTCCAAATCTTACACTATCTCTGCCCTCCAGGAGAGACCCCATGTAAAAAGAGAGAGCTGCATCCCTCCCCTGAGCTCTGACACCTTCTTTTGTCCCTGTCAAGTATCCAGTTGTTACTGTCTCCTAGCAACATGTATGGGGGGAAATTACTTATTGGGGGGGGAACCCAAAAACCCCCAAACAAAACAAAAGGAGAACTAAAACTCCAACACCTTGGAAGATGGTTATCCAGAAAAATGAAATTAGTATTTTTAGTCTATATAATATTGAAGAAAGAAAGACAGGAAATGTGAAAAACTTCTAACCTTTTACTTTTACAATTTCAATTTTTGTTAAATTTTTTGAAGTTTAATAGTAATTAAAATAGTTATAAAAATTAGGACAATAAGAGACAATAAAAAGCAAAGAATTACGTACATCCAGGTGGCTGGCAATCTGCTACAAAGCACACCTTGCTGACAAAGGATTACCCTGTTATGAACATAAATTCAGTTGATTTTTTTCTGTGAGAAAAAAAGGGACCACTACTGCTGGGCTGCTGCCTGTGTTATGGTAATTACAGGTCGTTGTCGTTAATGGTTGTTTTTGTATTAGTAAAAGCCCTGGCTAGGGCGAGGTAATGGCCCTTCTCTGACACAGTGAAGGGTGGGAACCTTCCCGAACAGTGAGGAGAAGACACCTGAGAAGGGGAGGGGGTTATGCAAAGTGACTCCAAGACCACAATGCAGCATGGGTCCCCCGCTGTACAGAGAAGACCCCAAAAACAACGAGTCACCTAAGAGTTAAGAGACTGGAGTGATGTCTGGACGTGAGGAGCCGAGTGCTGAGCCTGCAGAGATGCGGAACACCTTCGGAGCCTCTCGCCCTGACCAAGGGAGTCGACCCCGGCGGTGAGACCAGGCCGACTGAGTGGGAGGGGCACCATCTGACGGGGATCAGCAGGCCCTAAAGGCTCCCACGAGGATCTGATCCCCAGCTCTGCCCCTTGTGGACAGAGCTGTGGATATCCTCCTCCTCTGAGTCGCCCTGGGAGAGATGACGGATGCTGCGGATGCTGCAGACCCGTCGACCCGCCCAATCCTGAGCTGATCACTTTAATAAAGGCATTAAAAAGGAGAAGAAGTCTCCTGGCCCTATTTATTTCAACCCTTTAAAAGTAATAGTCTATTGAAATGGCGGGGGGTTTCATTTAGGTTAGCAATATGAATTAAGCATTTAAATTTTATCTTGTAGTAATATGTGTTGAAATTTTAACCTTTTACTTAAGAAACCTGCCAAAGTTGTACTAGGGTGAGGTTATGATGCTTGTGTCCCCATTTGTGTGTTCTGTTTATGCTGGATATTATGTTCTGTGCCTTCAAGACTGGCTCTGAAGAGTGAAAGTTTAGTTTTGGTTTGTTATCAGCCTGCTCCTGCACAACTGGTGGGACACAGAGACGAGGAAGTGCATGGTGCTGCTTCTGCTTTTTGCTTTGCTCTTGCTCTTGCTTCTGCTTTGCTCCTGCTTTTTGCTTCTGCTCATATGTTAGCTTAGCTAAGCAGTCTGAATTTTTCCTTGGACTGCTTTTCCTTTCCCTTCTTTGGAAGTACTCGAACCTGCTCTGAACTGGGACCTGGGAAATACCAAGAGTTTACACCTTGTGGCCTGCAGCTGCTACCCCCAGCACTGGAGGGACTGATAACAGAGCGACAACTCCCAGGAGAGACTTTCTGAATTTGTCATCTTTTTTCAGAGTGGTGAAAGAGTGTTGTCATCTGGTATTGCTCATTTTGTGTGCTGGGGGGTGTTTTGCCTGTTAAATAAACAGGTTCTTTCCACTTGTCTCCTAGGAATCCTTCCCGAACCAGTTGGGGGGAGGGGCTGTGGGCTTTTCTTTCTGGAGAGGCCCCCTTTTGAAGGTTTTCTCCCAAATTCACCCTAAACCAGGACAATGATACAAAGGCCATTGGAAAATGCAAATTTCTGCAGTTTCTTGCAATAAAGAACAATACCAGGAGAAGATCAGGGAATGCAAGAAACCTAGATAAAGGAGCTCCTCTGTTTCCAAGCTGATCGAAACGACAGACATACTCAGCTAAGCACTAAGGGACCACAGCGCACAGGCAAAGGAGAAAAGTTCAAAAGTTCAGTTATGAGGAAGACCACAACCTTCAGTCTCAGAGACCACCAAAGACCCCTCCGTGTGATCACCACCGCAAACAACACATGCTCAGAAGGATCTAATTACCATGTGGGGCAAGGACAGGTGGGGCCAGGGTTTGAATATGCATGAAGAGATTGTGTAATGTAATGCATATGGAACATCTTCATGAATAAAGATGTGGCTCAGACCAAGGCTTGGGGCACAAGTTTTCAGGAGAGCTATCTCGCTTGTGCTGGGCACTGACAATACATACCCACTTCATAACTACATCAGGCTGTGGAGTCTATTTAATCGGCATATCACTTCACTATTGCATATTTATGTATTTCATACAATATTCAAATATTCCTTTCACAGTAGGGTTTTTCTGTTTAATTTTAGATCTCCCCCCTCATCTTGTAAATCAATCTTTTTGGTTCCTCAAAGTCTGAGCTTTCGCGATAAGGAGGCAATAATTATTTTCTTGCAATATTGGTATATTTTTGCTGTTATCTCTATCCAGACAGGATAATGCAAAGAATTTCTTGATTATCTTTTCCATTCCTTGCACTAGTTACAAAAAGGATCTTACTTCACATAGTTTCTATTTTAATATTATGCTATAGCCTAAAAAACTATATTTACCACACTACTTAAAAGAGATTAATACAGCACTACTTAAAAGAGAGTAATACAGGATAACTTTCCAATATAACACATATAGTATTCATTTTAATATTTGCGAAGACCCAATCATATAATATGCATTTTTCACAGTGTTGGAGTGTTCGTTAAGTTCATTTAATTCCTCCCCCATTTTATGTATCTGCTCTCCCCCATTTTGTGTAAAATGGTTCTGCCCTCCTCAGTTTTCCCACCACTGGCCCTGCCAGTTACCTTGTTCCCTTAGCAACCCTTGCTATGTGCATTGTCAATCTTTTAGGTTATATAATTCCTCCTCCCCCTTTTTCCCTTATATGTATGCTTTTTCTTCTCCCTGGGCCAAGTCAATCACCCCCCCACTCCACCTAGTATTCCAGAAGCTTCTCCTCTTTGGGGGTTGTGGTTGGCTGTGGTCCCGGGGCCCCTCCCATACCTTGTACCTATTTGGCTCTCCACTATGTCATTTGTGTTAAGCTCATCCCCTCTTCTCCCCCTATTGGTCTTCTGTAAACCCCTCCCAGATCCACCCCTTCCCTTTATGACCCTGATGCACCTTTTGTTCTGGGTCATTCGCTGGTACATCAGGGGGTCACTCCCTGGTTGGCATCGTGGGCTTTCCGATAAAGCTGTTTCCCCCCCAGTGAGTGTCCAACTCCTTCCTTCTCGTCGTTTAGCAGTGATCCAGTCCGCAATCAGCACAGCCTGAGGCCTTATGACACCGAGGGGTGCTGGAAGGATATGCAGCTGGGTGTCAGCTTAACCTCAGCTAGCCAGACACTGACCTTAGAGGCCAGATACACCTCGCCGCATCACAGGAAATGTTTGTAATTCTTTGGACTGTTTCTGTTAGAAGAATCACCCTGATTCAGAATGTGGAATTTGGCAAATGATCTACCTGACATGTCCATACTCATTCTCATCAGTGCATACAGTGGACTTAAAAGAGCTAAATATTGTTCTGATAATTACTAATATGTTTATAATTACTAATAAATTTTACTTTCCAGGTATATATCTATTTTCTTGCTCAGATGAACCCAGCATTCTAGCCTTTAATGTTAACTTTCAGGTGGAGCATGTCCTATCATGCCCTTGACAACATAAGCCTTTGCCTTCTACACTGTACTTTATACCTGCCTTCTTTTGCTGAAACTGAGGGTCTGGTCTAAAAAGGGATGTATATTATCGACATGACCTCTGGAAAGTTGATGTTTTTGGAGAGATTACAGAGAGGGACTATGATGATATTGTGATACCAGTATGTCCAGGAGGCCTCAGCCAATCACAGGGAAAACAGATGAGACGAGTCTCCTCGTTGTTTATGAGACTCCATTTTATTTCCCCCCTGAACCCCGTGCCAGGGTTGGGAGGAGGTGGAGATCTGGGAGCCTGAGCAAAACCCAGAGAGCCAAGAAAGCAGAGAGAGCAGAGAGGGGGAAGCAGACCTGGGGTTTTATCAGGTGTCCTATAAGAGGAGTCTTAAGATCAGATTACAGCCTCCTCAGAACAGGAAAGATGCACAATAAACATCCTTATAAATTTTGAAGCCTTCTAACACCAAAATCTTACTAGCAATACTTCACTGTTTTACAGTCACAAATTAAAAAGAAGATATATTCTCTGTTACTAATGTAATATCTGAGTGTGTGGTCCAAGACTCCTTTGGGTTCTTGACAAACTTTGTGAAAGAACAGACAATTATCTTCAGAAAGGAGTTTATTCTATTTATTTAAATAACTGACTTTGACATCCCTAGAGGATGACTCATCTGTCTTCACTGCTGACTAGTTCAACATTGGACAGACAATTTAAGGATGATTAAATTAAACCACTTGAAGTTCTGTCCATGATCCAAAAGAAGTCTAAACTGATAATAAGATAAAAGCCTAATAAAAACACCAAAGCAAGGAGCTGCTGTATAATCTTGGTAATAATGGATTTTGGTCTTTTGAGTGGTTGTAGAATTATTTTGGTAGAGAGGTGGGTAGCTTGCATAAGAATTATGTAGGCACACAGTTTGTGATAATTGCTGAAGAACTAATTATTTTTGAAAGTTGAAAATGTAAAGCAAAAACAAATTTATTCTGTTAGACTTTGTATGCTTTGAACCAGAAAATCAATGAGATGTTTACTTTTCTTTAGTGGAAGACCACCAAAAAAATTTATAGAATTATAGAATATGCTGAGTTGGAAGAGATCCACACTTTCTTAAGTAGGGTAAACCAGAAAAGTTTGCCATGTATGCGTATTTCTTTTAACGTGCAAAGATGTTCAAAGACATTTTTTGAAAATGTGGCTTTAAAAAAATGCTGGCTTGCAGTAAGCAAATCAATATCTTTCCCTTGGGAAGGTGAATTGCTAACCTACGCAAAAAATTACAGCTCAGCTTTTCACTTTGCATCTTCAACATTTGTGAAAATTTACTTCAAAATTGGCAGTGACTTGTGCCTACACTGAGATATGCTCTATGCTTGTTGTCTGCAAAACAGCGGCACTGGTAGAAATACTATGTAGAA
This sequence comes from Melozone crissalis, assembly GCF_028551555.1. Classification (NCBI taxonomy): domain Eukaryota; kingdom Metazoa; phylum Chordata; class Aves; order Passeriformes; family Passerellidae; genus Melozone; species Melozone crissalis. Next base: position 68,294,032 of record NW_026535783.1, read on the forward strand.
TTCTACTGCTTTGCTCTTACTGAAGAAAAGGTAAGGAAGTCTTTAATCAACATTCATAAGTAAAGATGAGTAAAGACTTCTGAATTTGGCTTATTTTCCTTGCTAGACACATACTTTATCATGTAAGCAATAGCATGTGTCATCAGAATGCACCAGAGCACTGCATGGGATTGGTATTCAGGTCCCTAACTTTAATCTTGTCATACAAAATATATAAGCACTCATCATATTTCAGAATCCTGTTTGTTTGTTTTTACTTTGTTTGTTTGGGGCTTTGTTGTTGTTTTGTTTGTTTGCTTTTCATCAAAGCTCTAATACTAAGAAATATTTTTGTAGCAATGTGTCACAGACATCTTTTATGCAAAATCCTTTCTTAGGATTTTTCATTCTGAGAAGCTGCAGTTTCAGCAACAAAATATAAACAATTATTATCTGCTGCTGTGGAATGCAACAGGTCCACCTGTGATTGGCCCCTCTTGGATGGTTATCATTAATGGCCAATCAAGACAGAGCTATCTCTGACTGAGTCCAAGAGAGCTGCCTTTTGTTCTCATTCTTTTCTTTTTCTATTCTTAGCTTAGCTAGCTTCTGAGGAATCTTTTCTTTCTTTTTCTTTTTAGTATAGTTATAATGTAATATATATACCATAAAATAATAAATCAAACCTTCTGAACATGGAGTCAACATTCTCATCTCTCCTTTCACCTGAAAACCCCTGTGACCACAGTCAAAATTGGTGACCCTGAGTGATTGAAGAGGAAAATCATCAATTGGTGAGACACCAGAGGAGCATTGCTACATTTGGGTAAGCCCCGAGTATGCGGTGCTGATGGTCACCTCACAAGTGACCACAGAAGTGGATTCTAGCCAGGAGCTGAAGAACTAAAGATCCTGATTTGGACAGAGTTCACAACAAGGCTGACCAGAGAGAGAACCTTTTGAAAAGCCTCCAGGAAGATGTCCGGGAAGCCTAGCAGCACCATGCAGTCAGCCATAGTGTGCTGGACACTGCTACACGGTACTGTTGGTTTTTCCCCTCCTGAAGATGCTGGCCTTTGCAGATTATGGCTGCAAAGGTGGTGGGATTGTCCTACCAAGGCCCTCTGGCAAAAATGGGGTGAAGATGATGGAATTCTCGTGTTGGAGAGACATTTCTATGAGTTTTTTTGATGGGCAAAGCTCTCTGGGTTTTTTTACGAATGTGCTGTATGCCCTTGATATGTTCATATGGGAATGCATGGAATCCATTTTCCTAGCCGTTTTGGACCGTGGATTCAGGTACCCCCAAATTTATCCAGCATTTAGGATCCTCTTCCTGGTCTTGAAACGGAGAACAGCTGTTTTTCCCTAGAGTGCTAACTGCACAGGGCAAGCCCTATTCCCCCCAATTCCTGCGGGAGAAGATCCTTTGGGGGGAGACGATCTGCTGCTTCCCAGCCCCCCTAAATTGCAGCGGAGGAACAAAACTTCGCCCGCAGACGAATAAGTTTTTTTCCCTGTGTTTTCAGAGCATGCTCAGATGGAGCCGTCTTTTCCCCCGCCTTGTCTCTCTCCGGGGGATGCTGAGTGGGTTGAGCCACCCCTGGCAACCCTGCAGGCCCCGCCCTGACCAGCCTCTTGGACCCCGTCCCTCTCAGAGCTCGGGGCGGCGCTGGTCTCCGATGTCCCGCCTTCCGGGCTCGCAGGGCCGCCTCCCGAGCCTGCGGGGCTGCTCCAATTCTCCCCGCGGCTGCCTCTCCGGGCAGCCCCGCCCGCGGCTTCACCGGCTTCTGCACCTGTGTGGCTAACCTCCGAAACACTGCTTCCTGCAGCTGCACTAGTGTTGCTAGGCAACAGCAATTCGGCGCCGCTTCCACCGCTTCCCGCGGATGCACTGGTGTTGCTAGGCAACAGCGATATGCCACCCCCCCCCCCTCCCCCCCCCGCCTTCCGTGTCAGCTCCACCGTTTTTGCAGACTGCGGCTGCGCTCCCGTGGCTGACCCTGGAGCCAGGCGCAGAAGACGCTGGCGACCCCGTGCCATCCCCGCCAGCCTCTCCGCAGGGGCTGAGCTCGCGCCTGCACTGCCACTCCTGCGCACCCTTGCTGCTTCTGCCAGCCCCCTTGGTGGCTTCACCGCCTTCCGCCAAGCCAGTCCCAGTTCAGGATGCTGCTGAAAACGGCGCTGAGCCTGCAGGACCCTCAGAGCTGCCCACAGTCCCGCTGCCCCTGGTGGCAGCTGCCGTGGCGGCTCCTGCACCCACTGTGACTTCCCTCCAAGTTTTTCAAGCTGTCCTGGGGCTGCCCCTGCGGGGGGAGCTGGGACAGGGGAAGAGGGTGTCAGCCTCTCCTTCTATGGAGGAGGCATGGCCCGACAGCTGAATGCGAGTGCATCCGGGCTCCCTGCTTTCAAGCTCAGCGTTCTTGGCAGGATAGGGGGTGTTTGGTCGGTTGTTCCTCCTTGGGGGTTCCAGAAACCCTGCCACCCCTCGCGCGCTCCAGCGGCAAGGGGGCATGGGTCCCAAAAGTTCTACCTTTGGTCCCCAGCCCGGAGGCGGTGGGGGTGGTACCAGGAGGCAGATGGGAGGAACACCTTCGGCATTTTCATTGCAGAGGCAGAGGGAACAGTGGAAGGCCATCACTGCTTGTTTGCTATGGGGAACAAACATTCCCAGACCCGAGATGGAGATCCTCGGGACAGCTCCTGTCTCCCCGCTGCTGGCATGCCTTGGTGATTTTGGGGAAAGGAAGCGTTTGGTCACCCGTTCTACCATTGTACTGGCAGCAGGGTGCAGGTCTGTGACAATGCAGAACCTGCCTCGTGGGCTGGGCCTGGGCTGTTGGGCTCGGGTCCCTGGGCCAGGGCCATCTCACGGCCTCCTGATGGGTTTGGGGGTTTTGCTTCCCCCTTCAGGTGCTGGGCCACCATTTTGTGGGCCAAGTCTGGGGTTCCTGATCCTTCTATATGGGCCAGGGCCCCCAGGGCCTCTCTCAGCTCTCTCAGGCTCCTCTGCTGCTGCTGCTGCTCTTTCCAACAACAACAACAACAACAACAACAACAACAACAACAACAACAACAAAAGAATTAAATAAAAATAAATAAAAAGAGTTGAAATAGCTGGCAGCAACTCTGAAGCATTGAAGGGCCAAAAATTAGCTTCAGCCCAAGTTGTTCAATAAAGAGCTGTGGCAAGACATTTCAGAAATTTTCTCAAAATCATTTGAAATTGTTTTATGACTGTCAATGGACTTTTGATAACTATTAATGGATTTTTCTGCAGCAAGCCTGTTTCAGAATCAAAAGGGATTTTCAGAGATGGCAAAGAAGAACATCATCAGTCCATGGACTTTTCCTGAAACTCAGCTGTTTGGACTTGAATTTTCTTTGCATTGTTTTGCATTTTTTTGTATTGTAAAATTGTTTTAGTGACATGATAGAATTTTATGTTCTACAGGTGAAGAAATTCTCTGTTCATTACACAGGAGCACTTGATTGAGGTTTTGATTGGCAAAAGATAACCTGTCAAGTGTTTGTCCTTTCCTCTGCATGAGCCCAGCAGAGAAAATTACATTTTTCTTTTTAATTTAACTAAATTAAAAAAGTTGGCATGTCGCAGACATCTTTTATGCAAAATCCTTTCTTAGGATTTTTCATTCTGAGAAGCTGCAGTTTCAGCAACAAAATATAAACAGTTATTATCTGCTGCTGTGGAATGCAACAGGTCCACCTGTGATTGGCCCCTCTTGGATAGTTATAATTATTGGCCAATCAAGACAGAGCTATCTCTGACTGAGTCCAAGAGAGCTGCCTTTTGTTCTCATTCTTTTCTTTTCCTATTCTTAGCTTAGCTAGCTTCTGAGGAACCTTTTCCTTCTTTTTCTTTTTAGTTTAGTTATAATGTAACATATATATATCATAAAATAAAAAATCAAGCCTTCTGAACATGGTGTCAACATTCTCATCTCTCCTTTCACCTGAAAACCCGTGTGACCATGGTCACAGCAGTGGGGATCAAAGACACATGGACTTCCTTGCTGCTTGGAAGAAGATCATTTATTGTAACAAACTGAGTCTTTTTATATTCTAAACTTATCTGAAAGAAGCGCTCACTAGCTGCCTGCTCCTGCAGTATCATTATTCACACGTCCCTTTATCCAATCTGTTCATATGGTGTCGATGTATCTCCCCAGCTAATCACTGCCACACACACAAGATGATGATCAAATGACTCTCCAGCCTTCAGCTGAATCATTCCCAGAGTGCTTTTCAGTGAACAAAAGTGAAAAGAAAGGATCTTTATTTTTATTTCCCACACTTTCAGAAGTTTATAGAGCTGTCCATAGGAATATCCATAAGCCTGTCCATAGGAATATCTTTGTAGGACAGGACACACATCGCCTGTGTTCTCAGCCTGTCTATATAGATGGTGATGAATAACACTGGAAGCATGACTGTAGGCCCTGACTGAGGTCTCCAAGAAGTTTGTAGACAGTTATTAATAGAGAATGGCTGTATTGGATCTGGTTGGGATGCAGAAAATATTCTTCATAACAGCCTGCAGCTTTTTATATTTTGGATCTGTCACCAAAACAATGTTGGTAATACACCAATGGTTTAGCTACTGCTGAACAGCACTTTGACAACACCTCTGTTTCTTATTGTGGTCCCACCAGGAAGTAAGCTGGGTCTGAGCAAGAGCCTGGGAGATTGCACAACCAAGACGGCTGACCTAAGCTCCTCAAAGTGATATTTTATATGTCAGGTCTTGTTCACCAATGAAACTGGAGTGGAAGTTTTTGTTAAATAACTATTGCCTGGGGACTGATTGGGCATCAGTGTGCTGGTGCTAAGTGATTGCTCTTGCATCACCTGAGGGCTGGGGTTTTTTTCCCTTTTATTTATTAAGCAGTCCCTTGATTCACAAGTTCTCCAACATTTGCCCTTCTTGCTTCTCACCATTCATGCTGAGACAGACTGAGTGAGTTATTTAGTGAGTGGATGAGTGGGGACTTATTTGCCCCCCCTAGCTATCACTCTGGCTTGTTCACTTTTAGCACTAGGGTTATGCCTATATTTTTGTGAAGTGGCTCAGTTTCAAACAAAAACTTGGAGAGTGATATATTTATTTTGCACCCTAGAGGATTTCTCTGCAACTGGAAATGGATTGAGCTTACTTCATGTTCAAATGAACTTAGAAATCAAATTCTTACATGTGACATGATGGCTTTGTTACTATAAAATGATTTTGTTTGTGTTTCATACATGCTCTGACCTGAACTCTGCACTATCTGGATTTATTAGCTAACTGCAGGTAAATAAGGTAGGCAGGGATTTAGATTGAATTTTGTTTCTTAGCAGTGAATTAAGACAGTTATGAGTCGGCAATGGGCATGTGCCAAGGTGACCAAGGTCCAACACATGCATTTTAAATCTGACACATGCCTTGATGTAGGCAATTGGAACAGTTCTCAGGGCCTGACATCTCCTTTTTAACTTCTAGAAGTGGGCAATACGAAGTCACCAGTCACAAACTAACTGTTTAATCCATCTGAATAAAATGTCTCTAATTTAATTTTATTTGGCTTTTTAGGTATGTTTATTCATTTGATGCCTTCCAAAATAAGTCTTGATATCTCATTCACATGTGAAACAGTTATCCAGATTTCTTACGAAATCTGAATCCTGAAACTGACTCTCAGGCTACAAGAGGGGCTAGGTACTAGGTAACTCGCACTTCATGTTTGTACCTCAGGAAGTGTTTTCCTTTTGAATAAACAGCTAATGTCAAGCAATTTTTTCTGAGTTGGGTATATGTCTCCATAAGTCATCTTACTGTGCTGACTGACCTCTGGTCTTTTTTACAACAGGAAGTCTTAAACTTTCTAACCTTCCTAAATTGCTTGGGGTTCTATGAGAATAATTTCTAAACAATTTTATGTTGCATTGACCTAAGGACTTTTCTGCTGTGAGGGACTAGCTTCTGTAATCAACTTAGGAACTCTAAGTATGGATAAGCATAGGAGGCGATGGATTTTTCCAAGCATCTTAATGTTACTGTGAGGACCCAATTTAATCTTGATTTCTGTTTCAACACTTGTTGTCAGAGGTATGTGGGGGAGGGGTTGCACATGTGCTGCTTGCAGGAGGCAACTAGGAGAAGATGGGAGAAAGCCTTGTCTCTGGGGTTACTTTGCCTGGCAACGATTTCATGTCCCACATGGGACAAGCAGGCAGCAGACCACCAGGAACACTGCACCCTCCAGAGGGGCTCTCCAACAGATGGAAAAAGGTCTCCACCAATAGACTGCAGTGGAACATTGGAACACTGTGCCAATGGTCTCCTGTCAGCAGGCAGATCATGGGAGGAGACAAGGAGCATAAAAATAACTGAGGCACAAGCTCTGGGGCTTTTTTGACTCTGGCTTTTTGAGTCAGGGCTTTCTATGTTGGGGCATTTGGTCTTATCTTTTTGCCCGGGCTTGAGGTCTGCGTATTACTCTGGCCCTAGTCTGTTTTTGTCCTTTTTGCCCTGGTGTAGGTGTGACGGGGGGTCACGCACGGTAGGGACGGACAGAGACGAGATCTCTTTGAAGCCAAGTCGTATAACTTGTACTTTATTACAAAGGGCGTGGGAGCAGGGCCGAGAGAAGAGAGGCTTAAAGTGTAAGAGAGTCAACGGCAAAGGTTTAAGAGCAGGGAGCATGTAGAAAGGAGGGGGTGAAGAAGTGCAGAGGGAAGACAAAGAGACAAAGAAAGAAAAGGGCGTGAAGAGGAGCGCGACAACGAGCAAAGAGATAAGGGAAGAGATAAGAAAGCGCCAAAAGAGAGCAAAAAGAGAGCGAAGCTCCTGTTACAACACAATAAATCATCTTCAGTGTTGAATATACAGATTCTCATTAACCAATCTACTACAGCATGCATATCTTATAACATTTCCACACAACCTATATGAATCCCTACATTACCATACCACATTTACGTGTTAAACCCTAAATCTTATTCTTTGGGCCCCATCTGCCAAGCTGCAAGGCCTGCTCAGATTCTTAGGCCTGCCTGCTTCCGGAGGGAATTGTTTCCTCCAGGGGGGATTACATTCAACTGGTCACATCATTGTTTTTCAGCAACTAAGGTATCTCAAAGGTTGCTTTCATTTCAATCTTGCTTATAGTTTCTATATTCTCAAAATCTTTTGCCAGGCAGTCATATTTAAAAGGCTTTCTTGTTTCACCCTCCCCAACACCCTGGCTCCAGCCTGCCTTTTGGCTCTTCGCCCTTGCTGGCCCTTACTCTCCCGCAAGTACTCGCCCTCCCTCTCGCTGGGCATTTGGCAGGACTCTGGCTGACCTCCGAGCCTTGTGTGCAGCCTGTGTCCCGCCCCACCCCTCGCCTGTCCCAGCCGCCGCCTGTCCAGCCTCCCTGTGTTCTGACCGATGCCCTGCCTGCTTCGTTCCTGCGTTCCTGCCTGCCTCTAGCCCTGCTTCGCCGGTGCAGCCCGCCACCACGATCCCCACCGCCACCTGTCCAGCGTTCCGGACCTCCCGCCCGAGCGCCCCCTCCCTCCCTCACCTGGGGTCCGGCTGCCCGCGGCCGGGGGAGCTGTGCCTGTGGAGCCAGGCCTCTCCGAGGGCTGCGCAGGCTCCCCGGCAGCCAGCGGGCCCACGCTCCCTGACACCGCGCCCTCGGCGGCACTCCCTGACTTGGGGTGCTAATGCCCAATTTTTCTCTCTGTCTCCTCTTTCCCCCCATTATTTTTCATCTTCCTTCCTCCTTTTTCTGTCTTTTCTAGTCCTCTTTAGTAAATCAACTCCCTCTTTTTTTGTTACCAATAAACAGATACAATACTGTCTCGTTTGACTTATTTTCATCCTAGACCACCTGTTTTTCTAAGAACTCCCAACAGTTCCCCACAGTGGAACATGACACACACCAAGCGGTGAAACTTATGACTTAAGGAAAACATGAAAGATAATTATTCTTTCTGAGAAAATTATATAGGAAATTCCTTATGGGAATTATAAGGTGATTTCACATAAATTAGTACATTTTACTTTAGCTTATTAACTTTACTAACAATTTAAGCCTACTTTAGATTTTGAGATCACATCCTAAAGAAACACATTTTCAGGTGTGCAAAGCCGTCAGTAAAAACAGCCTCAAGCCATTTCCAGAGGTGGACCCTTACCAGGTAGCAGCAGTAGACGCAGCACACAGGTGGAGTCCAACTGTGTAAGAGACAGGGACATACAGCACAAGACTGTTCACAGGGGCCCCAGGATGAGGGAAGAGATGAGAATCTTGACTCCATGTTTCAGAAGGCTGATTTATTATTTCATTATATATATTATTTTAAAAGAAAATTATATATTAAAACTTATTAAAAGAATAGAGGAAAGGGTTTCATCAGAAGGCTTGAAAGGAAAGGAATGGAATGAATAATAAAAATCTTGTGACTGACCAGAGTCTGAGACAGCTGGACTGTGATTGGCCATTAATTAAAAACAACCACATGAGACCAATCAAAGATGCACCTGTTGCATTCCACAGCAGCAAATAATTATTGTTTACATTTCGTTTCTGAGGTCTCTCAGCTTCTCAGGAGAAAAAATCCTAGCCAAAGGATTTTCATAAAATATGTCCATGACACAAGACCAAACACAGGATGCAAAGATGACAGCATCTGTCATATAAGGAGAGATGGGACTGTTTACAGCCTGAAGAGAAGGCCTGCTTAAGGTGGGGTAAAACCTAATCAATACATGTAAACAAAAGATTGTTCAACACGGGATGAAAGCATGTCAGACTTTCCACAGCAGTGTACACTGACTAGAAAAGAGTCAACAGGGATAAACTGAATCAGAAGAAATTCTACACACAAAAATGAGTACACTTGTTCATTATAAGAGTGGTCAAGCATGAGAAAAGGTTGCCAAGAGGAGTTGTGGACTCTCCATCCATAGAACTAATCAAAACCTGAGTGAACACAGTCATCATGAAACCTGATACAGCTGGTCCTATTTAACTGAGGATGGAGTTACATTACATCATTTCCAAAAGCTCCCTGGCACCTCAACCACTCTGTGATCCTATATTAATCTCACCAGGCAGAAAGCTGGGTGAGACAGTCAAAGAAAAGACAAAAATACCTTTTTTAGTTGAAAATAAACAAAACTGGAAATCACTGTTTAATTAACATTCTAGTAACTGTAGTGTGTAATAAAAACTATGTTATATAATAGCAGCTTTTATAAGAACAGCTAGGTTCTCCAAACTAGATAGTACAGCAAATTAACTTCTGAAAGGACTACAGTAAATTAACATTCATAAAATGGTGATTAAAATACATTGACATTGTCTCAATACAAACAACAGTAAACAAGCAGAAAGCAGTGAGTATTTCAAGTCAGGATAAAATGGATGCTTTCAAATCCAGCATAAATCCTTAATCTCTTCCATAATGAGACTGGAATGCTTATTACCATAAAATCCATCTCCTTAATTTGAGGTCAGGGTACAACATGCTCACAAAAGGAATTAAAACCAACTGAATTTAACCAATTTGAATATAAATAATTAATGGAAAACTAAAAAATATAGCATAGAAGTCTGCAACAGAGCTAAGAATTAAAACAAACACTAGCTTTCCCACCTCCCTTTAAGTGGACTGCTGTAAGCAGGCAAGGCTGACTTGATCTGTTTTAAAATTCCTTTTCTTCATTCCTGCTTTAGGGCACATGAGTGAGGTTCAGGGAGAACTCTACTAAAGCAAGCTGACTTGTAAAGCAAAATAATCACTGACACCCTGGAACAGTCACAAAGCAATAAACGTTGTTATTCTTGATAAAACACTCAACTACAACCACCTTCAGTACCTGAAAAGATGTAAAGGTGCAGTTTCACAAACTGTTAACTCAGCTGGGAAGGGACAGAGGGAGGAACCACAAATGACAGATGGGTATGTGCTTCTAAAAGAAAAGGCTATGGCTTCCTGAAAAGATGAGGATTAAGAAGGTAAGCATAATTGCATACCAGTTATGCTGATGCATGTTAATGAATCTCACAGAACAAAGCATTTGACTATTCTCAATAATTACTAATGTAATCCTTTAAATATGCTAGACATGAGAAGTAATACATTTACTGTGATATGGGCTAGTTGCACGACCCATTCCAGTCTTTGATTTTCTCTTCCACCTCACTTCACATTAGCCTGACTTTCAACCTTACAGTCTTTCACTTCAGTTTTTCAGTCCCTAGCTCATATAAACTGATCTTCTATTCCAGTTTTCTTCCCTTGATCCAGATTCTTGTCAGCCCAGCCAGAGAGTTCACAGAGTTTCTCCTTCTCCTACCAGGTCATGGTCCCAATGGTATCTGCAGACACATTTCTTTGCAGAGACTGAGCCCCATTTGCTCTCACAAACTGACTTTCAATGCAACTCTTCCCCTCCTTCCCAGTTCGCCTACTTCTCTTTATATTTCCTTCTAGTCTCTGCTTGCACTCCTTTTATTCTCTTCATAGCAAAACAATACCAACTTACAACTGGAAGACTTCAAAACCAATATGCAGTAACTTGTCAATGTTACAGCCTGTAGACCACAGAAATTTACTGTGGGAAGTATCAGACAGCCTTCTAAGATGTCAAGGCTGACCAGCATCCCATGGTTTAGAAACGTACCATGGACCTACTGTTACTTTCAAGTACATTAATTCACCCTAGTTTCAATAAGGATGCTTTATTTAAACTGAATCAAAGCAAAAAGAAAATTGAATAGATTCTGAGGTAAAAAATAATTAGGAACAGAGAGAAATTAGAAACAGAGTGGCAGAAAAATATATACATACATTATCTTAGCAAATTACAATATCTTTCTTCAATTAAGCAAAAGATCATTCCCCAAGACAAAAGAAAATGCAGTGGAGCTGGTCAGAGGTGGGGAGATTAACTATTTTTTTATCCATACTACAACATGGGAGATTGTTAAATGTGAGAAAAGTGGATTAGAAGAAGTAAAAAAACCCCACCAAAACAATTCAAAATGAATGGTTAAACAAAGACAATTAAAACAAGGTTTCAAGTGCTAATTTCATTAACTGTTTCATAAATATAGCCCTGTATTTATATATCTGAACTTCCTCTGATTCAGCTCCATTCCTCTTCCTTGCATCCTATCACTGTTCCCCAGAGAGAGCAGATCTGTATCATCCGCTTCACTTCCTCCTTTGGGGAAGCTGCAGTCTGCAGTGAGGTCACATTCAGCCTGCTCTTTTCCAAGTTAGCCCAATAAACTCTTAGTTTTCCCAGTATGTAATGACACAAAGACAATCTGGACTTTTCAGCCCAACAACATGAAGTCTAAAAGTAAACATGACTCTTCTCTACACAGAAGTATATACAGAGAACAAAGTATGAATTAAGCTACTGAATGATACTAAACAAGAACAATGAATATATACAAAGACTGTGAATAATTTTGATTGAAAATTAGATTGACATTTTTGAAACAAGCCAGAAAGGGTATGCTGTAGGCCTTAATTTTTAAGATGAGTAATTGTATTATCAAATGGGTCGAAGGACATTACTTAGAGGCCTGCAACAGAAAGCAAATGCAGCTAACACCCCCCCCCCCACCACCACCATTTTTATATGTGGGTGGAAGGCATAAGAGCAAAACAAATCTTCTATAGTTTTGCAGTGGCCCTCTAGTGTTAACCTGGTCCTGTGCTCTGAAAAAAAAGAAGGGAAAAAACACAAACCTTTCGTTCAATATAAATTCATTTCCTCATGATCCCTTTTTGTTGCCAAGTATGAAAGACTAATAATCCCCTTTTTGTTGAAGTATGAAAACCTGAGGCATATACAACATAGAAGACTGAAAGCAAGTCACTTGCAACATATGACCATCAGAAGAAAACTTTTCTTTTTCTTATTCAAGTCTGGCTTAACCCTACACACTAGGGACTCTTACACAGAGATAGACAATTTTACAAAGACAAACCTTTGAGATACCATTGTTTTGTAGGGATTTCTACAGAAAAGTACTTGTATTAGTACACTAGGACCACAAATATACAACAGCACAGACTAAAATACTAGAACAGGACTGAGACAACCAAGTGGAATGGAATGGACAACCATAACATCCAAAAAAGAATATTGATAACTGTGGAGTGGAACTGGGAGGCAGTGATGGAGTATGTGACCGCATCACATTCATGGATATGGATATAAATAGGATATGATTCTACACCACCCTCAGCACTCTTTGTCCAAATGGAAGAAAAATGCAGCAAAGATCATGCAACATCATTACCAGGCAAGAACAAACCAAAATACAGTGAGGATTTTGTAAACAGCATCCCTTTCTCCCTTGTCACTGCAAGTAATCATACTGACAAGATAGCCATCTGTCCTGGTCCTCATAAATGCAGGACTGCAAAAGCAAGAGTATGAAAAGACGACAAAAATCTCATAGATTTCAAATACAAGTTTATGAAAATAATTTGTTCAAAAGCAGAAGTCATGCTTCCACCCATGCAGTGATCCATTGTGAGCTGCTGCAGTTAAACTCTCTTCTCATATGATGACACACTCTGTTTGGCTATTGCAGAACCTTGGTATCTTAAACCAGAGCACTTGCTAAGTTACATCTGTTGCCTAAAATGCAGGAACTTGATCACTGCAGCATGAACAGCTGAGGTTATTATTTATTGCTTTTTATTGCAAAACACACTTTGTTCTTTGCATAAAATAGTGGGTTCTGCTGAGTATTTTCATTGTCAATAAAACATTGATGGGTGGTGGGAAAGCAAGAAAACGCCTTTCTCTACAACGCATAGAAAGTGCTCAGAGGGCTTGGAGTAGTGCTGCAACAGAGCTCTTCCAACTAATGACTGCTAAGTGTCTTCCTTAGAAACAAACTGCCTGATCTTCACCTACTAAACAAATTGGAAAAGTGTGCATTCTCCTAGCATTTCTCAATATACAATCTATATGTATCCTTTCAGAGGCTAGTATTCAATTTCATTCACATTCTCACATAGATTTGAAAGAGAATCTCTACCCAGCTTATGTTTCTCAACACTAGTAATAATAAACCCCAACATTTAAGATGAACACCTGGAAAACAGTGCTTCAAAAAACCACACTAACTAATTTTGCTTCCCATATATCCTACACGATTTTTGTGAGTACTTGTTCTTTGCTCACATGGTCCCAAGTTATATCTCAAAATCCTACTTCATTTTAAGCTTCCAGAATATTGTCATAACAAAAACACTCCACACTTGCATTCCCACATACCTTTAACACAAATTCACCTTTAAATATTTGTTTCATATAAGTTATAAAGTAACCCATAAAATTTGAGATCTATTGAATTACATCTTTCTGCAGGAAGATGTTTTTAGTTGATTCAACATGCCTGAAAAATTTATAAATAACACCCTCTCCTCCTTACTTTGGCCCACTGGAAGACACCGAATTTGAGTACAGGCAAGACTGAGAGAAAATGAAAGAGAGTCCTTCACTTACCACAGAGAAATTAAGGGGGTTATTCAATCAGGATTATGTTGTAAATTCTCACTATTGTAAATTCTTTCTGTTGCCTTATGCATTTCAATTCTTTATGTCATGATTGCCTTAGAAAGGAGATAAAAAACAAAAAAGAGGAGAAAAAGAAGGGGGGAAAAAGTGTGAAAGGGAGAGAAAAAGGTGAAAAGTGGTGAGGAAAAGCAAAACAGAGGGGGGAAACATGAAAAGGGGGGAGGTGACAGAAGAGGAGGAAGGCAATGAAAAAGCTATTGGGGAAAGAAAGAGTAAAAGACGGGTAAAAGAGAAAAGAATAAGGTAAAAAAGAGAGAGGAAGAAGAGGACAAAAAAAATAAAGGGGGAGGAGAAAAAAGAGGGGAGTGGGACAGGAAAAAAGAGAGAAAAAATGGAGGAAGAAGAGAGAAAAAAAGCAGTAAAACACTTAGTTGTGCCTTGAAAAACACCTTGCATTTATTTGATTGGCTCTGAAGCATGAAGAAAACGTTTCTCAGTAGTTAGAGAATGTCCAGTGTTTCTTTTGGCCACTTTAACATTAGATTGAACTTGGATGCCTTACATAGAGACTTTTTTAAAAATTATTCAGGATATTTTGACTATACAGATTGTCATACTAGACCAGGCTGGTAAACCAGTCTAGCAACAATTTGCTCAGATCAGCCATCACTATATCTTGTTCGCAAGATGCAAAACAACTTACATGGTATAGCCTATTAGTACTGAACAGAATATGGTAGATATGGTACAATCTTCTCTTTTAAGTATTTAATCCTAATTGCTAGCAATTGTTTTAAAAGTATACACTACGAATACTTTTTCTAGCTTGTTCGGCTTCATTTGTGATACATTTCAATACTCTGTCTGCAGTAGTTAAACTTTGGATAGTAATACTATAAACATCCCAGGAGATTTATTAATCTTAAATATCACAAGCAATGGTCAGATCCAATTAAATACATTAAATGGAAACCTGGCAAGTTAACAAATTCCTTTAAAGTATAGTCTTAATTGCATTGTGCATTCCATCATTTTTGAGTGTGCAACATGAATACTTCTGTCAAGCTATAAAATGAGAACTTCAGAACAAATCCCAGCCTCTTGGCACCTTTTGAGCCATGACTACATGTAAAACAGAAGCAATGCAATAAGAATTGTCTTCAATAAGTATGCATTTCACAACAAAGTTCCTCTGGATTAACCTCTAAGGAATCAAGAAAAAACATCCTTTCTGACCATTTTGTGGTATCAGCAAGGAACTAACCTCCACAACAAGCAGATTCAATCCTATCTTGTATTATTGGACACTTGGGAGCCCTGAGACATTCTCACTTGACAAGAAAGCAGATAAAGCATCAAAATAGTGGGTTTCTATGTTGGATTGGATCTTTGAGATTACTTTAAGCTTGTTTGCACATAGACTTGTGCAGACCTCTGCCTCCATATGTCAAAGGAAGTATTTTCTTTCGTCTACTTGCTAGCCTTTACCACCTAGATCTCATTTTCACCTGTCCCAACAGTGAGATCACCACATCAAGGAAACTAACTGAGTACCTAAGGTCTAAATTCAACAATTCACTTTCCATTTTTTCGGCATGCATTAGTCAGCAAACTAGTCAGCCTCAGTCTTCCAGCAAAGTTATTTCTGAAAACTAGCTCCTGAATTCAGATTTGCAGTACAAGACAGACTCATCATTTCAGATCTACAGCACAGAACAGAAATATAAATAAGAATCCAACACATCAGTACTCAAAAAAAAAAAGTTCAGTTAAAATTTTGGAATTAAACTGCTGTTTTCTGAAAGCTATACATTTCTTTTCGATGTTTCTAATGTGAGAATCCCTGCAAACACCGAAAAGGAGTGTCCCAAATCAAAAAGGAAACAAAACACCTGATTCCTATTAAGTGACAGATCACAGAGATTTGTGATATTAAAAACGCCTGTGGTCTTGTAAGAAGACTTTCAATTCCATGCCAAATATTTTTTCTTTAGTAAGTAGCTTAAAAATTCTAATTCATGCCAGTGATATATATATTTTTTTTTACTCCAATCTATAAGAACACTCATTGTAAGCATACGGCAGGCAATGTGACAACAGTCTACAGTAAAACCTACCAACCTGGCAATGACAGTACCTCTGTGTTTGCAATCCATAAGTCAACCGCAGAACTGCCCATGGCTTTACCATAGCTGAAGAGCTCTGGGACCCCCCCTTCACACAGCAGTTCTCAGTTATATGGCACATTTAAAAATATGTATGAAGCATAAGAGATTGATACAGAAAGCATATATATTTTGATAGTAATGCCTGAAATCAATACATGAGTTTTAAAGGAACAGAATGAGGAGTGAAGGCTTACAAAAACAAAAAAAAACAAAAAAACCCCACCGAACAAAAATACAAATAAAAAAGCCACTCCCATGGACTATTGGGAACCATACGCTACCCTAAACATCTGGAAGTCGAAACTAACAGAACGGCAGCACTTGAATGCTTCCATGCCTGCCAAGGTTGAACACCCAGAGGTGAAGAAATGACAGTGCCAGCGCCAAAGTCCGGAGGGGCTCTGCCTCTCCGCATTCAGCCATGTTCCTACCACCGGCATGCCGCCGGGCCCTTTAAGCCAGACCCGATGACGGGCGGGAGCCACCGGCCCCGGGACGGCCCCGTTCGCTGCCCGCAGGGTACTCGTGCTGGCTGCGCCGGGCGTCGCGGGAAACTTTGGCGACGGGGAGCGCGCCGTGCCTCGGCCGTCCCTGGGAAGCTCGTCCCTCGGCTTCGCACAGGATATGAAGTCCCGGCGGGGAGAGCGGAGGCTCCGCCGCATCAACCCCCTCAGGCGGCGCCGGCAGTGCTCAGCAGGGGACAGGGAGGACCGGATGGGGCAACCCCCGCCTCCCAGCGCCGCAGCCGCCGCAGTCTGCAGCAACAAGGAAAGAGCAGCTCTTGGCACCCGCAAGGCCGCGGTCCCCGGCGATGCGAAGCGGCCTCCGGGCGTCCGGGAACCCTCCCCGAGGCATCCGCGGAAGGCGCCGCGGCTCTTGCAGCGCGCAGGGGAGCGGCGCCGCCGCCGCATGTGTGCCCACGCAGAGGCAGCGCCGAGCGCGGCCGGGCGAGTGTCCGGCCAAGGCACGGCACCGGCACCGCCGCGGAGCTCGAGAGAATCACCGCAACTCAAAGTACCCCCTGCTTCTCCCCTCCCCGCAGCCCTCGTGCCCGAGCGAACGCGGCGCAGGTGGAACTCACGAGAGGAAGGCGCGCCACACCGCTGACTCCCAACCGCTGCCAGCAGCGCCACCGACACCGGCGTCTGCCGCCGCGACCCCCCCTTCCTGCCCCGCCCCGGGACCGCCCCCCCTCGCGCCCCGCCCCGGCTCGGGGGACGCGGCGGCGCTCACGTCGGCCCAGTAACTGCGTCGGGCTAGGCCGCTGGGAGGCGCGGTCCGGGCCCGCTGTGCTCTGATGCGCGCCGGGTCGGGCTGGGCGCGGGGCCCACTGGGTCTGTGGTCACAGGAGAGAGGCTGGGGTTTGCACGGGAAGGCCTGAAGTCCTCAGGGGAGGGTTCAGTGTTCTCAGCAATGGGGCTGGGGTCACAGGGGAGGGTCTGGAGTCCGCACGAAACGGGTTCGGTGTCCACTTGGAGGGGTCCGAGCCTTGAAAGCCCGCAGGGAGGGAAAAAAAGCGCCCCGTGCCCTTTTGACTGCCCTCGGGCAGGAACGGGCTGGTGTGCGATCAGTCCCGGCGGATGAAGGCCCTTAGTGCCGGGAGAGGAAAGGCTGTGGTTGCGGGGTCGCAAGCGGTGGTCAGCGAGTTGAGGGGAAGGCTCTCCAGGCTTCTCTGCGGGGTGTAGGGGCGGGTGGCAACACCAGCTCAGGACAGCGGGGAGCCAGGGCATGGTCTCCTCCGAGGGATGGGTGCTGGGCATGGCACAAGGCAGATCCTGATAACAAAGGATCCAAGGCGAGGGTGCCGATTGTGATTGTAAACTTGTCGAGAGCTTCAGTGTGCTTTAATGAAACCATGTTTTCAGTGAAATTTGTAACATAACATAGTGAGCTGAAGCTTGGGCATATGTTACAATGAACTGTATCTCAACCACACATAGCTGCTGCATGGGAGCCCTATTCAACATCCCTTGCTGAGCAGGTTTGTGCAGGAGACCTTTGAGAGGTTTATCTGCATAGGTAAAATGGAAGAGTTAGGACCCAAATCTGTACTGTTTTTCAGGGGCATTGTGATGAAGTATTCATTTATCAAACAGGACTGTCCTAATGCTCCTTAAAAATATAAAAAATATTTATGATAAAACAATTCTGACACCCTCAGACTAAAATAATAGCTTTTTTTTCTGAGTAGATCTGCCAACTTTGTTATGACAACAAATCTGGGTAATTGGATTTGTGATGGATGTTTCAGTATTTCTAAAAAGGGTGGATCTGTTATTAAGATGGAGCATTTGCCTCATTCATATAAAATGGAAAATGCAACACAAATTAATTCTTTGAAAGTTTATTAATATTTTTAAAGTTAAAGTGCATCAGTAGAGTTCTGGCTTGGTCTTAATTACCTGGTTCTTTTTCTTCAGAAGGTGAAAATCTGCTTCTGTGGGTCTATAGGACATAGCAAGCAATTAGTGATTAATGTCTCCCAAAGATGCTTTCAGTATTTGATGACAAGAAATATTAAGCTCTTTGAACAGAAATGGTGACTTACTGGTTTCAACTGATTTGTAGACTCACACCAGCATTTTTTTGTAGAGTTCTTTGTCACATCAAGCTGTCATCAAAGTTTGTGCCTTACATTATTGACTGGCTCATGAAAATGAACACTGTAGGTGCAAAGGCCTGGTCTAAGGATTCCAGGACTTGCCCTGAACAAAGCACATGGTGCTTTGTGAAATAACAAATCAATAAACACCTGTTGCTGAGGCAAGAGCAACCCACAGGCTTGCCCCTACCTTAAGCTCCATATGACATTAATGAAGGGTGCAGCTTTGCAGTCTCTAACAAGGGGCTACATTCTGTTCTAGAAGTGTTTCCCATGCTAGCTGCTCTTACGTAAATTCTTTAATTGGTGTAGATTAATATATTCTCAAAGTAATCTTTGCAAAGGAAAGCATGGACAAGAATTTGGAGGAGCTCAAAATAGTCTTTAGCTTAGCATGGGAATGTTCCATGAATTAGAAGATCTTATTTTATGACAGAGCTAGGGGCCTATGAATTCAGTCCTTTTTCTAAGTGTGGAATATTTGGCTTACAGGTAGTAGTAAAAGGAATCAAAGAATTTGGGAGGAAAAAAAGAAAAATATAAAAGCGTTGAAAAGATATATTATCAACTCTGAAAAGAGACTGTGAAAGAGACTAGCTTTGAAGCCTACTAAGTGGCTTTAAAGTTTTCTTTCTGAATTTTAAAAGTTTTTTCTTCAAAATTAGAAAAAATTAATTAAAATTTCAGCTTTTTATGACTACCTTTGTATCAAAGTTGTTAACTTGAATAGAACCTGTCAAATCTACTAGTTTTATTTATGGTTAACATAAGACAGTCTACCTTAGACTTCATGTTTAATGGCTCTCTATATCATTCTACTGAATTTTCCTCAATCTGCTCATACTGCTTTCATTAGTCCGAGAGCTGTTTTCATATCACTTCACAAAGGCAATAAAAATGAATACAATAAAATGTGATGCTTAATTTTTGTCTCTTTATGAAATCTGAGACTTGGCTTACAGTGTCCTGTCCTTTGAATTTGAAAATTTCCAATGCAGAAAAACAAAATAACTCTTTAACTTTATTTTGTGGCTTATGCTGTTACCTCCTAGTGTGAAGCACTGAAAAATAAACAAAGCAAGCCTCATATTCTGTAAAGTGCTAGATTTCCTGTAAGACTAACTTCACTGAGTTGAAAAACTATTTCTCATCTTGCATGACTGGATATCTACTTTTATAATAGCTTTGCGTGGGGAATAAAACTGTGGGGTTTTCTTTAGCATGCCAGTCTTTTCATCTGTATTAGGCACAAATTCAGCAAGGACTTGAAATTTAAGGTTAGATACATGCTAAAGCAATTAATTTTAGACCTTTGACATAAAAGTTACATAAAAAGATAAGATTGGTCTGTGGTTGTAATTTCATGGTAAAGTACTCTGGCTTTCTTGTATACAGGAACAGACTTAATATCCTAAGCTTTTGCATTGTGGCAAACTTATCTTGAAATTTTTCATTATCCATGCCTGAACCATGCTACTGAACCATCACTATCTGCCATTTATAGATCTGTGAGAAAATGTTCTTTCAATTTGTGCAAAACCCTTTTGAGTCATACAGTCTTCTTACTTATACTTCCATAACAAAATGATATTGTTCCTGGCAAGCAACAATAGTAAATATTAAATTATAAAGGTCAGTATCATATATCTTGATGAAGTATTTTAGACAGGTAAATTGATTCCAGGCTCTGAGCTCTTAGCTTTGAGCACAATTTACTCTACTTAATTTTCTTTTACCATGGTTTTTTGGATTTTGTTTTGTTTTGTTTTCTTTTGTTTTTGTTTTGTTTTTAGGAAAAAAAGATACAAACTTTCTCTTTATTCTCTTGCATATGTGAAAGTACAGACTGCGTCATACACTCGAGAGCTGCATGGAGATTTTACTTTGCAAATGGAGCAGCATGCTGGCAGCAAAAAGGATGAAAGCCTTTGAACAGCTCCTTTGATGATTGAAATCAGCCCACGATCTCCTTCAGGCTGCAATTTTACTCATCGCTATTTCCTAGGTTTTTTCCTAGCACCAAGATAAATTTCAATGTAAAAAAAGAGTCCCAGTGAAAGAGATATGTATTATAAAGGTATGTAACACAGTTGTCGTTAAAGTACTTTACATACCTTCATATAAAGCAAAAATACACAAAACAAATACCTTTATATTGGAGTATTAATTTTTTCCAGGTGAATGAGGTGAATGGAAAAGTGCAATAAAGCCAGTTATGCAAGCTTGCATCTGTAGCAAAACTTCAACTCTCGTACAGTAAATGGTCTTTGCAGACTGCAGATGAGGTTTGGGTCACTTTTGGGTCACTGATGTTTTTTTGATGCCTTTCCCATGTGTAAAGGATGTTCATCTCTACCTCTGGTAGGACAGTGCTTAATTATTAATACAATAATTAATGTCAGTGTTTTGAAGACAAATTATTCATAACAGCATCTTACCTAAAGTGATGCCATATTTTGCATACAACTGAAAATGATTTCTAGTTGTTTCAGAACAGAAAATGTTTATTGTTGTATCTCTGTCTTCTATTTGTGTGCTGCTATCCTTTGAATCTCTTTGATCACTTGTAAGTGATCACTGGTGCCTCAATGCAGGTAATCCAGTTGTCATTAATTTGAATGTGATACCTCAACTGTCCTTGGGAAATTGTCTATATTTATCTTATGGCTTTTTCCATGTTTTTAAATAATCTTACTCTTGCACTTTTGCCTCTGGGATATCTACATAGGTATCTCTGAAGGGTTGGGATTTTTTCTGTACTTATCTTTTATTTGTTTGCTTGTTTGTTGTGAGAAAAAAAATATCAGATGTTTGTGGTAATAACAAAAGACTTGCAAAAGTGTTGAGTTGAATTAAAACTTACATTCCATCCTTAGATTGTCTCCTAAGAATTTGGAGTAGGAAAGCAGTGGATTTGCATTCTTCGTTCTTACCTAATTGTATTAAGCAGAGACTGAGACTATGGTCCTACTAAATTAGAATGGTGCAAGTTGATCAGTAGAACAAATTTTTGTGCTTAGGCAGGCCTTTTGGATCTTATGGAAGCAAGTAGTGGGCAGGAAAAATGCATGAGGATGAATACTGCTACTATGCTATTTTTCTTACATTCAGAAGTTGATAGTGAATTAGAGGGTCAGTAAAACACTTTGGTAGTATCTGTCTTCTGATCAAAGTATGGTATGTCTGAAGTTTCTATCTGCTCAAGTGATGCTACTGTGATTTTATCCAGGTAGGAAGTCACTTGGAAACTTGTTTAACACAGAATATGGCTACCTGTAGCATGTGGTTTTGCTACAGACACTTTTCTCGTGATCCCTCAGTTAAAGAAAAGAAGGAAAAGAAGGAAATAGGAAGGAAAAGAAGAAAAGGGAAGGGAAGGGAAGGGAAGGGAAGGGAAGGGAAGGGAAGGGAAGGGAAGGGAAGGGAAAAAGAGCACCATCCTTTTAAGAAGATACGACCTGTCTCTTTCCCTACGTGTACATATGTATCTTTCACCTTTATTCCAGTACATCAGTGTTGGAGAGGTTCAAGATGCCTGTCTTCCTTTCCTCCTTTCCTTAAGCTCTAGTATTTCCTATGACTCAAATGTAGAGAATTTCATGTTCAACATGAACATGCTCCAGCTCACTCTTTAACTCAAGGATTTTTAGGACATCCAACTCTTTTTCCACATGGAGCCCAGGAGGCTAACCCTAAGCCTCAGTTTGTAAATCCTCTAAAATTAGTGCTGCTGATAGGTCTTGTTCTTAATATGTGAAATATTGCCTTTGTACAAGTTATAGTCAGCCAATCTTCCTTTACTTGAACCTTCCTTTGCACCTCAAATACAATCCCCATTTCAGGAAAGAAGGCATTAGTTCTATTAAACCACAATTTCTAGTAGTAGGCCTTTTGTTTGGGGTATTAGAGGAATAGAACACTAACACAGTCTGTCTCTTCTTGAACTTTATACTATAGATCATAAAACAGAGTAGCTACATTTCCATTAAAATCTATTAACAGTAGGGATAGGGTTGCATAATTCAGACAACCTCCCAATAAATTCTTCATTTAAACCATAGTGGAGAGGTCAGTGGGAAATAGCAGTGTAGAAGGTTATTCTATGCATTAATGTGAATTAGTGTGACTATTTACTATAGCCTTCATGCAAGAAATAAAAGGGAAATGCTCCAAGAAAATTGCCACCCTTGGTATACAATTAGCAGACTTTGCTGAATAATTTCTAAAAAACAAACCCAAAAGACACAACAAACCCAAAAAAGCCAAAGCCAGATGAAACACTATGGGAACTGAGAAATGCTTTAACATTTCCTCAATTACTCTGAAAATATATTTGAACACTTTTAAATGGTCCCTAATGACTGCTTAGTCATTTTTCCACTAGACTTCTGGAGTACAAATATTCCAGAATAACTTGGGTCTAGGTTTTCTGTTTTATTATAACAGATTTTCCTCAAAGTAAAATGAATACTTCTATTCACACAATACGAGGATTGAAGTAAGCCTGGTCTCACTCCCCGAAAACCCAAAAACTTTTTTTCATGCTGTGTGGGAAATCAGACTTATTTCTACAAGCTTTCCTTGGTAGAGACTCTTAAAATAGAGAAAAATATGATCAGAATATCATAGTATAATCTTCCTTCAAAGTAAGTGATTTAGGTTAGGAACAAACAACTTTTAGGTAAATTACCACGGAGACCCTGGGGGGCATCCCCTGGGTTGGGGAGACATAAGAAGCTTCCTGCAAAAACCTGTTAAGATCCCAATGCCTCCTTCCCCTGTTCCTATGTCTGTTCCTATGTCCCTGAGCCACTCCTTTCTTAATCCCCGATTGGCCCTTATCTTTGTACTGTCCCGAGACCAGGGTCAGCTCCTGCCACTTGTGAAGGAGAAACCTTGAATCTCCCCACAAGTATGCCTGGGGACTCAGAACATCTCGCCTCACAGCTGAATTAAACATCTGTGGATACCATGCAAAGGCCCTTTTTGCTACCTTGCCCTGGACTTTACTAGCAGTTATTCAGGCAGCAACAAATTACCATGGCTATAATACAAATTAACTCATTACTAATTAACCTTTTTCACTTGAGAGTATATCAATGTGCAAAACTAAAAAGTGTTCCATTTATTTCAATTTTATTTTTCAAACCTCTCAGAGGATAGAAGAATACTGCTGTATTGTGTATTGGGGTAGAACTGCAGCATGGGAGCCTAATATTATATATACTAGTAGTCATATACTTTCCTCTTTTTTGCAGTCACAGGAGATAGCAAATGAGGCACTTAAGACAGCGTTTTTACACATTTTTAACCTCTGCTAGGACACAGTGAAAATCACATTCCATGTTTCTAAAAGCCAGCTGTCTGAATTTAATTACCAGGAAATAGAGACCCTGTGTTTACCTCTGATGTTTGTTATATTAGGTTCCTGCTCTTGATCCAGGTGGAAGGGTTACTGTTACATTTGGCCTCTACTTCAGCAAAGGGAGTTTCGCTGAAATTAGTGCTGCTGATAGTGCAATCAACAGTAGTGATTTTCACTTAGTGAAAAATCTTCATTGGAAGTACAGTTCTGCTGGAAATACAGTACTCTGTCATACTCACAAACACAGAATGGTTTTCTTCTTTCATAAATTAATGCAGAACAGTGAGACACATTTGATGTTGTATAAAACAACTTAATGAAACAGGTATCTGACCTCTGTACTTGAAATACGTTACCTCTCTGTGAGCTTCATAAAATAAATCACAAACACTCTCTTGCAGAGGTCTTATTTGTGTCTGCAGACTAAGAAAACAAAAATACAACCTAAGAAAATAATTGACTTTTCATCATATTTCATGCTAAAATACCTCACAAATTTTTGAAAAATATTTAGACATATCTAGAAAATTCAAAGGTTTTAGTATTTGCAAAGAAACCCTATGCTAACACTGGTACCACTACAGTGCTTGTACAAATCCTGGTTTTTCTTTCTCAGTTAAAACTGAGGGAAGAAGGTTACCTGATTTACAATGTGCCAAGTTTCCAACAAAAGCTGATAAAAAAGCTATATTCTGTTTCTACCTTTGTGAGTGGTCATAGCTTGTTTAAAGAGGTGGTTAGGCATGCTGCCTCAAATAAAAAGAAATTTTCCATAGCTACTTATGCCAGTGATGGATTTTATTTCTCAGATATTATAATATGCAATTATCAGCCCAGGAGACAGCAGTGCAGGAGCAACAGTGATGTCATTGTTCTCTCTGTTGCTGATGTGTGTTCCATGGGCTTCCTGTTGATGCAAGACAGAAGAGAACATGAGGATGAGATTAAAATTGACACTGGCATAGTAATGTGATTATTGATGCTTTGGAAATTTATAGTGCAACTTAACAAAAAATCTGTTAACAACAATTTAAAGGGCAATGTATTCTCAAATTTAATGACACAATCACAAAGTTATTTGCTTTGGAGTATATAAATACCTAGTAGTTCTTCTCATGTAGGATTTTTGTTCATTTGAGAGGTTAGGTAGCAGTTTAGTAATTAAATTACACAATTTACTACATGGGACTTCCAGTTATGTAAAAATTTACTTCAGTTTTATTTCCTACTTGTCTAAGAGACTTTTGTCATGGGAATATGACTATAATAATTTAGAGATGTGTCTTCTGTTGCTAAAATTTCTTAGGCAATTATGTCTCTGTTATACTGAGGGCACACTTGTGAAAATCAAGTGCACATCAGACCCTCTTTATCTCTTTGATTGTGAGCTAAATTCAACCTTGTCATTGAAACTACCCTGGGAAGGTTGATATTGAAGAGCAAATTAATTGTTCAAATAGATTTTCTCTTGGAGAAGCACAGGCCATGATGGCAACCAAGCCAGAGCTTCTGGCCAAAATGAGAAAGCTTGCCCTCAAGAGTGTTACAAATCTCCCCACTGAATAATCAGGCATCTTTCTTCCTTTTTGGAAACTGTCAGAGAGACTCGTACTGGTACATTCTTCCAAGCATCGGGCTTAACCACATGGTGTTAGGAACAGGTCACTCAAAAGGGAAGAAGGGGAGAGAGGTAAAGCACATGAAACAGAGAATGAAAATGAAGTTTTGATAAAAGGAATGGGAAGTAGGTAGGAGTGCTAACAGAACAGAGATGAAATGTAGAATTCTTTGTCAGCTGGTAGCCATGTCATGAGTTTATTCTCAAGGTTATGAAGTTGGTGCTGTTTTGTTTTTCTCCACCCCATGCACTTAAATGTGTAATACTGTAGTGCAGTGCAGAGCTGTGTGACCCCTGGAAAAGGTGTCACTGACACTGCTGGGAGATGTGGCCAGGGTGGTGAGCCTGCCTAATCATGGGGGATAGGGGAAAACTGGATCATACCCTGGGGATTTGGACTTGCAGAACTGCTTCCAGAAGAGAAGAAAAATGTTCTAGGAAGATCACACATATTCTTATCTCTTTCTTTCCCTTTTCCCTCAACCTATTACAAAATAAATTGCCTAAAATAAGAAAGCATTCTAAAGCCAAATTTTTTAAAGTGCATTGGATGTATGAAAGCTCATTTTATATGGTTTAGATGCTGGATGGGATGATGTTGGCATGTTGAGAATCTTCCAGAATAACTGTTATTTCTTCTGTTGGACATAGAAAATTAGGTGGACAAGATTTTCCATGGAGATGTTTCTGGTGCTCTGCATCTCATTGTGTGTGTGTGTGTGTGTGTGTTGTGTGAATAAACTGAACCAAAAGAAGAGCTAAAAACTAAAAAAAAAAGCTATATAGTTGTCTCAGTCATGCCAGGGTTGAAGGCTTTTCTTAACAGCCTTCAACTATGAGTGCAGATGAGTGTAGCAAGCAAAATATACATTCAGAGAATGAATTGTATGCCTATGTGTAGGTGGGGCATAAACTCTAAAACTAGCTAGCAGGTGAACAAAATATGGCAATAGTAGATTTCACTGTCTCAAAAAAGAGATGCTTTGTTAAAACACTTTGTAAATATCTATCTGCAGGCTTCCTAAATTGACATCAAAAACTTCCTTTTTGGTCAAAAAATGTATGTAACTATCCTCCCTAATAATGCCCATGCGCCTAGCCAATAGTGCAATCATATATTGCTGAGGTTTTTTGTTTTACATTACCCATCCAAGCTGTTTGGGGCAGAGGAAGTTTTTGCCATTACAACAGAGAAAAGGAAGAGGATTTTCTTTGTACAGAGAGTACAAACATTATTTGACATCTTTACTCTTTTTAGCCTATTAAGTAATCTTTAAGCTTTCTTTTTCTTTTGATTGCAGTTCATGATATGTTAGAGATCTAACTGAGAGATATCTAGAAAATTCAAAGGTTTTAGTATTTAGTATTTACTATTTAATATTTAGTATTTCATAGACTGTTAGAAATCTATTACTTCAAACAGAAAAAGAGGAACAAAATCTTATGCAGAAAAGACAGAAAATTATGGAAATGAGAGGTCAAATGGCTTTCTAAAGGTAATGCAGCTTCTAGCACTACTGGTAGCATCCATATTTCTTGAATCTTTTAAATCTCACAACAGTAGCTTTGTCCCAGGGCATCTAACTTGCTGTTTTGCTATTTTTCTAAGATTTGTTCTTTGCCTATTGAGTTCCATGCCAGGCAAATCTAGCATCTTCATTTTCTAGCCTTGTATTCCATCCTGTCCAAACTGATTCAGCCATCCCTTGAAATTAAAACTGTGAAACTGCTCAATTAACCTTACAGTTACCCCCTCATTTTAATAATCATAATAACAGTAATCACAATAGTAATATTAACAATAAAAATAATAATAGGAAAATATTGATTTCTTCAAAAAATTGAAGTACATTTAACTATTCACAGCTAGGAATAGATTAGATCATCAACTACTACTATTGAAAAATATTCAAGGAGAATATAGTTGGACATGATGCATTATAGATAGAAATGTGTTTTCATTACAAATAATGTGTTCTAACATCAGAAATAAGACTGATTATTATCTTTTTATGACTTAGAATATTTAGAGAATATTATAGGACACTATTTGGCTCAGGCTCCAGCTACTTTCTCTTTCCCTGGGATGATGTAGCACCATACCTATTCCCATATCCATATTTAAAATGAACCATTTTCTGAGAAAGTAAGATGAACTATTACAGAGGAAGCAGAAAGCCCGTGCCACCACAGCTGAACAAAAATATTTTAGCAGGAGGCCAGCACTACAAAAGAAAAATCTCCCCAGAGGTTCTTGCTTTATTCATAGCTAGAATGACCTAAAAATAACATATTGCTATATAGAATCACAGCTATATTATTCCCCTTGCAGTGTTACCAACACTTCAAGCTAAATTAAAGAAGCCATTCTAAATTTAATTTTCAGAAACCTATCTTTCATCTTCTCTGACTTCTGCTTTATAATCTACTATTACTTTCTTCTGGTTAATTAAAGAAATACTATTTAATTCCCTACATGTCTGTCTTGATGATGACATATTGATCCACACTTTCTCCTGTAGTTCTATTTCATAAAGAAATTCACAAGGTTTTTCTAGGATCCAGGTAGAAGCTCAGCAGTTGCCTAGTTTCTGAACAGTCAATAGAGAGAGTAGCATGGAGGTTAATTATAGCATAAACTAGGATTTTCTGACAGGATATATTTTCTCCTATTTTGATTCATGGGATTCACTTACTTAAAAACACATCATGGTACACCCACTTGTTAAGGGTCAAAATTATTTCATAGTAAGTCAATGTCATGTAGATTTTTGTGTTAGGCAGTTATTTTTAGCACCTTATTTACTGCTACAATGCTAATGGTAGCTAAAAAGAAGGATGTGTATGTTAATTAATGTTCACTGCATTTTTTTTTTTTCAATGTAGCCTCTTGTTTCTGATTTGCATTGTATAATGCTCATGAGACAGTGCCAAGAACCTTATGTGTATCAGCAGCATCTTCTGGAACATCAGTGGCCATATTCAGTTGTTGTACAGTGTATGTGGAATAATCATCCATTACTAGGAAATTATAAAACTGTCATTTGATTGCAATTACATCCTCACTCATGCTAAGGTGCTGGCTTTAAAGAGTTCTTATCAACACATCTAACTAATAATTTTTGTTGGGTTTTTTTTCAGGAGATGAGTTGAGAGGCAATAAGTAAGAGCTCAAGTCTCTGCAGGACACACAGTTTTGCAATGGTTTTTATTTATGTGCATTTACTTCCTCTATAAAAACTTTCTGAGACATTAAACAAGACTCTGGAGAGGAAGAATATAAACTTTTCCTCAAGACAGCAAAAAAACCCTCATCATGTCCTGTCAAAAAGTAAACCATACTTCCACAGAAGAAACAGATACACTTTAGGCCAAGACTGGTGGTGAAGGTGTACAACTTCTTGTTACATGAAGTCATTGGTTGGAGACAAGGACAACACAAACTCTCAGAGATCCATGCCACAACAGTGATGGTTTGTTATGGAAGATTCCTTATATAGGGGGTTTGAAACTCCAGGGTTTAAACAGCTAATTGATTGGGGTGTCTCTCCACCCAGATCTCTGGCCAGTGGTGCTTCTGCATCTAGGCTTGAGCAGGGCTGGCTGAGGGTCCCTGTATAGGTTTAAATCAAACCTATCTGGGGACTTGTTTATCTGTTTTCTGGAATGAACCAGGCTAGCTGAATTGGATTTGTGTTACGGCTAGATTTACCTTGTCCAGCTACAGACCAGCTGTAGCTGTCTCAGTACCGTGACACTTTCTCAGTTTCTGTACAGTAATCTCTGTACAGGTTGCTGAAAATAAGCAAATGCTTGAACTTGGAGGATGTAGTGCAGCTATAGCTGTTTGGGTATTATGGACTTTGTCAAAGTACTATGGCCTATAGTATATCAGCTCTCTTTTCTGATATACTATCAACTCTCTATTACTTCAAATTATTTTCATTCCTATTTAAAATGTTCCAAAGTACTTTTGTTTGGATAGGGGGCAGAAGCATCGTTACACTTCCCCCCAAAGTCAGCTATGCTTCTTGCACCAGAAGAGTGAAGCATCTACTGGAAGAAGAAAACCCCTACACTGCAATAACTGCTAATGTCAATGTTTAAATAATCATCTCTCAGCATGTACATTAGTTCTTCATGAACATAAATGAGGTATATAACCCCATTTCATGCTAATGTTTCATATTTGTTCTTTATTTGGTCATATTTCCAATTCAGACTGCTGCAATTTGGGGGGAGAGAGGGGGAGGAAAGAATGAAGGTGAGAATGGCACACTAATTTCTTATGAAAAGTATGTCTAGCATGTATTAACTCTATCAAAACTCAGCCTATTACAAGGCTGAAACATGAGCTGAGCCCCTGAATGGCTGAGATGCCATTGAGCTTGACATTTCTAGGGCTGCCTGGAGCTGGGATTAATCTCTGAATTGACACTTTTGTGGGTTAAAGGAGAGGAAGAGCAGGTAAAAAGAAATGGAAGTGGTGGCTTGTACTCAGTTTCAGCAAATCAAATTGATCAACTTTTTCTTCAAGTGCTAAATTTGCAGAAATTTCCTAGAACAAGCTCATTGCATTGATGTATGTGGAAATGAGGGCAGTATTGAATGACTTTTCAGAGGCAGACTTGAAGTCATGTGAAATTATCTCTAACAACTCCACTCTACTCAACATTAATCCATTACTCTGTGTTACTACTCCAGATAGTAGTAACTGATAGAGTCCAGATAGAGCTGTAGCTTTTCTTGCCTGAAATGAGAATCCACTATCACCTTCATCATACCCCTGCTGTTTATTTAACTTACTGCACTTCAAGTGTTTCCATGGCTTTTTGGGAAATGAAAAGGGATTTTAGGGCTTTGGGATGATTGGCTGAAGGATCAGGATCATAGGTAGTGTTTTCCTTGTGCCTTTCAACAACAGCAAAGAATATTGAAAGGAATGAGCAGAGTCAATAGATGAACATGCTACTCCAAGGCTGGTATCACTGACAGAATTTGGGGGTTTTTTGATCATAGGATGATCTATACAATGCCAGGTTGGCTGACACCTGATGAGATGCACCTTTCTCAGAGGGGAAAAAAGGGGTTTTTCACAGGAGTTAGAAGGGCTTATCAACGGAACTTTAAACTACTCTGGAATGGAGAAAGGAAAAAGAGCAGACTTGCCACTCATAAGTAATGGGGAGGGACATGAAAGTTTGAGGGACTACGTGTTAGTGAGATCCTTCAGTCTTCTCCATGGAGCATTGGCTGCAATGAGATGCACTTGACCAACACATGCAGCATGAGTCCCTGAGATACCTCAGTGCCATCCCTGGTGGAATGAGTCCTCTGACAGAAGTCTGTTGTTGGGTGGTTATAGGCTGTTCATGAGGGATAGGCAGGGCAGAATAGGCAGTGGAGGTCATGGTGGCAGGGTGGCATTGTGTATAATGGAGGGGCTAGAATGCGTGGAGATCACATTTGGCAATGGTCCAGTTGAGAGCCTCTGGATAAGTATTAAGGGACAAGCAAGTAGTGCAGAATTCCTCATGGGAGTCTGCTATGGACCACTGAGACAGGCTGACAGCACTGATGAATTATTTGCTAAGGAACTAAGAGACACCTAATTCAGCCACCCTTGATCATATGGGACAATCTATCTTGCCAGATATTAACCACATCATTAGTACAGGAATTATTGCCATATTATTAGTATGGGAATAACACACAGGTGGTACAAGAAGGTCCAAAACACCCCTAAAATACTTGTGTTTTAACTTAACTGGAAGGACACAGACCTGTTAAAATGAGTCCAGAGAAGGGTCATGAGGATGGTTATAGGATAGAGCATCTTCCCTCTGAGAAAATGCTTAGATAATTGGCATTGTTCATCCTAGAGAAGAGAAGACTCCAGAGAGTCCTTATAGCAGCCTTCTAATGAGGGCCAACCAGAGCGCTGGTAGAGGGACTTTTTGTATGGGCGTGTAGTGATAAGATAGCTTTAAACTGAAAGATAATTGGTTTAGATTAGACATTAGGAAGAAAGTCTTTACTTTGAGGATGGCGAGGCACTGCCCACAGCTGCCCAAAGAAGCTGTGGGTGTATCATAGAAAGTTCATATCATAGAAGAGTTCAAGGCCAGGCTGGATGGATCTTTGAGCCACCTGGTGAAGGGGAAGGTGTCCCTGCCCATGGGCAGGGGGATTGGAATGACATGATCTTAAATGTCTCTTCTAATCCGAAGCATTGTATGAGTCTGTACTTCATGGTACAGTTACTGAAGGAGACAACTATGACAGGTGCCCTTCTTGGCTTGTTTATTTTTAAAAGAGAGATTCTAATGAGTGAAGTAGTGACTGGTGGCTATCTTAGCCACAGTAACCATGAAGGAATCAAGTCTGAAATCTCTGACAACAGGAGGAAAAGTGCCAGCAAAATGTCAGCCCTGGACAAGAGGAGAGCAGACTGCTCAGGAAACTAATTAGAGAAGTCCCTGAGAAAATGCTTTAGAGGATACTGGGGTACATCAATGCGTGTCACTTTTTAAGCACCGCTTCCCAAGAGCACAGGAATGGGCAATTCCAAAATGTTAGAAGTCAAGTAGGGGAGGCAAAAGGCTGGCTTGACTAAGCAAGCAACTTCTTCTGGAACTAAGGTAAAAACAAGAAAGTGTATGGCCAGTGGAGGAAAGCTCATGTGATATGAAGGGCATACAGAGATACTGGTCACCACTGTAGGGAGAAAATTTGTGTGTCTGAAAGTCTGTTGCAGCTGAAGAAGATCAGAACTGTGGGGGACAGTAAAAAGTGTTTTTTAGATGTTTTAATAGCAAAATAGCAATAGGCAGAAATAACATTGTCCTAAAGATCTGGCTGATGTTATCATGAGGCCTTTCTTTTTCATTTTTGGATGATCTTGGGCTTCTGGAAATGTCCTGGTCAACTGGAAAATTTCCAAATTCCAGCTCAGCTCATTCTATGATTTACAATTTACTTCCAGGACCCTGCACACAGGTTCAGAATTCTCTTGAACTGAATGTTATGTAAGATTTGGGCAGGTATAAAGAATTTTTGTCTTTTCCTACTCTCAAATATTCAAATATCAATCCCAAGTATGTGATTTTTCGACTGAAGGTAATCTGAATCCTTAAAAGCTGATTTTCTTGTACTGTTCTCACTGTTGCCTGTACAGAACCTGGAGGATATTGCAGAAATATGATGCAAGCTGTGAATCATAGGAATCTTATTGTAGATGCTAGTAGAAGTTGTTTCAGTAAAGTCACAGAAGGCTGTAAGACGGTATTAAATACTGCCCACTCTACTAAACTGTAATATAGTTAAATATTTCCTGTATTTTGACACATGATTTAGAGAGGAACATGGTATATGACACAGAAACAAAATATAGAACTCACCTTTACAATATGTGAAAATATATTGTGGCATATATTAGAAGTCATATATATCAAAATACAGAAAGCAGAAATACAGAACTTACACATTAAATTAGTCATAATAGTCACATAAGGCTGGTGAGTAGCAAGAAATTTGGCAGGATGTGCTTGACAACATCATCCTGCCTTAGGAAAAATTATTGTTACAGAAATATTCCAGTATTTGCTTCTCAATGGCAGACATCCTCTGAAACCTCTGAGACACTGAGGCCTCAGTAGGCACAAAAAGGCACATGAAGAGAAAAAAGAACATGTCCTTTTTAAGAACAATCACAAAAGTATTCTATATAGCAACTGGAATTAAACACAAGCAATTTTTGAAATTGAATCATAGCTATGTTCAGGGAGAGGACTTAGAGATTTGGAGACTTTGCAGCAGATATTTTTTTATTGAAAACTCATACATGTTCACTTTAGTTCAAAAGAAACTTCTAAACAGAGAAGAGAAAAATCTGATCCATTTTTCTCCATTTAAAAGGTAGCGAGTGAAGAAAATAAGCCTCTATCACAAGCATGTAAATCAGTAAAAATGCAGTGTCTAAAGCAACTTGTTCCTCCTGTTTACTCAGTGTGTCTTTTCCTGTTCATGCCATTTATTTGTTAACTTCTTCATATCTTGTTTGGTTTGGCATTTAAACTCAGAGAAAATTCATGTTGTTTTGCTAAAAAAAGCATTAAAAAGTGAGATATTCCAAATTTTACTTCCTAAGGTGCATCAATTCTTATCTAGAATGATTAGATCTGGTAGATCCTGGCTTTGTTCTTTCAAAGCTCTGTTTATAATCACTGTGAATTTCTTTACAGGACAAACAAGACTGTTTTAGTAAGTCAAAACAGTAACCTGTCCTATGAAAAACAGGCATCAGTCTGAATCTCTTCTCCCTATCATGTTTGTAATCAAGAGAGATTTAAGAACAAGGTATTTTCCCAAGGTACTAATGTTTTCTTTTTTCTGCCCTGCCTCCTCATGCAATATGTCTACCTGATTACGTGTCAGCGGAGTAGGTGTGAAGCCTCTGCCATTTCTGTAAGACAATTCTGTATGACAAGTACAAAATTTTAACTTTGAATCAATTTCAGTTTTAACCTTGAATCTAATATTTCTTTTAAAAGAATTCCTTGATTTATACACACAACAAAAAGAATAGTTTGTAGTAAGCAAAAGTTTTTAGAAAGGTATGTTGCCTATTGTAGCTCTCAGATGCTCTCAGAATATTAAAAAATGGATATCTAAGACTTATACAGCAGTAAAATAAATGTGCAGGAGAAGAGCAATTAATTCCTTCTGTGGAACAAAATAATTTGCACGCACCTGCTTGTTCATGCGGCTGCCTGCTTTTCATGTTGGGCTGGAGTGAGAACAGTGAGTGCACAGCCCATGCACCTGTATATTAATGACATGACCTTTGCTACCTTTTGAAATGTTATCCTGGAAATACTTAATCACAGGATTGAAGAAACCAATGGGCCACTTCAAATTGATACTGGACAGTTTATAAGGAGGAGATACTCTAACACTGGCAGCATTGTTAAACACTTTGCATCTCTCCTTACAGAGAAACATAGAAAAAATCAGTTCAAGTCTGAGATCAGTTTACAAGTTATGACAGAGTGATATAGATGTGTACAGATTACAGAATTGCTTCCTAAGAGATTAAATCAATTTACTGCATACAAAGAATATTGTCTTGATAAAATTAATCTTAGAGGTTGCAAGTGAGGAAATACACAAAGGGGTAGTTGTCTGTTTCTCCTGCTTTGGGATTTGGTTTAGGGGATTTAAAACTAGAGAAAAAAATATCCCTATTTTAATTGTTTGAGATAAAAGCAAAATGTACCAGTCTAAATTAACTGAAGAGTGATTTGTTTAATTCTGGGGGAGTCCAGGCTACCTTAAGAAAAACAGGACGCAAGAAGGGGAGAAAAATATCAAAAATAATGGAGAAAAATTTAACTTCAAAACCTTCTGCACTACTTTGAATGCAGTAAAATACCTGCCAAGTATCTGGACATCCATGAGTATGATTCACTGCAGATCAAAAAAAGTAAATCTGAATTTTCAGAGTTCCTAGTTGCTCTGTGTAAGTAGTTACCCACCATCTGTACAGCATTAGCATGGGCCCATTGCTTGATGTGCCAGCTCCTGGCCCTTTTTTGGGTGATCATCCTGGTATTCATCATATAAGATCAAGTATTTGTAACATTAGGCTGGTAGTAGTGGAGAAGTTTTAGGGGGCAGGATATACACACAATGAAAAATAAAGAATCTTACTGCTGACTTTGCATCAGAAATGAGCCGATGTTTAGATTAATGAGTGAAGAGGTATGCCTCCTGCAGGCATAGGCCCCATCTCTCTGCAATCACAACAGATTTGCAGCTGGCCTGACAGTCCCCCTAGGGGTGTGGTACAAAGCAGAGAGCTAACTAGCCCATCGGTTTTAAAGGCATTTAGAGGCATAGGTGAATGAGTCATGAAGGAAACCACATTTCCCACTAAAAGGCCAGATTTTTCATGTGTGCATTCATACTTGCTATCATTATCTTCTCATTTTAATGTTATTGTCAATTGCATTATCAATGTTTTGTTGTGATGTCTTGATGCTCTACCGAAATGGAAGGTGAAATGACTTGGGAATCGAAGTTGGTTTGTTTCTATCTAGTACTTGATTCACTTCCAGGTTGTTCTGTTCATATTCTGAACAGCAGAGGAAAAAGCAATGCTATAATTATTAATTTTTCAAGACCTGCAACTTACTCAACATAGTTTTCTTCTGAAGCTGTAACATTACCAGGAGAAATTATAAGAGAGATGGTAAACTCTTCTGCATACACAAAAAACAAATATATTTAAAAACAAATATATTTCATTGAGATGACAAAAGTATGCAGGAATATGAAGAATTCAGTAGTGGTCTTAAACATGCTCTAGTTAATGTGAGTTTCACTCACCTCCAAAATCTCTTTGGTTTAAACTATCCAGGTAAGTAGGCTGTACTTTGGGTAACTTCAAAGGCTGTAACTTTGGGTTAAAAAAAAAATAAATAAAAGGATAAATCCCTTTATTTGGCAGGGGGCTTCTTATTACTAACATGAGAAGCATTCTCTTCCACTGGTTCTTCATTTTTGTAAGTCCTTATCAAATACATAGGAACTTGTAGTACTTGAAAGCTACATCACGGGAGGCAGGTTAATTTTCCCCCTTTTCTGTAAGAACAGGAGAACGGACTGCTCATGTTCAGACACACTTTAGCTTTGGACACTAATTGAGTATCACCAGGTCTTACAAACTAGAGATGAATAAAAATTCTCTTGGTAACCTTTTTACAATGTATGATTTTTAAATATGAAACCTAGGTCTTATGCCATAAGTAGAAAACACCACAGAAAATATATGGAAATATATTTTCTAGAACACTGGAAAAAAACTTAGAAAATGTGATGTTGATACCTACAGTCCATAATTTATATAGTAATCAGAAAAACAAAAAAGTCAGATATACTGTTACACAATTCACTCAACTGCAGTTTTCATCTGAGCGAGTAATGTGACAGCTGGCTAGAGCAGTTTGTGCCTCAGTAGAATAAATGGAAGGCTGAAATTGCATTCAGAGGGGAAAAGGCATGGGGGCCAGTCATGTGTGTGTGTGTGTACATGGACAGACATGTATGCACATGTCCTATCAGATGTATTTCATTCTCATCTGAAAGAATGAGACAAAATCGCAAAGCTGTCTTGAAGAGCAGCTTCTAACTGGGTTATTTCAGTCTTTATCATGAGGTAACATGGATAAAGACGTGTTAAACCACTGACTCCTGGCTTAATGAGATCCGTGCTCTAGGAGAAAGCCCAAAACCCCATCTGGCTGGCTCTCAGCAGTGTAGAAAAAGTCAACTACTCTACCAGAGGAAACAGAGGATTGAATTTAAAGAACTGAGATAGAGGAAAAAGAAGGAAAAGACAACAAGGACGCAAAAAAAAATATTTGCTGTCAGTGTCCTACTGATATATTCAAGCATCCTATCCAGTGCTTTAAAAGAAATAATGAAAAATTAAATAATAATTCTGCCTCAGACAGACACCATAGTTACATTTCTATAAGAGAACTAAATATTTTTAAAGCAATCCTTGAAAACAACACTCAGCAGCTCAGGGTTTCAGCTATTATGAAAACAACTGGGTATTTTGCTATTCCAAGCAGTCTCTAGCAGGTCAGTGCAGACATTGCTGAGTTTTGGCTGCCCTCCGTGGAACCTTATTTTCCAGCACACATTCCACTGATAAATGTTTCCATGTTGAAATTAAAGCCATTACATGGAAGTTAAGACCTCACCGGGGGCTTACAGCCACAGCATTTCTTCTGCCCAGGAAAAGTGATTAGAGTGTCAATAGTAATGTAATAAAAAACAGAACTTCTGTTAATAAAACTAGATAAAATGGAATAAAAAAATATTGCTATATACTGAGGTGGAGATAAGGGAGAAAAAGTGGGGTTCTGTAGAACTACTGCATGGGTTTTTGGTTTTGTGGAGTTTGGAACAAATGTTGCTGCAGGACTGTGCTACTCTTCAATGGTGCTCAAACCAGCCACAACAGCCCAGCTCTCCTAGGAGATGGGAGAGGCCCAGGTTCAAAGAGAGTCATATCCCTACACCAGAATGTCCTAACAAACAAACAGCCCAGGCTTGCTCAGACAATGGTGTGAGTGGATTTATGTCTTTTTAGGCGAAAGTCATAAGAATGAGCCGCACTGGAGTGCAGAATTAATGAAAGTGTGGGAAATGATGATGTTTTCACTTCTGTAGAAATTAAACTTCCACAACCCCTTAAGTGCTTTTTTCCTTGGCGACCAATGCAGCAATTTGTAATGTGGTACACTTAGCCAATATGTTTAAAGAAGGAAATGTGTTGTGGTAAAGGCGCTTGACTAACTTTCCACTTCTACCTCTACTAAAAAATGTCTGTGTGACCCTGAGAAAGAATTTTACTCCTCCAGCAAGACTTGTACTGCATCTTCCAGGTATATAATTAATTTGGAATACCAGAAGCAGAGCTTTGTGAATGGTACGATCACTACACAGATCAGCAATTTTTATTAATTCAGAATATTACGGAGTAGATGATCTTATGGAAAACCCCCAAAACCTCTGCCTATCCTCACAAACCTACTCCAGAAAAAAGAAAAAAAGAAAAAAAGAAAAAAAGAAAAAAAGCAAAAAAAAAGCAAAAAAAAAAGAAAAAAAAAAAGCAAAGGAAAACAAACAACTTCCCTCCACCCCACCAAACCTCCAAAAATAACACCCCAAAACCATACCAACCAGCTAGAAAAGAAACCAAACCCATAAAACCAAATGGGCATGAGGGGGGAATAAACCCCTATTTTTCTTATTTGAAATTAGGAAACTTTTGAAAATATCTTCTTTCCAAAGTCACAGCATTGTTTCTTTGTTTTCCATTTGCCTTTTTCTTTTTCTTTTTTTTTTTTTCACCTGTGCCCTAAGGAAAGAGAAGCTGCTTTCTCCCATGGTCTGCACTCAACAAACCTATCTAATTTAGCTCCTAAAATCACCTTAGCAGCAAGAGGTGGAGAAAAACAGCTATTTTTTCTTTCAGTTCAATGTGAAAATATCAAACTGCTGTTACCTCAGTTACTGCTCAGGTTACTGTTGGATGTTTGAACTCATTAAGCCATATAAAGCAAATTTTTAAAATGTCAAATCTGTTCTACCAGACTGCCCATGGAGACAGAAGGGGTGATATTTGTGCTGTTGTGCTAGTGTTATCTGCCTAGGAAGAGGAATATAACCAACATCATGTTTAAACTGATATATATGACAATAACAGGATAAAACATTCCTTAAGCACTGATAGCATGTACTTGTTACTCTAGGCCCATCTTGGCTGTCATATCAAGTAAAGGAAGCCAAGAGAGAATAGTTACAAGGAATAGACTATGTAAGAGGATTAGACAAAGGAAAGACTGGCATTCAAATATGTCCTTCTGGAATACAAGTTTTCTCCTTAGATACAGGATTCTTCTCCCCCCGCAAAATAAATTCTGTAACACCAACAGGTTCTGTAAAAGCCCCCTGTATAGAAGGATAAATCACAGCAGTCCCAGCAGCAGCGGAGCTGCAGTCTGCAGCACCAATGACAGTGGATTTCTTAAGGTAAATCTGCAAATAAAAGAGAGCTGTGCCCCTGTTTCCTCTTCCTAGCATTTACAAAACCCAATAGCACAAATATAAGCATCTAATATTTGAAACAGAAAATCACTCAGCTGACAGAGGGATCAGGAGCTACTGAAGCAGGGAAACTACTAAGTGCAAATGAGTAGCACTTCACTGGTATTTGACTGAAAATTTTACCCAACAGAGGTTATTACAAAGATGTCTCACAAGAGATCTCTGCTTAGGGGGCTATGCAGTTTCAGGAAGAGATTTAGTTGTGATATTTTCAGTTGGAGAGATTATTTTTGTTATTTAAAAGTTAAAAATCATCTTTGCCAACATCTGGCTTAAAAAACCAAACAATCAAACTCAGTTCAAATCCTGTGCAGTTCTTGATAGCATTACGAGCTTTTACAGTAATTTCTTCTTCTCCAAATTATGAATGTATTTCACAAAGATTAAAAACAACATTTCCCAAAGTTTATCTGATGGTAAATAATCAGGGAGCTGACCAGATGGGAACAGAGAGTTTTCAAAGAAGTTGAATTGGTACACTTTTATTGCACATTTTCTTGTGCTTGGGTATTCAATCTTTTGTTATGTGATGTTGTTGGTTGGAGACAGGGACAACATGAACTCACTGAGAGTCCTGGACAAATAATGTGTTTTATTGTTCAGAACTTCTTTTTATAGGGAGTTTGAATTTCCTGGGCTCAGATAGTTGATTGACCGGGATCTCTTTCTGCCTGCATCTTTGGACACTGGTGTTTCTGCATCGAGGCTTGAACAGGGCTGTCTGAAGGGCCCCTGTATAGGTTTGAAACCAACCTAACTGGGAACTTGTTTGTCTGTTTTCTGGAATGAACTAGGCTAGCCTAATCGGGTTTGTGTTTACCTTGTCCAGCTACAGACTGGCTGTACTGTAACAGTACTGTGATAATTTCTAATTAGGATGAGATTTTATATGAAGCATAGAGGCAGATTAATTTTTTTTGTATCTGTTCACCTAATGGTGATCAAAGGTATGATGCACAAGCTTAGTTAAAACATTCCTTTTTGTTTTGTTGGGGGTTTTTTTGTTTGATTTGTTTTGATTTTTGTTTTGGTTTTTTGTTTGTTTTTTGTTTTGTTGGTGGTGGATTTGGGGGGTTATTTTTGTGTGCTTTGTTTATTTCATTTTGATTTTTGTTTGGTTTGGTCGTATTATGTTTTGTTTTGTTTTGTTTGTGGGGTTATTTGTTTTGTTTTTCCTGAATGACAGAGCATTCTGGGTAAAGGAAATTTGAGGGGTTTGGCTCCATTTTCCTCTTATAACTGATAATTCACCTCTATGGTGATTTGTAGAGACAAGATTATAGTTTTTTCAGTCAGCTCCACTGAGCACGTTGGAGTCCTGAAGCTGTAGCTGGGCAGTTTACCTCTCTTCTTGACCTGAAATGTGTGTTTAGCAACAGACAGCTCTCTTTGCCACCCTAGAAGAAATGCAAGGCTTAGCTCACCTATTGTCTCTTCTCCATTTTTCTAACTGCCAAAAGAAAAAAAATGGCTGGGTGTAGGAAAATTGAGTGGAGAGTGCTTTATTTACTGAGTCAAAGACACCAGTGAAAGTATTTTACCTGCTTGGAGGCTACGCATTCAGGCCGTAACAATGTAGGTCAATCTGAATGAAATGTGTTTTTACCAGAGGACAAAAATCTTAGAAGACATAATTTACACTGTTTGACATAATTTAAACTGTTTTCTTCCTACAACTAGCATTTCTTTTCAGGAATGATACAAGTTTTGATGGTAGTTATCCAAGGTGAAAACATACAGACTAGTCAACTGCTCAAGAAAAACCTTGTGATGTCAGCTGAAATGCATATAACCCCCCGAACACTCATACTTAACACACCCCTATATGCTCCAGATTTTAAAACTATCAAAATATTATGGGACCTTTTGTGTTTTGAGAAACTCAAGTTTATACTCCATGATTAAGGAGATACCCTTAAAGCATGATTATCAATTATACTTTACAATAGTTTTCTAATAGTGGAAAAAAATATTATTGCATTATATCTACACCTGACCAAAAAAGGCTAGCTACATTTCTGAGGAGAGCTGTGCTGAAAAGTGACACAATGGTAACTGCAACCACAATTGAATTGTTCCCCAGGCCAGCAAATGGAATAAGTGAGCATTTAAATGTAATACCCAATGAATGCTTTTCAGGAGATTAAAACCACTCTGCAGGCTACCATGACTGCTAATCCATTCCAAGCCTAGGGAAGCAATGAGCATAAATCATCCATAAGATGCTTTGGCAAACATTTGCTAGACAGCTGAAAGATCATGTGGAATACCAGCTTCAGCTAAACTCATTGCCTTCTTTCCTTAATCCAATACAAAATAAAAATTCTAAGTTAACATTTAGAGTATAATCACTTCTTAAAATTTAAATTAGAAATGGAAAAACATTGATTTCAGAATTTGTTTTACAAACTAAAATAATATTCTCCCTGTCTTTATAACTCAATGCAGATCTTTTTAGACCTTTATGCAGCAAATTGGTTGTTATGTGGAATTTTAAGGCAAATTCAATGCCTAAATGGTTTTGCAAGGCTAAATACTAATAACTTATTATTTTAATTAAATTTGTAATCTCATTTTTCCAAACACACTTGAATTTGAGTGCTATGCATATATAATACACTTGATAAATTTTTCACATCCCTGTCTGTTTTTAGCACAGCAGATCTCCTTCATAAACTGTGTATGTTGCATTAGATATCTAATCTGATGAGAGTTTAATTGCTTGGATAAGGAAAATTTTGTCCTTGCTTACAACTGTGTAACTCTAAAGTGGTTTTGTGTATTTTTATAGTCTTTAAATGCTAATTTCAAAATCTTTTTCCTCAGCATAATTGTTGACTTGAGAAATACAGTAGCATGGGTAATGTATATATAAAATCTAGTTTAATTGAGCTTTTGCTCTATTAAAAATGTTAAAGAGAGCTGAGCAAGATTTTCAAACATCAGTTCTGGACCAAATTTAATGAATTTCAGTGAAATATATAGGCCTAGAAAGCTAGCATATTAATTGGAAACTTTCCCCAAGTGTAATGTTAGGAAAAATACATAAATGAGTCTCCTACACTCTCCCAGCTTCCATCAGAAATACATGACAGGAGCATGCCAAGCTTTTATGACAGGGTGAATTCGTGTAAGTGCTCATCCAGCTCTGGCTGCTCTGAATCTTGCCGTGGGTAGCTTTTTCTTTTGATAGAGTAAATTAAACTTTAAATAATGCAAACCTATGTGTAAACCCAATATTTGAAATGTCTTTGTACCTATGCCTTGCTCTATGTCAGCCTCAATCTTGATGAAAAGGTAACTACAGGTAAGATAGGTAAAAGCATGTGTTGCTTTACAAAGAACAAAAAGCTAAATGCTTTTTCTTTACACTTCTTTCTATCCAATATTTTTATGCTTTAACACAATAGAGTTGTAAGGAGAAAGACCATATCCACGCTAAATAAGAGAAGGCAAATGCATAACATTCTTCCACACTGAGCAGCAAAGTGCCAACTGACATAACATTTTGCTTGCACAGATGTGTTACAGTTAGCAAATAAGAAATATATGCATTTTCATGAAGCCCTTGCCCTTCATCCAGAAGGGCAAGCCTTAAAGTAAATAGACAAAGACAAATAAAACAGAAGGAAAAAAATACGTTTCTTTGGCACAAAATCAAATTAATGCAAAAGCCAAGGAGAGCTTGAGAGCCAATTTCATGCTAATAAGCAAATGCAATTGAAGTATGATGTTTGGTAAAAGATTTTCAGAGAGGTGCTTCCATATATCTCAGTGGATTTGGAAGATAAGTATTATTTATCTCCATATCACAGACAATGCAAATGGATGTCATGAAACTCTTGTCCCAGGACATGTTCCACTAACATAGTGTTTTTTAATCCTTTCTCTTCAATGCTGCCATATACTACCCCTCTGTATGCTCTAGCTTGAAAAATTCAGGTCGGAAAAAAAAATATTTTTTCTCCTGGGCATTTTTGAAAATTTAATAAGTTTCTGTGCTCAAGTCTCTGCTTTTTTATTAAAAGCAATCCATGTCAGGAGACTATCACCATGCCAGCTACTCCAGGCAGCTGTAAACCATCCACATGGTGTATGAGAATTATGATCCTGATACATATTCAGTGTGTTTCATTGAGTACTCTGGAAATCAGATGCACTTCAGGAGTAAATTAGGAGGCAAGAGCAATCTGGGAACAAATCTGAGGCAGTAACCTGCCTTAAGTCTTCCCAGGAGCACTATAGCTTGAAGGAGATAATCACTAGTAAATGCAGCATGACCTTTCCCTCCTTTGACCAGGCCCACTTCTAAGGAACAATGCAACTTGGCCTCTCTTTTAGCCAAGATAA
Source organism: Melozone crissalis (assembly GCF_028551555.1). Classification (NCBI taxonomy): domain Eukaryota; kingdom Metazoa; phylum Chordata; class Aves; order Passeriformes; family Passerellidae; genus Melozone; species Melozone crissalis. The sequence continues at coordinate 68,337,341 of NW_026535783.1, forward strand.
GTATATTTGAAAGTTTGTTTATTTCATGAAGGAACAGTTGAAAGGTTTCTGGCAGTTGCATCTCTTATACTCATTCTTCCTTCCCTTTTCCCATCGATATTAGTACAAAAGAGAAACTATTTTCTAATGTGCTCTTTCATCTTTTCCCCTGGCCTGAACGTTGATCTCCTGTTGAGACATCACTGCCACAGTCCTCTTTTGCAATGCTAACAGAAGAACAGTTACTCAACTAGAAGCTCTCTGGAAAAATGCTGAAGGTGGTATGAAGTAAGGTCTCACACTCTGAAGCCACAGAATAGATTTCACAAGAAAAAAATGTGAAAAATAACAATTTTTTCTCGTGCAGTTCTTTATTCATAGCAGTCTAGCCTGCTGTTGCCCTAGTGACGTCCTCAAGGGTTCTTGACTTAGAAATACAGCAGATGGCAAGAAGATGCCCACCTGCTCTGTCCAATCAGTTAGAAACATAACATTTTTTCCATGAGGACTCCTTTTCAAACAGAGATAAATAATTTATAGTAATTTGTCAATCCTTTCTGAGCTCCTGCTCTATGTCTTTCAGCAGCTGCAAATTGCTGCCACTCAAACTATTTCCTTCCCTTTTTATACTAAGGTTGTAACATGCAAGGTGATCAAAGAATAGGAATACTTTTCAACCAATGTCATAACTTTAGAGTGTACCTTTGATTCATAAACCTTATGTTATGTTATGCAGAGACATTTGCTATAGTTTTTTTGCTGAGAAAGCATTTTGAAGTTGAGAATAAATTTTGCAGAGAATCAAAACTGGTCCTAGGAGCTAGTCAGTAATTTTTTTAAATATAAGAATATTTATTGTGCTTTGATCCCAGCTGACAACTAAGCAGCTACTCCCTCACTCCCCCACAAGCAGAACTGGGGAAAGAATGAGAAAAATAAAAGTAAAAACTCATGGGTTGAGATGCAGACAGATTAAGAGGTAAAGCAAAAGCTACACAAACAAACAAAGGAAAGCAATTAATTCATTCCCCCCTTCCCAGGGGGCAAGCAGGTGTTCAGCTACCCCAAAGCAGGGAGGGCATCATCATGGGTAACAGTGACTTGGGGAAACAAACACCATCACTCCAAATGGTTCCCTCTTACTTCTTTTTCCTCCAGTTTCATGTACTGAGCATGACTCCACATGGCCTGCAATATACTTGTGGTCAGTGTCAGCTTTCCTGGCCATTTTTCTCCCAATTCCTTGTGCGCAACCTGCCCGTTCACTTGTGGGGTGGGGTGAGAAGCAGAAATGGTCTTCACGCTCTGCAAATGTTGCTCAACAATACCTAAAACATGTCTATATTATCAGCACTGTTTTCAGCCCAAATACAAAACAGACCCCTACACTAGTCACTGTGAAGAAAATTAACTCTACTCCACAAGTATCTAAACCAGCTCAATATTTAAAATGCTAAGACCTGTTGTACTAAATAGCTCTCTACTACATCCAGTATAAAAAAAAGATGATTCAATTAGTAGAAACAATCTTTTACTAGAATCGCTGGAATTGTAGGAAATACTACAATTAGGGTGTTTCTGTACATTCACTGTGATATTGTCTTCATTGGCATGACCTACTTATGCACATGGAAGAGTATTGGAAAGCAGCAAAGTTGTTCATTTAGAGAGGTAGGAACATGGGCACTTACATGGATCTTTCTTTTCTTTGAAGAGTAGAAGAGTTCTTAGAATCATAAACAACAGAATAACCTGACTTGGAAGGGAATGGTGAGGAGCATGAAACTCCTGACTTCACACAGAGGAAACCAGAACTTAAACTGTTGTCTAAAGATGTGTTGAATACTTGGCTTGGGGCCATGATTATTTTCCTGGGAACCTCACTCAATTGCTTGACCAATCGCTCTCTGAAGAACCTAATTTCCTAATACTCAATCTGAACTTCCCCTGCTACAGTTCTAAGTCATTGCCATGGGTTCTTTCAATGGAGACCAGAGAAGAGATCAGCATCTCCCTTCCATTCATGAGGAAGGTTATATTGGTTTGGCATGGCCTGGTTTGTGGTCGCAGGGGGACAACAAGATGTCTCCTGTGGGAAGCTGTCAGAAGCTTCCCACCATGTCCAGCAGAGCCAATCCCTGATGGCTCTGAAAATGGACATACTGACCAAACTGACCAAACTGACCACAAACCCCCACGCCCTGTCTCCCTGCAGTGTTGGTGGGAAGGAGGGAGGGGGTGGGGGGAAGAAGTTTTTAAGGGCTTATTTTACTTCTCATTATCCTCTTCTGACTTGGTTAGTAATAAATTGATTTTGCAACTTGAGCTGAGCATGGTTTTGCACTTGAAGTGTTTTCTCCCAGTCCATATCTCACTCATGAAGCATTTGTTAAATTTTTTCCCTCTCTGCTGCTCTACTGTAGGAGAAGAGGGTGAACAAGTGACTAATGGGTGCCTTGCATTGGGCCAGTGTCAAACCATGACAAGAGTATAAATAGAAATTAGGTAATCCTTCAGACTCCTCTAAGCAGAAGAAACCTAATGTCCTCAGCTGCTCCTCACAAGCCATGCCATGTTGTCGTTTCAGCACCTTTGCTGTTCTCCTTTAGACACATTCTGATATTTTTATCTCCTTCTTACATTGTGGAGAGGAAAACTGCACAATGTTTGAGGTGAGGACACAGTAACAGTGGATGTAGTGGGACAATGGACTTTGACTGGTCAGCTGTATTGTGCTTAATGCACCTCAGGGTACAGCTAATCTTTTTCTGAAAATACAGTTTTTATCTCTTGTCCCCATTCACCTCAGAAATTCTTGCTTCTCTTTGGGGCATAAACCAAAAATTTAACAAGATACCACAGCAGAATATACCAATGATTGTACTCCACTTCTATTTCTGCAGGCATTGTCCTTCACAAATATTCATAAATTAGTCTGAAAATATCTTACATTATATTTACAAGTCAGATCTAGAGTGCTTCAGGCCAAATTTTTTGTAATGTCCAGAGACAAAATGTAAAACCATCAGGAACCTGTTTGAGTGATTCTCTAATCAGTGCCATCCTTTATAATAAGTCCAACCTTTGCAAGAGCTCAGAGATTGCTGTAAATGTATGAGCAATGTGTTGCTGTGAAGGGACCGTTTGTTATCTGAGAGGCAGCAAAATGCTGAATCTGAAGTTACATCCTGCTTACATTCTAGTCCATGTGACTTAGCTGAACACATTAAATTGAGCTAGCTCCAACACTAGCCAAGAAACTTCCTGCTCTTTTCCCTCTCCCTTTCACAAAGAATTAGGAGAAGAGAGTTTTGAAGCTAGAAATCTGACTTTGTTTTTGAGGGTTCCTGATACAATTTTCTTGGTTGTTCATGAAGGTTGTTTCCCCTTTACCTCCACATACTATCAGTATCTCCCACCTCCAAATTGTCAATTTCAGATGCAAGGCAGGAAAATGGATGCTTATAAGCAGGGCCTTTTCCATTACTGCTGAGGGGGAGATGGGGTTTGAGAAGGTTGAACACAATATTTTTTCTCTGACATTACTAATAGCAGGACTGACTGAGACCTACGTGAGGTAGTGGAAATTTTGTCACATCCTGTTTAAGTTAGAACAGTGTAAGGAAAGCTATAATTTTATGTCTAGTGCTCTAGAAAAATTAACTAAAGTCTCCAGGCAGTGATAAAAATCTCTGAGATAAGACTTGTATGAAATAATTATCCTCACATGATGACAAATTTTTATCTGACCTATTTGATGACCAGCCTTTCCACTGTTTGGGCTGCATTGAGCTATTTAGTGACAAAAAGGCGGAATTTACAAGAACCTTTCAATAATATAGGATCATATTCTGTATACATAGGCTCACTTTCTTCTACTGTTTCAGGAATAGAATAAATTCTGTGGTACCATGTGAGCTGATATGTAAACTGCTGCCATTACAACAGTCTTTTTGGTAACTTTTTATTTATGAAACCCAATATAATAATTAGTATACTACACCTACTAATTAGTTTAAATTTATGATTTATCATAAGTAATTTCTCACTTTATTTGTTGAGAATTCATTGTGATTTATATATATGCTTCTATATTTAGTTTAGTTATTGAAATAATGAAATCTGCATGTAAGCAGATTTGCCCGCTTTGGTTTAGTACGAAAGGTCACTCTATACTGACAAAATGTAATCTATTCTTATAGATCTTCCTTTAAGTGCTCCAAAAAAGTTACATTATTGTCTGTTGAGTATACAGTCCAGAAGTTCTGACTCTCGTGGTGAATACCACCTGAAACCCCTTTTCCCTAGTGATCAGTATTCTCCAAATATTTCTGAAGCCTTTCCAAAGCCTTCAAAGTGTCTCTGTGGTTCTGTCCAATAAACATGGTCCTATTGGTTTTCTTCATTCACATCCTAAAATTAGCCCTACTAGGCTAATGGAGGTTATTCTTACTGAGTAAGAGTAATTTTCCTGTTTTTCTTTAGGGGTTAATTCATTCATCAGAAATCCAAGGCATGAACTGAAGAAAGTAGGAGTTATGGAAAAATAATGTTGGATTATGGCTTGGATACCTTATAAAATGTAGTTAAATGATTGACTGGAAATAAAATATTGGAATAATATTGTTTCAAACTTGAAATAGCCCTAGTGATCTTGAAGACTAAAATAATATGCTTATGTATTACATGCAGAATAAGCTTATTTCTACACATGGTGCCATGAAAAAAAACCCCGCTAAAATTAACAATCAAAGAATGTGAAATGTGACTTTATATAGTAAACAGTGATTGAGAAAAGAAGAGAAAACAGCAGGAAGCAAATAAATTCATGCTAGATTTTCATTCTTGTAGAGAAATTAAATTGTCCACTTCCTAACCAGCACAGCTCCCTGCCATGTAAATTCTTTATTTTGTATTTAATCTTCCATTTTAGTATAACTTGTTCTCTGTGGAAGTCCAAATTTAAAATTCTACATGTTCAAAATTTTCTTTTTTTCAATTGTTCTACAAGAGCATTTTTCTTTGTATGACTTTGAGGAAAGCACCATGCATCTATCACAATTCCTTTTTCTTGCTCTTGAGAATATAATTTACTCCTGTCTGCTGCTTTATTTTTTTTCTGCTTACTTTCCATAGAAGTGATGCTTGAGACTATGCAACTAGTGCATCTATGAAACACAATAATACTTCATCTCTTTTGTGGGATAAACTCTATACTACTTGAAGAGTAAATCAAAATCACGAGCTTTCAAACGATATATAAAACTAAAATTCAATCAAGGACAAATCTTCAAGACTAAAGACTGAAGACTGACAGATAGAAAGCCAATGAGGTGATTTTGTCAGAACCTCATTTCCAGGATCAGGTCATGGTTAAGAAGTATTTTCTTGGTGTGTTTTGCTGAGTTGGAGCCAAAGTTCTGTCCATGAGCTTTTAATTTTGGAGCTGTTCCAAGTGTTGGGATACAATGCAGCAGAATTGGCAGATACTGTGACATTTCCATTGTTTCAAGTGGTTATAATTTTTAACTGATTCCTTCTGAGAAGTACTTATCAGATTTATATCCCTGAATATGAACGTTAGCACAATTTGGCCTTGAGCCAGGACATTAAGCTCCAGCTTGAAACCTTATTCACATCTAACTCTGAACACCTCAGTTCCTTGTTGATAATACAGTATGGAAAGTGAATTATCTTGCAGCCTGGAGAGGTGGTTCATCAATACAAGGATGATATATGTTGTGGCGTATCTTTGGAATGTCTAATATGGAAAAAAGCCTTTGAGACTTCTATGTCTGTATCTATCTTCACCGCCACATTTCTTCTGGCATTTTGTATTTCTGTTTTAAGACTCAATATTGTCATTCTGATATGTATCTGAAAAGATGTGAACCTACAGTGGAATTTTATTCTAATGTCTAGTTGTAGCTGAAGCTTCTAGAGATCTATCTGAATTAGCATTAATACATATAACTTGCTAAAGGCTTCCATAGTGCTTGGAGTTAGTTTTCAACTTAATCACCTCAAGCTTTCTTTCTGGGTAAGCTATTAAAAAAATTTAGCTTAGCTAGAGAACTGCCTTCACTATTTTTTACCTCCTCTCTGAGGAGGAGAAATGAAAAATTTGTGTTCTAGACCTTGTTTTCTACTTAATTCTTCTTTTGACAAGCTAACATGTAGACAGCTCAAAATTGCTGCATTCCCATTACTCATGGCATGCTGAGGGCATCTTCAACTAGTATCTCTTTCCACTCTGACAAGTAAAAATCTAAAAAATCTAGATTATAAAGTTGGTTTTTAATACAGTTACAATAAATTAACAGTGATTTTGGAAGATTTCTAGTCTCAGTTCTGTTTTATTCATTCATTCTTGCACATGCAAAACTTGCATTTAGTATTTTCTATCTCATGAGCAAAATTTTTCACTATGTCTCTAAAACACAGACCCTGTCCACTCTATAAGGATCACTGTTATGTTACTATATCATATTAGCTCAAATGGTAGAAGTCTTAGTGCCTTTTAAATATGCTTCTGATGTCCTCTCCATCAAAAACACTTTGGACTCTATTTAGTATACTTCTCCAGTATACCAGCCCAAACTCTTTCCTCTGGAATGCATTACCTCTGCATAAACTAATAAAATTGACAAACGTTTTATGCTAGTGACATTTATCACTGTGGCAGAGAACTTCAAGATCTGTACTTGAAATGCTGCCACTCTCTGGTAAAGTAATAGATGTTGGTTTAGTTTGTTTTGTTTGACACTGTTTTTCTGCCTGCTCTGTTGTACATACATGCATGCCTAAGTAGAGAAAGAGAGTGGATGAACATTCATTGTCAGGTGCTTATTGGACAAGTCAGTATTTTTTTGAGGACTGGCTACCACTGCTTAGTCATTTAATTTAATGTCTGTTGATTTGTTCATACCGTTTATTTCAGTCTTAGCACCCTATCAAAGTTTATAGTAGAACAGAAATACATTTCAGAAAATCAGAAGGGGCCCTAAATTTTCACAAAGAGACAAGCTTCCAAAATGACAAGGACATATTACAAAGTTCTGTGTACTCATACAACAGTATGAGTGTTAAGTTCTGCATGGTTCCCTATAGTAAATGCTCACTCACCATTTCAGTAGTGACATGCATTCTTCATCTTAGTGATCCAAAAATTGAGTTGAACATTATAATGCCATCAGTCGCTGCAGTTAGACATCAGCATCCTGACATTTAACAAACTGCTCAGAAGTACTTTGACCTGTGGCAACAGTCTATGCCACTAGCTGGTTTTAACAATATCCTAGAAAAAAATATGCCACCTGCAGGCGCTGGGAGTACCTCAGATGCAGTGGATAAAGCCTTGGGAAAAGTGGGGGAGGGAGTATCATTCTTGTCTTAATAGCAAGTTTTCACGCTGATTAAGAAATGCCATTATCTTAGGCATTTGCTCTTAGTCATAGGTTAAAGGGCAGCGCTGTATATAGTGGAAGACGTGACTACAAAGGAAGTCTCTGTTGATGAGGTATTTTAGTACAAGGATAACAAAATTTGAAAGTGAATTTTTGATGCCATCTTCCATGTCTTAATAAAATAATTTAGAATTCTGTCTCAGATTCTTCTATAGATGTCTGCAGTGTTGCCAGGGTAGCATCAAGCAAAACAGTAAAATGAAGAGATATGATCTTTGATTGTCTATAAAAATGGAATTGCTTCTCCAAAATCTTCCTTACTGTAGTTTACATTTGATTTTGAGAAAATACATCACTTTACTCAGAAAAACACGCCATCTATTAAAAAAATTTTAAAATATTGTGAAAGTATCTTTATGTATTCTAAAGCTATTGCCATCTTTTGTACTATTTGCTTTTCATTCCACTGAAAATGCCTTTACTTCTCAAAATATTGCAAAAGACATAATTACAGGTATGTCCCTGAAGTGGCTACACTTTGTAGAGAAGAAGCAATTAATAAATAATGCACATTACTTTCAGTCATAGGAAAGGGGAAAAAATAGGCAGTGCTATTATTATTTGATGCAGGCCTGCCTTGAGTGGTATACTTCTGTTGCTGTTAAGTAGATCTCCAAATCTGTACTGAGTAAATACTTTTTTTATTATGTTTGTGCAGACTCATTCTTGAGCTAGGATGAATCACCAAAGCTGTTTCATCTCTTAGTCATCCCAAGGACTTGTTTCTTTCTTATATGGCAGAAAATATGAAACTCTTAGGATGTCAGAAGAAAAAAATGCATACCACTTAAAAGTGATGGAGCTAATTTTATAATGACTTGAATTCATGTGCTTGGGCTGATTTATGCTGAAGAATCTTAAATATATAGGACCATCACCACTACCCTATCCACTTCCCAGTTTTATCAATATAAACTTTGTGGTTTACTCAGCAATTCCAGCAGAATTTGAACTAGAAGGATTAAAAAAATTTGGTGATTAAAACAGCCAGAAGGGTCTCAAAATCTCTTAAAGTCTTAAAAATTAATGAACTTATTATAAGAGAAGACTTATTTGCATTACTGTTTGTAAATAAGCCTTGAAAACATAGAGCAAGAACAGCTGATAGATGTTTGGATGTTTCATTTCTGAGATGCAATTTTTATTACCACATTACTCAACTCATCTCTTTATCTCATTAAAAATTCATCCCTGCTGTTCTTTGTGTGCCATCTAATGTTATTGTGAGATATTTCATGTCATAAGTTACTCTCATAGCAAAAGGCAGTCTTGTTCATAATCTGAAAGTAAAAGAAGAATTTCTATGTTAATTTATTGACTTAGCTAATTTTTTTAAGGCATAGAAAAGTGTGAGCTTAGCTTGCTAGAGAAAATGGAATCGCCTACACTATCTAGAAAGTTATAGAGCAAAGTTTGTAGTGTAATTAAAAAATAGAAAGCATTGGGAGCCTAGATTTTTGGCACAGCAAACCCTGAAAGAAATTTCAGTCATGACCTATATGAAAACAAAACTTCATCTTTATCAGCTGTTGTACCTCTAGAGAAGGAGAAGTCGGATTTTTTTTTTTTTTTTTTTTTTTTTTTTTTTTTTTTTTGCTGAGGACATTTTTAAGTTGAATTACAAAAATTTTCCTTAAGTATATTTGAAAGGGTAATGAAAAAACAGTTCTATTTAAATATAAACAAAAATTGATGTAAAATTCATTGACCAGCCTTGCTTTTCCTTGCAAGAAGGTAACAGCAATGATAATGACTGCACATTTTCCTCTGCTACGACAGGCTATGTGAGTCACTTATGCCACTGATGTCTCAGAATGCCTGAGTGGCTACCTAGAACAGAGGCTAAACAGAGTTAAAAGAAAAAAGAAGATATTTATTAAAGGCCTTCAATAGATATACCTTGGGCAGTGCAAAAGCCTATCAGAGGCTATACCCCAGATGGATGACAGTCGTGAGCTGCTCAAACAGATATAAGTTTGGTCTCTTTGCATATCAGAGGTTAACTGTCCAATTATAGCTTCAGGTAATGAAGTCATATTCTCCCGGTTTGCTTTCCACCTGATGCACTTTTGTTAACACTTTCCAGGGCCTGAGGCAGAAGGTGTCATTGGTTCTCAGGTCTGGAAGGATTGTTATGTCTGACAAAAATGAAGAGAGCTTACTAATACTCTAGATGGAGTTCAGAGTTATACACTAATGCAATACAGGATCTGAAAAAACATAAAAGCTAAAAACTTGAGTCATCACCATGGGCACTGAAAGCCCTGACTGTCCCTGCCTGGCCCCCCTGAGGCTCTTGTCACCTGTCCTCAGCCCAGACTCCATCTCAGTCTCAGAACTGACAAACTCTGCCCCAGCAATGCTGCCGCAAGGACCTTGTCTGGCTCCCCACAGCTCTGCCCTGCTGATCAATGGGCCCCACTGACCTGGGCCTCTCCACAGGTGTCCCCATTTCTGGGGGGCGTGCCCAAAGCCCAGGGCTGGCCATGGTGCCCTTTGCTCCTAGTTAGGGCTGTAAGAGCACTCAGGTCCAGCAGAGCCACTCATCCATGCCCTGGGAAAAACAGATGCATCAATGGTTTGTAAAGTTAATCTTTCATTTTGTGGGAAGTAAGATGATTGTTTGGTAAGATTAGGCTGGAATATTCTGTGCTATCAATTTCTTCTCTGCAGCATGTTAGAGGTGATGAAGATGTGTCCTTATCTGGAGGCTTCTCAGTGGTGCCAAATATAGCATTTCATTTCTGGAGATGGGTCAGAGTAGACAGAGGTCACCTACCGTGGTCATGGAAGGAAGACAGAAGACAAAGGAGAAGGAACTGCTGAATAGAATGGTAGGAAATGGAGGGTATTTCCGCTACTGTTTCTGGTCTATTTCCTAGAACACAATTAGACCATCTGTTTCTGTGAAGGGTTGCTCTACTTTGCCTTTCATATCCCCACAGGTACTCTACCAGTCTTGATCTCTGCATCAGCAGGCGTACTGAAGGATGCCAGATGTTTTTCTACTGCAGGCAATTTGCTGCCTTACTTTTGGCTTCTGCCCAGAGCTGCCCTGTTTTCCTGGTGAAATGTTCCCATTTTCTCATCTTTTCAATGCATTCACAAAAGATCACTGCAAACACACAACGCTTCTCTCTGTGAGAAGCTCTCTTTAAGGGGCTGTCTACTGAAAGCCCTGAAAAGAGGTAAGCAGTTACTCACTCATCCTGGATGCGTAAATAGGGACTAATTATTGAAAAACTCCCACCATATTGTATCAACAGTAGCACGGTAAAGTAAAAGAAAAGGCCTTGCCTCAAAAATGTTCTCTACATTGTGCAGGGAAGAAGATAAATATTTGACTGATCCGTGAAAGATGTTGCAAGATCCAAATCTCTGTTACAGCTGGGAAGGCCACTTATTCTGGGTTTGTAATTTCAAAGGTGTGGGTGTAGCTGTGCTGCTACTGGGCACAGCACCTGGAGTCCTTCATGGGCATTAGGAAGGCACTTGGGCTAAGCATGTCCTGGCATGTATATGATGCAGCTGGATAACTGGATCTAGTAACTGTGCAATTGTTTTGTTCATGTTTCATTTCTTCCTTATGCAGCTACAAAATCATGTGTAAATAAACAATAGTGTTTCCTGCTTTAAACAAGGCAGGAAACTTTCTCAGTAAAAACTCAGATCAGCAGTTTAGCAAGTGAGACAGGAGGAAGTACCAGGAGGGTGCTGCTGGAGCTGGGGGTGGCAGCGGAGCAGGCAGGAAGACAGGATGCAGCCCCACAGTGTTGGGGGATAGGGGACAGCAGGGAGCGGTGGCAGCAGCCAGGGGCACCCAGCAGGACCACTACATGAGGATAATGATGTCAGTCCAGGATGGGTCACAGCTGAGTGCAGGGACATGCATGACCAGACACAAGAGCACAGGGTTACCTGCCGGAGAGCTCAAGCCGGACTTTATCCAGAACATGATGCGGTTCCCAGGAAAAGCAGAGAGTGTCCCATGGGGCTTCTCACACTTTCTGCTCTGTAGCTGTGCACCCAGCAACTTGGAAGCACAACTGTGCTTTGTCAGAGCAGTCATGAGCACAAACGCACAAACCCAGAGAGGGGATGGATGGGTGGAAGGAGGTTGCAGAATCTGGTAGTGCACTGAGGGTCAACAGTGACTGCCAGTGCTCATACAGACGTTGCACTTCAGCAATGACTAAGGTGGCATACAAGGGGTCCATTTGTGAACATTTTAACAAGCCAATATTGACAAAGATAATATCATTATTTTTGTAACTGTTTGGAATTCTCCAGGGTGGATTTTTCAATGGTCTGAACTTCCTGTGCAGTCTCACAGACGGTAGAAGACTGGGAGTGTCAGGAGATAAAGAGAGTAATTTGAGGAATACTAAGCAGGAAATTAAAATTAGAAATAAACCTTGACAATGGTTTTCATGTCATCAATGTATAAATTAAATACACCATGAAGTAGGAATAGTTAATTAAATCTTCTTAGAATTATTGCCAATTAGTTATTTTTAAAAAACCGATGACAGTATGTTGTTGTGAAAGGAATTCTGCTCAACAGATCTAAAGCAGTGTTTTCTGCTCCATGTAGAGTCAAATTGTGATTTTTCAGAGTATAAATCATGGGGGGTGGTGGTAGTTTCACTCTTTGTCTACATCTTCTGTATCCTTTTTTGGATAGTTTGACCAGTTGACAATAAAATGCTTTTCCCAGCACTTGATTTATGTCTATGACTTTGAACATTTTTTCCTGGGTGCAACAAATTCTTCTGCATTTACAATACATGACACTGGTTTATAAAAAATTTGCTGAGTGCAAGCACAACATATTGATTCTCAAATCCAGTAATTCTGTAAGTTGTTAAAGAACTTTCTGAGAAGTATTTATGCATTATGAGGCTTTGAAATGCTTTCTTGTAAAGAATATGCAAAGAACAACCTACAGGCTTAATTTTGTGTGGAGGGATGATGTATTTGCAGAGGCAATTTACTCAAATATATATGATAGATAATGCAATTGCATTCCTAAAAAAAATAAAAAGGAATCTTCCTTCAAGAGTCCCTCTTAATTGGCTACTTCATCTTTTTACTTATTGGTCTTCAGGTTGCTCTTTAAATCTCAGAGAAATTTTAACTGAGATAATAAACTTAGTGCCTGAATAGTTATGTTCTTTAAAAACTATAATCAAGTTGTCTGCTTAAAATAGATTGTATGTAGATCTGTTTAACAAGTATATCATTTTTATGCAGAGCAGCTTCTTTACAGGGAACGCAGCCTGTCACTGGATGTCTAAATTTTCAGTGTCTGTTGTCATGGCATCATGAATTGACTCTGGTACCCACTGTGCTCAACATAAATTAATTTAAAGTCATAGTACCTTTCTTTTCCTTGGATTTATTGTGGTAAAAATAGCTGCACTGACAAGAGAATTCAAAGTGCAATAATTCTCAGCTAATTATTAGTCTTACTTGTAGCATTTATTAAATTGATCTTAAGAAATAATGTATATATGGAAAAAGTTTCCTCCAGTTCCTTCTTTCTTTCCTCCATGAGTGGAATTGTACTTTTCAAATATTAAAATTGACTCATTTTAACCATTATTTACATTTGAATTCTCATGTTTTTAGTTACACCTCCAGTGCTTTCATATTTTTTGAACTGACGAGTAAATGTTTAGAATTTAGGATTTTCTGTAATTTCCAGATTCTGATTATTTCTGCAGTACTGTCATGCCTCCACAAAAACTGCTAACTAATGTTTTATGTTTAATTTTATCCTAAATGCTCTATCAGAAAAATCTGTAAAATGTAGTTATGTATATATAAATAAGAATTGGAGAGAGTCATGTTTTGATCCCTTGTGATTCTCATGGTTCTTAAGAGGATTTAGAAAATATATTAAATATATGTGGTATACTGTTCCAGCCAGCATAACAAAATTATTTTTTCTTCTTGATATTTGTAAAGTTAGTCATAGCCTAATCTATCCTCTAGATAAAAAAAAAAAATAGCTCTTGATGTATACTATCATGCAGTGCTCCTCAGTGCAGGAGACTCTCTATGACTGTTTTGTATGACATTGACATTTTAAGAAAATTCTGTGGCTTAACCTTCCTGATACAAGTAGGTGTTACATGTTTCATTCCATATATTTCCTACATATGTCCACTTCTCAGAGGATGCTAAAACCATTCTTTGAAAGAGTTGTGTTTCAGTTTTATTTGATGTTGAAAAGATTATTTAATGATTTATAAATTGTGTGAACAAAATGCCATCCTTTTTGATAATGCAGACATCTCAAATAAAGTTCAGTTTGAGTAAAGTGAGTGTTTTGTGGGCAATCACAACATATTTTTTTAATATTCATCCTGGAGAGACTAAAAAATGGACATGGTTCTGTTTGAACAATCATCTTCCGGATATTGAGTTTTGCATAATGAAACCTTTGACGTTGCAATAAAACATGGTTTTCAGATTCTATTTAATTTCTGTGTGGAAAACACTGATTAACCTTTAGAGATTTAAAAGTTACTGCTGAAATTCAGATGTTACTGTCTGCTTATGTCTCTATTGCCTAGCAGTTGCAACATTGCCATATTGACACATACTCTAATGAGACATTTAAGAAAAAAGAAATCTACTGCAGCTTGCATGACTCATTTGCACCAGCCTCATACATTTGTTAATAACCCAGCAGAGAGAGCAAATCTCAATATAAGGTTTCTCTGGGGATTTGGGTTGCTGCATTTTCTACAAAAATCTTAATGGCTGCAAACTCTTCTCATTTGGATTAAATCTGCCAAACTCCTCTGTTTCTTAACGAGTATGTTGTCATTCACTGTGTTAAATCTTCTGTAATGAACTTGAAAGGAGAAATACTAAGGTCACCACTTTCACCTGTCACTGACGGGACAATTACAGTTTTATAACTGACTTCATTTGTAGTCTGCTTGATTCAAATTGGGAGTGAAATATAATATTCTCATTCCTGAATTACTGAGAGAGGTTTTCTTCCCAATTCAGTAAGTATCACAGAGTTCACAATAAAGATATAGAATCACAAGAGTATGTTCTTACACAAATGTGGATTTCAGTATCACATCAACAAATGTATTGCATAGCACAGAGCTTCATTTTCAAGTTCACCTGGTTGCTCAGTCAATGAACTCAGTTTGTCTGGTCTCTCCTTTCCTGGGTGAGAGTTCCAGTTTTTTAGTGTCAGCCAGGTCTGGCAGTAGGGATTTACAAGCTCCCTCAAAACACCACATAAACCAATACTTTATATTATGTTGCATTACTTTTTAAAGCACCTGTCTGATCAGGGAAGTTTCTGGTGATTAAGGTGATATTTTTCTTGAAACTGCTTATTAACCTTAAGTAATCTTTCTGTACAAGTGTATGTAAAGGTAGTATTTCTATAAGATAAGAAATTGTAATACTGAAACACTCCTTTTATTACAGGTCTTATTTTACTAAATTACTATTTTCATACAGCCAAATTTCATTCTCAACTGCAAGGATGTAACTCCTGGCAAATAATGTGTAGCTTATCACACGCTTAACTTCACCAAGGAGATGATAAAAACAAATTAGAAATAAAATTTGTTGCCTGTTGGAAAAGCATACCATAAGCCTCCAGAAAAATTCTTTCTATAATTTCTTTTCACAAGCAGAGAGCAGAGTCCAAGGCTTTTCCAGAAATACCAAATGCTATTGCTAGGAAGATATTGTACATTTACTTTTTTAAATTATTTGCATTTTTTCCTAAAATGCATTCTGAATGTCTGTGCTATGACCCTAGATAAACCTTCTGCCAATCACACGTGTATTTGAATACGAGCAGCTAAATCACATAGCAGAAATCAAACTTCCATTAACAATTTTCACTTATCTGAAAAGCCAAGACTTGCCAAACCATAGTTCAGCAAGGCTTTTCTGTCTGTTTCCAGAGACTTTGTAGAGGTTGATGTTATATTTTCATGCTCTTATAATAGAAAAAACACCAAGCCAAAAAAACCCAAGCATGTTAATAAATATTGATTGTTTTGACTTAAATAAATATTGATTGTTTGACTCTTTGTCAAGATTACTGAGTTTTGTAGTATTCCTGGTTTCTCCAACAGTTATTGATAATATTTAATTACTGCCTAATGTTACTTCCTTTTAATATTTGAAACATTTCTGTTAAAGTGAAAAGGACAATTCAAATTCAGATGTAAGACAGCTGACTTTATTTGCAACAAATAAAGTCATTTGCCTGACTATAATAGTTTCCCAAGAAATTCCTGAAATTTGTGCTTGTTTTCACATGGATCTTTCTTGGACACTTGCTGATTAATCTTTAGTCTCTGACAAAGTCCATGATGCATTCTTGTTAATCCCGAACTGCATTTTTAACCCAAAAGTCAGTGAATACAGAGACAAATAATAACACTTGCTTCATGCTTTAGGGTCTGAATTTCCATAGAAAGAAAAAAGAAGTCATCTTGAATTTACTATGAGTTTCCTTGGTTAGTTTGTCTGGTACGCTACAGTTATGTGAGTATCACAGTCAGGAATGCACTCAATGCCTCAATGAGTTGATTACTCTTAGGATGGTAGTTCTAGCTCTTTCAGACATAATTTAGAACAAGATTTTGATCTTCTGTGAAATGAAAAATCACCATATAAAGTATGGACCAAAAAACCAAAAAAAAACCAACCCCCCCCCCCCCAAACAAACAAAAACCCCACAACAAACAAAAAAACCAGTGCAAACAACAACAAAAAAATCTGTAGCTGTAAAATCAATAGATGTGGGCAGGAACCAGGGAAGTACTCATCCATTTTAGAGTAACATGTGCAGAAATACCTTTCCTGTGTTTGTGTTTGACTCTCTGTGCATTGAGATTCAGGGTCTCATTTGAACTTTCTCTCCACTATGCAATTAGCATATATTTCAGGAGAATGTGTTTTAATTTCTTCACTACAGCATTAACTTTCCTTAGCGTTCTTTCTGCTCACTGAACCCGATTTTCATTTACATCAAGAACCTCTTCAGCCAGTGGGTTATTTCAGGGCTTTTGTACTGTCAGTCTGATGGAAGAAGTCAGAGTGCAAGTGAAAAATCAAGGCTAGTAGATTTCTGGAAATCTTGTTGTGTCTTTTAAAGTTATCATCAAGAAGAGCAGAAAATATTACCTCCATTTATTTCGTTTTTTCCTTCCAAATACTGAAATTTTCTAAATTTATAAGACTTCTAAAAGAAGAAGGCTGCGAAGTTATTTTGAAAGCTATTAGAAACAGTTTCAGTACTTTCAAATTGAATGACATGCATTAATAAGCATAGGTTTATTTGAAGTAAAAATTTAAAAATGAAGCTTTGTTCATGTTACACATGAATTTCTGGCAGTAGGAACAGTTAATACAATGGAAATGAGTAAAAACCAGGAAAGTCCCATTTTCAGTTCCTATAATTTACTGTTTATCATTAAAATTGTGATTGGTACATCTTAAATACTAAAGATGTGAACCTAGGCCCACCACAGAATGCAGAACTCACACTGAATTAATAACCAAATGGCAAGCACATTTTCCAAAAAGCTAGTTTCACACAGATATTTTTATCAGAGATCATATGAAGTAAATAATGCAAGATCATTTCCATAGGGAGATTGTTCCACATTCTTGCAAACCCTCTTCTCAGATTTTTCCTAGTGAGGCAGTGTGTGTTTCCCTTACAGCCGTATTAAACTCTTTCTGTTTCAGTCCTTTTAAAGGATTGTTTAATGCCAGTGTATTGTCACTGACATGTACAGAAAATATGAAGATTCACTGATTTTTGTAGAAAGCCTAAGAGAGGTAGATACCCATTTTTTTTATTCATATACTTTAGGAGAATAATTTTATTGGTAGGAACAGATCAGTAGACCAAACTACTTCTGTTATCTTTGTCCCAGTTCTTTATATGCCTATAAAGAGCTATCTCTTATGGCAGCTATAAAACTTAATAATTCAAACAAGACAATTAGTAATATTATCTATAGCTGATGCCCAGATTCTTGAATACCAGGCTTATCTATGAATAAAATGAAGATATTGGTTTCAGTAGAGACATTACAATACAAACAGCTATAAATCATATGCAAACACACAAATATTTAGCAAACTGTTAAATTCCATAGAGAACTGGCTCTGAAATCTTATAGGATGTATAGGTAGCATTCAGGCTATCTTCAGGTCAAGTGTCAGAACCTTTTACTGCTATTTTAAGCAGAGAAGCCTCTCTTTGCAGCAAATAGTACATGGAGGTATTTCCTTCCTGTAGGCATAGTCTGGTTAGCAGTAAAAAATTGTCACTGTGATGTAGCCATGTTCAATGATTTATTTCATTTTCTAACTACCTTCTCTGACAGAAACAATTGAAATGAAGTTATATCCCAAGGACAAGTGTCCACTCTTTGGAAACATTTGCATCTCAGTGTTTATGTTCATTAACTGTTTGTCTTTCTTGGCTTTCATCCAACAGCAGAAAACTGTTATCCTGGGACAGGAAAGAATGATAATTACATTATCCCTAAATTAAAATATTGCATGGACTGCAAAGGTAAATGTTGTGTCTGTCCTATTTTCAAGTCCAACTCCATGAGTGATCCTGTAATTCAAAGCAGCAGTCTCTGTACATCAAAATACTATCTATGTCACACTTCACTATTACCGCAGACCCAATCCTTGTTCTACCAAACACATTGGAAATACTTTCGCCAACTTCAGAAGGACAAGAACAAAATCCAACAAGAATTTCTATCCAACAGAATAGCAAATTCTCAATCTCACTCACCTATACAGAACAAAAGCATTGCATTCTGCCAAGGATCTGATTAAAACATATATTATTATCTTTCCTGTTTCCACTGGGACTGAAACTGACTGTTATGTCCTTGTCTTGTTAAATAAACCAGCTAACACAATATTTATTGCAGATTTGGTGGTACAGAACACCACATGATCTAAGTAACAATAAATTGTTCTAAGCCACTAGTCAAAAATAGTTTTATTTGTATTATGAATTATCCTACTTATTCTAAATCTTATGCTAGTCATAAAATGCTATACCATTAAAGATCAAGGAAAAATATTTCTAAACAGAAAACCCAGTTACACAATCTTTAACACTGATTTATTTCAGAACAGATGCACAGCTGAAGGAGATGTTTTCCATTCAAAAATTAGGTATAAATGTCTGCTGTGGGTTTGAGCCCAGCTGGCAGCTAAGCAGCACACAGTGGAATGGGGAGGAAAATTGAGATAACAAGGGTTTAAAAATTGAAATAAAGTAAAATATAAGAGTAATGCTCATTAAAAACCAACCAAACAAAAAACCACCAGAAAAAACAAACACCAAGCAATGCACAATACAATTGCATGTCACCCACTGATGTGCAGCCCATCTCTGAATCTCCATCAGTGTGTTATGAATGGATTAGTGAAAGATGCCTCTACATGAATTAAGGAGAAAATGAGACCATGTGCTGAAGTCAATAATACAGTCTTAATTAACAGTGAATTTGTGTTAGAGAGATTGAAAAACTAAAAAAAAACTGATGCAGGGAAGAGAGAGAGAGATCAGCGAAAGATAATCACCACTGTTGGTCCCTTTTCACCCCAGGGTTTTGGTGTTGGGGGTCTCAGAGTTGTTCTTCTGAGGGTACCACCTTTATACAGTACAAGTTCTGGGAATCCATGGGATAGTGGTCCATTCTGTTCCCACAACTTGAGGTGATATATATATATATGAGCATTTACTTCCTTTACCACAGCTTGCCAGAACAGGAATATTTGTCTGTATGCATTAACCAGGATGTGCTAACCAGACCTCACCTCTGCCAGGCCTGGAATTAGCATGTTCCTCTTGCAAATTCCTTATCTTAAATTTCTTCTGGTGGCTTATCGTATGCAAAGTTCCTTCTGTGGACTTTTGAGACAGGGAACTGCCCTCTTCAAGTCCTTATATGATCTCTCTTCTGGGTAACTCCCCAATTTTGTATACTGGGCATGACATTTTATGACTGGAATATCCCTTTGCCCAGTTCATGTCACCTGTCCTGGCTGTTCTCCCTGGCTCCATGTGCAGCTAGCTCCTCACTGGCAGATAATGAGACACTGACAAGTCCTTAGCACTACTTAACAACAGCCAAAACATCAGTATGTAATTAACATTATTGTCATACTGAATCTAAAACACCAGCTACTGAGAAGAAACTAACTCTCTCCCAGATGAATCCAGGACATCATCAGCCATCAATTTCCATCTCTTGTTCTAGCTCTGATTTTCACTTAGAATCCCTTTTCACTTGCTGAAAGAAACATACATTCCAGTGGTGAAATGCTGTAGTTATATGTTTGCAAAGATATAAACAATTGTAAGAGATACATTTGCTTACTCATGCAGGGATATTTGAAAGTGCCTGAATACTCAGTTAATAAATGTAATTCTGTATAGGCATTTAGTATATAAGGTTGTCTAAATATAGAAGGTATGTCCATTAGTTCATCTGAAAATTACACAGTTAGTTAGTTACTGGCATCAAAAACCTTCTGAATCTTCTGTCAACCTCCTAGGTTTTGTTCTTTTCTCCTGCTTCTCATGCTGAGCCTTTTTTTGCTCAGTAGATATCCAAAGAATCAGCCATAAATATTCCCCTTTTGCAGCATGAGCTATTTTATCCTCTTATCCAGGATACTTGATTTTGAGGGCTTCTTCTGAGATACTGTGCAGCAGATATATCTATTATTTGAAGTCTTTCCTGTGTTTAATCTGTAATATCCAATGCAAGGGGTGGTGCTGGAGTTCAAAACTACAGGTTTCTTAAACTGGAGCCAGTTTGCTGTCATTAATGCTGTTTTAGGCTTAACCTGAGATTAAACAAAGGCATACAATAATTTTAGCAGTAACAACAACGATAACCACAACAATTACAATGACAACAATGATGATGATAATAATGATGAAAAATTATACCTGTAAACAACAAACACATCTATAAGGAGCATGGTGCAATTCTTGGTAATTCCTAGTTTTGTCTAAGAAGATGTAAGACAATTAAGAGCTCTCAGATATTTGGTAACAGTCCAAGAGCCCCGTCAAGTTCTATTCCACCAAAGAAATACTGGCTGTTATATGAGATGTGTTCAGTCTTCATTAGCGAAGTTGACAGAATGAAAAAGCCAGAGTCATTGTCCCACACAGATAAGGAGAAGAGAAGCAGAGCATCCTAAAATTATGTCATTGTAAAAGCTCTAGCAATTTTAAAGGATATTCATGAGATGGCATAGACTGTTCTGAAAACAGGCATCGGATGTCTGCTTTCATTATTACCAATTACAGTCCTTCCCATGCCTCAAAATATGCTCCTTAAAGTTTATAAAGATATTTTTAGAGGATTCCCTTTTAGACTGAGAGTAATGATTCTCCATCTTACTTCTCAGTTACAGATTATAGTTTCTCTGTTACATATTTGTAGGCTGAATAAAGACCTGCCATGGACAGTCAGTTCCTGGCAATGTTTTGCAACAGTTTGGAAAGTACAGCTTGGATGTTATGAGAGTGAAATCCCAAGTCCCAAGGTTTGGATAAGCTCTGAAATATCAATACAATTATTTAAAACAATGGAAACAGTTTCTGTTCCTCCAAGACTTCTTTCGCTTTTTTTCTTTGCATTTACTTCCTCCTTCTTCAGCTTTTAACTGTTTTCTTGCTATTTCTTACTTACACGCATACAGGATGATTCCTGCTTTTTTAATATACCCTTTAGAGAAATGGTCTTTGGGACAGATGTTCTTTTCAAAAGCTTTCCTTTATATCTATTGCTCCTGGTCTTCGAATGCTAAGAGAGACCCATTTAAAGAAATTGTGAAGGAAGAATACAGTTAAGATAAACCAGAGGAACTTTTTTTAATACAAAGTTTAGAGTTCCAAACACACAGCTTTAGAAAATCTGGAACCAAATTCAAACTCCTTAGTTAAAACCACTTTTTGAAAATTGTGATGGACTTTCTTTGGAGCAAAATAGTAAGTTACATTGATCCTTTCTGCTCCACATTTCTCTTTGAATATTTAGCCATATCTAGTAACTTATCTGCTAGGGCAGTACATGTTATTGAACCAGTATAAGTCTGATAAATTTCAACATCAGGTTCCTCTGCTCACATTTTGAGAATCAGTTTACATACAGAGCTCTCCAAATATTTTACTTAACTAAAATTTTTCTTCCCATTAGATTTGTAAATATAGAATGTATTTTGAGAGCTTTTGCATTTTCTTAGAAAAAACATACAACTTTTGCCTTTTAGCACTCTTCCAAAACCCGTGGACTACAAAAGTAGTTCTTTAGCCAAGAGTCTCTGTCCATTAAAAATTAATTGATGTCATCTTGTGGCACATGAAGAAATTGCAAAAACAATCAACCCACATTCTTTGCCACAACTTGAGTAATTTTGCACCACATCATTTTTGTGCACCTTCTTTTTTTGCCTTTTGTCTACCACGATGTGCATGCCATTTTGTTATAGCTCAAAGTCTAACCCAGTTCTACAGCTGAAAAATGGTACTTTAAAACCATAATTTAAGAAATCTTCTAAGAAAGTTTGTAATTTGTAGTTTTTAATACCTAATATGATCAAATTAAACCAGGATATATAAACAAATTGTTAATCTTATGGAACTAAGTTTAGTCTTTGACAGTTTTAAGTTAAAAGAAATATTATGGAACGGCTGTGTTTGGTGTTGGCATGACTGCCATGATTACACAAACCTTGCAGAGACACAGGTTCAATCCTCAGTGGAACTAATTGGTTTTGCTATTAACTGGAATTTCTAGTGCTCGTTGATTTCCAGTTTTGTATCAGAATTAACTCGATAATTTTTTTCCTCAGAAAGTTTCATGTCAGATAGGCCATCTCATCTATGGCATGATTTGACCACTGCAATTTGCAGTGCTACCTAATTGCTGCCATGAAATTCTTTGAAATATTTCTAGTATGTAATGAAATTGACCTTCTATCTGTAATTTACAGGCATCCCAAAATGATATGTATGTCCCACTGTGTCATCACATTGTCAATATTTCTATCTTATACTTTTATTGTCAATTATTTTAGTCATATTTCTGCAATAATAAGGTACCCAGCAAAAGAGTAGGCAGTCAAATAATTCATATTTCCTTAAAGGAGTGTCTGGGAACCTATGAAGCTCAGACATACCTTATCCTAGACTAGAGTATTTTTTTTCAATAGTAAATTTATGGAAGAATATCACATGAAGGATTACCTATGGAATAGTTGCAAGAGGAGTACAGAAAGCCTGGCCCTTCTGGGGACAGACTTGTGACACTCTTTGTCTATGCATTTCCATCTTTTTAATCTTGTAGAACAGACAAGCTCTGCATAATGTTCAATCTTTTAAAAAATCTTGAGAGTGTGTTGTGAGATGGAGCTAATAAATAGTCCCTCTGAGCTCTATCAACATTTTGATATCACCAGAAAATTCCAAAAAAAAATTGGTGGAAACATTAATTCACCCATGTAGGGGGAGGGTGGGGACAACATTTTCATATTTCCTTCAGTCAAATCACACTTCCCTGACAAGATCAATACATTTTATATCTCTTTCACAAGGCTTCATAAGGCTCAAGGAGTCCTTTCTGTAATTTCATGGACCACTCCATCTTTGTGAAAATCAATGGTGTTCTTGGTTTTCCTTCTCTGCAGAAACAAGCAGCAAGTTTGAATTAACCATTGTGTGTTTCATGATCCGAACACGAAACACACAATGGTTAATTCAACTATTATTTCAGGTCTTTATTTCCACTGAACTGCATAAATGGTTCCTGGTACAATGACATAGATACTTATATGTCATTATACAATGAAGAATGTCAATAGATGTCACTGTGATATTTTCTGAAAAATCCCTTTGCCAGGATTTCTTCTCCTAGGAAGCTTCACCTTCTCCCTATTTTGCTGCTTTGGGATGTAAACAATTTAGAGAATTGTTTACCCAGCATGTGAGTTGTTTTAATTTAATGACCAATCACAGCCAGCTGTGTCAGACTCTCTGAGTCTGTCATGAGTTTTTATTACCATTCTTGTATAGCCTTCTGATGTATCCTTTCTCTTTCTTCAGTATATAATGTAATGTAATGTAATATATAATATAATCACCTTGTCTTGGGGACCACATAATGCCACAAATAGACAATTTTCTAATCAGGTCCCTACACTTCAAAACATACTGTATTATCCTGTATTTTTTAAAGCATTTTAAAGCAGGTTCTGATAGACCATGAAACTACTGAAATGGGTCTGACCACCCAGTACTCCTTTTGTTTCTAGAATATTAACATTCTACTCAAAATGTACATGTTAGTCTCAGTACCTAGACTGTGCAAATGGAAACTGAATAATGAAAATTTAATAGCTGGAGTATCTGCCTTGTGGTACTACAGTCACCATGGGGAAGGAAAGAATATATTTGTCAGGATATTTTTCAAATTCAGGGTCCAATATGCAGCCATACTGAATAGTTTTGCCTTCTTTTGTCTATGCTGAAAAGAAAAATCTCATGCCTAAGAGGGTGGAAAATAGTCATGAAATGATAACCAGTGTATCATGTGGTTGAAGGAATAAATAGGGATAATTATGAAGATGTGAAGATTATTTGTTCTGAAAGTTTCTTTGTAAAATCTTTCAATTTTTAATTCCAAGCAACATTTTCACTACAAATTAGTCCTTTTTTCAAAGAACCACAAAGCCTTGTAATCACCTTGAGTAACATGTCACCTAGGCTTACTCTGTGCTTAAAGCCATGTTAATCACACCTTCAATATGTCTAACAAAGGTTTGCTTAACTTAGTCCTAAGGACCTCCAGTGAAGGAAATACTACAACAGTACCACGAAATCTGTTCTGGTTCCTTATTGTCATCATTGTTCACCCATTTATCCCTTTTTGTTAACCTAAATCTTTTCTGCAGTGAATGTGCTATTCAGCTTGGACAGGTAGAACAGTTTTCCAATTTCCTGTTAAGAAAAGCCTTTACAAATTTTATCCCCCTTTATTTTTCTTTTCCTGCAGCTGCTCAAGCTTCCCCTGTAGATCACACTGTCTTGACCTTCTAATATCTCTGAATCTTTCATCCTTATTAATCCATATCTAAACTGAAGCAAAAAATACCCTCTAAATGCCCAAATACCTCACTACTGAAGTATAGAAGGAAAACTGTTCTCAAATCTTGTTTCTTTTTGTTGAACCTATGGGGTTTTATGTTTGTTTTATAAATTATATTGCATGGTTTTGTTTTTCTTTATTTTTTTTTAAATTATCTTGTATGACTCACATGGTCAGCTTTGCAAACAACTATGAACTCACATGGTGCTCTAGGAAACTCTTACCCACATGAGCTCACATTGGCTCACGTTCTACATTTGTGCAGCTGTCAATTTCAGCCTATACACTAGTAAATTTACTAGGGCTAGTAAATTTGGCACTACAGGATTTATAGCTGCTTTGAAATTTCATCCCTTTTTTCCTCCAAATTTCTTCAAGTATATAAGAATAGTCCATTTTCTGCTACAGTTATGAAGAATCTAGACTTTCTAGTACACTTTCTAGTGTACTAGAAAGTCTAGATTCTAGCTCTGTTGCATGTAATTAAAAGAAAAGAGAGACCAGAGTATTGTCAGAAAGTTAGGAGAAACCTGACATACATTGTCTTTGAGAATGAACAATTGTTTCCCAGTATTTTGGTGCTGAAAAGGGAACCAAAATTTAGAGGAGCCTCCCTATACTAATTTACAAAGCTTCCTTCCTTCCTTTCCTACTCATAATTAAACCTGTTTGTTAGCAAGAGCAAGTAGAGACTCTAAGCTCTCTTTGGTCCCACAAATGGAGTTTTCTTTGCACTTCCAGGTTTCACTCTAATGATACTGTGAATCTGTGAATTTGTTCCCTATGAATTGAAAATGTGATACTGTACTGTTAATGGGGTAGAGGGTGTAGGAAGTTTGCAGCGTGTTACAAGTATTTTTGCAAGAGACCATTGGATTATTTTCTCATGTTTGCTATATCAGGATTCAGGGTTACAAAACTGGATAACCCCTGAAAAATTTAAGTGTGCCAAAGAAAACTGATATGTCAAAATCAATGCATCAGCCTTGTTCTAGTGACATTTGTATTCAAAGGAGGTTGCACAGAGGAAAAATTAGCTTTAAAATAGCAAATATTCTCTAAGTACACAACCAATCTGAGGACGCCCTAAAAACTTCGTAGTGGTTTTTCAAAAATAGCAGATATCTACTGTGATATTTTTATAAACAAAGCATTAGATAACACACATGTAAAGGTATTGTATTAAACAAAACCCAAAGAAAATAAAAATTCTGGAATAATGCATTAACTTGCTGACAATAAGTCAGGAAACAATGAATTTTGGATGATACCAGAATGATGGTATTGTTTCCTGTAAGACAAAAGATCTCCCTCAGCAGAAAAATGCATTTGTTCTGCATCTGCAGACAATAAGATGTCATATGGAAGAGTAAATCACTTCAATCTCCATGATGTGTTAGTATTCAATAGGAAGATATCATTACCTTCGTTTTACAAACATGTTCTTTTCATCATTCTAACTTTGCAAACATAGTCTACACTTAATAAATACAGTAAATAATGTTCATTAGTGATCCTCTTTTTCTCCTGGTCTTCACAGTACCTTGTGGGACAAAAGCAGGGAATTAGTAGGTAGAATGGTGGCTGACACAAACATTCTTGGTAGATTATGTAGAATGTGATTATTATAAAATGTTAAAAGAGGGGTTTTGTGAGTATTATGAAATCTTATAATTTTACACTTTAAATCTTATAATTTTACACTTTATAATAGTGTAAAATAAGCAATAAGACACATGAAATTGGCATGGATTAAGCACTGTAGTTGATAGTTTCAGTACAAAATAGAAACATTCAATTTAATAAAAACGTTTCCTATTTATGCTATCATCTTTTTGTTTTCTACTTTAAAGCATATGCATACAGATAGAATAAAAAGCAGTTATGAAGTAAAAAAAATCCCCATTGAAGTCAGTAGTGAATTAGACATAGTAGACAACTAGCAATGTTTTCTACCAAAATTCTTCTAACAGAAATATGGAACTGTGATTTATATTGTTTTGTGTTTTGAAACAAACACTATTTTTTGTAAAATATCTTTAAATGAATTTTGTCCTGCAATTATCTATAAAGGATTTTTCTTTTCTCTTCCCTGGAATCTGACAGAAATGTGGATTGAAATTAAAGCAAAGAGGAAAGACTAACTTTTAAAAGCAACTCCGGCAATGTAATGTGATCTGTTCTTTTTACTTCACAAAAAACTCCCAAATTTTTTCTTCATGTGCTGGTTTAACCTCAGCCAGAAGATACGCACTCACATAGCTACTCACTCATTCCCTCTCTTGCCTTCTGTAACAGGTAAGGTGTTGGGATCCATAAAATTAGAGGGTTTTGAGAAAATGGTAAAAAAGACAGGCCTCAGACAGCAGATTTGTGAACATTGTTAAAGCAGCAGAAAGTATTCTAAACTGTAGCGCAGACATGAGAAATAGAACAATAAGCCTCTGTGATTTGCCCTTTTTGGTTGCAACAAGTTTATTTAATGTATATCTTTAGAAGGTTAATATGAATGAGTCTCTGTGCTTTGTCTTTCATAAACAAGCCATTGTGTTACAGAATAAGTCTCTATTGTGTTAACTATAGTTACGTGTGTTTCATATGATTGGATAGAATTACTGTCAATATGTTGTTTTTCTATGTGTGATTAGCTGAAACTTGGACTGAGATGGCTTTATGCTATGCTGTAACATTGCATTTCCCTAGAATTCCATTTGAATTGGCGAGCTGTTCACATCTTTTGTCTCCATTGTCCTAACAATGTACTGAGACTGATGTTTGAAATAAACAGCTCACAGCACTGATTTTGAGTGTCTTGTCTCTGTTTGTGGTTGTATATAACCTGCTGACAGCAAAATGGTGCCCTGTGTGAGGAAGATAACTAGACTAAGATAAGAAAGAAAATCGTTGAAAAACCCACCTGTCGGAGACCCAAGTGTTAATCAGGAGAAATATTTCATCTCCTCGTCGTTTGCATCTTCTGTGTTTGTAAGTAATTTTTTCTAAGAGCTCCTAAGTTACAGAAATAAAAAGTCATTTATCTAAAACAGAATGAGACCTTTTTTACCAGCTTGAGAAAATTTTGCAAGATAAAAGACTTTCAGATATCTCAAAAACTGAATTTAAAGATTTGTTCATTTGAATAAAAAAACTAATGCTTAAGAGTCTGACATTCAAATAGTAGAAAAGTCTCCTTAAATTGTTGAGCTTGCTGCTGTAGTTCAAGCTTTTCAGCTTTTCCCTCAACCTTTTAATTTAATCACAGATTCTGCTTATGTTGCTAATGTAGTTAAGAGATTAGAAAGATCAATTTCAAAAGATGTTAGTAATAAAACTTTATATCGTTTGCTTTCATGTCTTTTTACAACTTTGCAATATAGAACTAATCCATATTTTGTTTCTCACATCAAAGCTCATTCTTCTCCTAGATTTTTAGTGGAACAAAACGCAAAAGCGGACAAACTGACAATAGTTATTTCAAACACTTTGCCAAAAATTTTTGAACAAGGAAAATTGAGTCATGCTTTTTTCCACCAAAACGCACAAGCACTTGTGCGAACGTTTCAAATCTCTAAAAGTCAAGCTAAAACTATCATCAGTGCTTGCCCTGACTGTCAGCTTGTGCAACCTCCTGTTTCTACAAGAGCTCTCAACCCACGATGTTTGCAAAGTCTGCAGTTGTAGCAAAAAGACATCACTAAATACCCTTCCTTTAGTAAATTTAAAAATATTCATGTCAGTAGACACGTTCTCTGGTGCAATTTTTGCTTCTCTTCACACAGGTGAAACAGGCAATCATACCTGTCATCATTTTCTGCAGGCTTTTGCTTCATGGGGTGTACCCCAGGAAGTAAAAACTATCAATAGTCCCACATATATGTCTCAAAAATTAGCCACGTTTCTAAACTAATGGAGTGTTCGTCACATCTTTAGTATTCCTCACTCTCCCACAAGCCAAGCAATTATTGAAAAAGCACATCAAACATTAAAACACATTTTAGCTCAACAAAGAGAAAGAGTTGAGGTCACACCACAGATGAGGCTGAACAAAGCTTCGTATGTTTTTAATTTTCTAAACAGTTCGGGTGCAGAACCTGATCCACCAATCTTTAGGCACTTTTCGAATAACACACAGGCAAAACTGAAAGAAAGTCCTCCTGTTTTAATTAGAAACCCTGAATCTGGACAAATTGAAGGTCCTTTTCAATTAATAAGCTGGGGCAAAGGGTATGGTTCTGTCTCTACAGGTGCTGGAATTAAGTGGGTTCCTGCCAAAACATCAAACCATATCGCACCCCAGAACATGTTGATGAGTCCAGAACTGAGGAAGCAAGTACGCAGACATGAGCCAAACAGAGGGATCCCGGGTCACGCCTGACCTTCCTTGTGCCTGATGTTCTTTGTGCATCGGTGGAACCTGCAAACTCTGATTTTGTGTTAATGTTATTTATGACTGTGTCAATTGTATGTTGAATGTTTGTTTAACAGAGCTGATTTTTGGCAAAAGTTTAGGGTTTTGTTTTTGTGGAGAACGAAATTTTAAAATTGATATATATGTAAGGATTCTGCCAAAAACTAGCTCATGAAAAAGATGTAGCAAAGGCAAGTTGTTTGTTGGTATTGGTGGATTTTAATTGGTTTTTGTCGTGCAGATTTGCTGATAGAACAACCGAAAACAAATGTTTGGGTGACCTTAGCCAAGGCAGCCATCTCAGATACTATATGTTTGTCTAATTCGGAACCAGAAAAACCTTTTTCAACCTGTCTGGTTGGTGTGCCAGTAAAAGAGTTGCCTTTGGTCAAAAACCAATCCAATGGTAAGCCAGGTGGAGTTGACAATGGAAAAAATCCCTCATTGAATTGGAACGTTTGGACCAAAAAACTTCCCAGGAGATTATCTGAACCCCAAGAATTAGAAATCCTTAGCTCTTTAACAATGGATTTTTGCTTTACCTTCATAGCTAGGGCTTAGCAAAAAGGTGATCCTCCAAAGTACAATGTTACTCTTCATTATTTTGCATAATGAAATTTGCAAATTTTGCAAATTTTTTGAAATTTGCAAATTTTGAAATTTGAGTTTTTAGTGTAATTTTTCAAATAGTTGAGATGTGCTTTCTGAGGCAGACCAATATCCATGGCACTTGCTGAAGGGGTATTAATTCATTTGTGGAGACAGAGCTTGGCAAGGCATTCCAACACACCTTGAAGGTGGCCCTTGTAGCATTGAGATGCTCACTATAATTACACCCACTGCCAAAGCGGTCATGAAAAACAAACAAAGGAGAATGAGAGCTGTTCCTCATTATGAGGAGAACTGTCAGAGTGATTTCAGGCCTTAGAAAGGTGCAAGAAGGGTTTCAGCAGGTATATTTTTACCACAATTGGCATCAGCAGTAGCATTGAAACAATTAAATTGAGTTGGATGCTGGCTGAGCAAACAAGCTAATGCCACATCCTCTGTTATTAGTGATATGTTAACTGACGATAGTGTTAGACATGCTACCCTTCAAAATAGAGCAGCAATTGATTTTCTTTTAGTGGCACAAGGACATGATTGTGACGAATTTGAAGGATTGTGTTGTACGAATTTGTCCAATCATTCTGAATCCATTCACAAAAGCATACAAAAACTGAAAGATTTGACAGCCCAAATTAAAGAAGATGGTGGTTCCTGACTGGATGATGTGTTTCAAGAATGGAGCTTTGCACCTTGTGCTAAGGCAACTTTGCAGGATAGGTCTTTATGTATTGGATGTTCTGGTAGTGATATTGATAGTAATACCCTGCATATTTCAGTGTGTGCGGCGAATGATGAATAAAATGGTCCGAGAAGTTTTTGTCATACAAGAGAGAGAATTAGGAAGTAGAAGCATAGAGAGTGTTTGAAATCTCATGGAAATGGTAGACCAAGGTATAGAAATGGAAGAGAGTTTTGAATTAAGACCCTGGAATTGACAAGAGTTTTTTGAACAACGACTTGTAACTATTGTCAGATGTGATTCATATCTCTTTCAGTGACTGGGCTTTCACAGCATTAAGTTGCTGTGCATAGCAATGCTTAAGATCAGCAAGAACAGGCCTCCAGCAGATAGTAAGCAGAAATTTTATAATAGGGCTATGAAACGCAAGTAGTAAATGACACGAGTATGAAGGTTTCTTTTTGAGTCAACAGAGAGGGGGAATTGTTGGGATCCATA
The DNA here is from genome assembly GCF_028551555.1 of Melozone crissalis. Classification (NCBI taxonomy): domain Eukaryota; kingdom Metazoa; phylum Chordata; class Aves; order Passeriformes; family Passerellidae; genus Melozone; species Melozone crissalis. The sequence goes on from NW_026535783.1 coordinate 68,368,187, forward strand.
AAATTAGAGGGTTTTGAGAAAATGGTAAAAAAGACAGGCCTCAGACAGATTTGTGAACATTGTTAAAGCAGCAGAAAGTTTTCTAAGCTGTAGCACAGACATGAGAAATAGAACAATAAGCCTCTGTGACTTGCCCTTTTTGGTTGCAACAAGTTTATTTAATGTATATCTTTAGAAGGTTAATATGAATGAGTCTCTGTGCTTTGTCTTTCATAAACGAGCCGTTGTGTTAGAGAATAAATCTCTATTGTGTTAACTATAGTTACGTGTGTTTCATATGATTGGATAGAATTACTGTCAATATGTTGTTTTTCTATGTGTGATTAGCTGAAACTTGGACTGAGATGGCTTTATGCTATGCTGTAACATTGCATTTCCCTAGAATTCCATTTGAATTGGCGAGCTGTTCACATCTTTTGTCTCCATTGTCCTAACAATGTACTGAGACTGATGTTTGAAATAAACAGCTCACAGCACTGATTTTGGGTGTCTTGTCTCTGTTTGTGGTTGTATGTAACCTGCCGACAGCAGTAAGGGAATAGGAAGAAAAGCAAGAAAACTTAATGGATCAAGATAAAAATTACCTAACAGGTGAAGGGAAGATAAAGATAAAACAGATGTGACAGAATAGCAATCCCTCACCACCTCCCACAAGCAGACCAATGCTCATTGCCACTCTTTGAGTGATGGACACCCCAGAAACCAAAAGCATCCCCTTCTTTCTTCTGACTCCAGTGTTCTTTGCTGAGCCTGACTGTGGGTGTGACAGCCTGGTCAGAGAGTGAGAAAACTAGGTAAGTTTTCCCAGAATTGGCCTGGGAGACTTTGACGACTAAAAGACAAACAATGATAACTTATTATTATAAACAACCTGGCAGATGTTGTTTTCCTGTTCTCTGTTTTCTTGTTTTTCTCAGAGTGTTCATAAAAAGAGTGTCTTGTTAATTAGCCAATCAGTTGAAATGTATTAACTGAATGACCAATCAAGTCCACCTGGAGTGTCAAAAGGAGCAGTCCAAAATAAATGGTGCATTATTCCAGTCAGCCTTCTGGTGAGTCTGTGTATTTTTTTATTCAACAGTGACACCTGACATTAATGAGGTATTAAATATCCTTTTGGCCAGCTGGCATCAGCTATCCTGGCTGTGTCCCCTCCCAGTCTCTTGCCCATTCCCAGCCTGCTCACTGAGTGAGGGGAGTGCAGAATGGAAAGAAGATAAATCCTTGTCACTCTTCACTGTTTAAAAATGGCCAAAGCATTGGTTGTAATTAACTCTGTTCTAATGATGAGTCCAGAACAACAGATCTGAACAATCATATGCTAAAAGAAGATAATTGCTTTTAATAACATAGTTCAGAATTTTGCATGTATCATCTGAATTGTATCTTTGGATGTATGATATAATTGCATGTATCATTTAATTTTTAACTTAGATATTGGTGACATTGACAATTTCAACAATTTTTTCCCTACAGTAAGGAAAAAAGCATCTTGTCCCACCATATTTTCCTGTCTGTGACAGCAACCTGCAAATAATTTTCCTATGTGACATGAGTCATAAACAAACACAAAAAATAACTTCTGTATATTCTTCCTCAGTAAAGAGGATGCCACTTTTGCTATGATTCAACTAATTTACTTTTGGTAATCACACATCCTCTGAACAGAGAGAGACATATATACATAATTCTCTCCCAGGATTTTCCTGGGAAGCTGTGACAAAGCTCAGAGAAAATGAGAAACAATTCTTATCTCCACTTGCTGACCCTGTTGTGGTCCACATGTGGAATGTGTTATGGAGATTGTTTACCAAAGGGCAGTTTCTTAATTGAACTCTGGTGATGGTGATTTGGATTCATTGACCAAGTGTGTATCGGACTATCTGGCAAGGGTGATGGGTTTTTCTTAATAGGAGTGTATAGTAATAAAGCAATTGATCAGCCTTCTGCAATCATGGAGTCAATGCTCGTTATTCCCCATACAGGGGCTTGCTGCTACAATACTTATTCACTACCTGTCTGTATAAGGTCTTCAAACACTAGTCTTTGCTAGAAAATGCTAAGGGGAAAGAGCTGATACATAATGATGTAGAGTTGAACATTGTCCCCCAAGAGTATCAAAATATCTGCCCAAATGGCCTTTAACAATTTAATGTTATAATAAGATAAGAATGTTATAATAAGATAAGATGGAGCCTTGTGGGATACTGAAGGTATAACTGCCTACAAATACTCTTTGTCAGTGCTCTTGGAAAAGGATCATATTCTTCCAGGATTACGTAGGGCACTAATATCTCATGATGACTACTAAATAGCCAACAGATAGCTGTAAATGAGTGTGATACGAGACCTTACCTCCACACACAGATCAAGACAGCCAGGCAAGAAAACTAGGGTAAATGTGTAGTGAAAGATCCCTAGCCTGACTTCATCACATTGCCATCAAATGAATAAAGTGGGAGATTTCAAGTAGATAGACAGGTGGGAAAGATGTCTAAGGAAAGAAAGATAGTTCTGCTGCTTGTGATACCACCCTTCCATATGCTCATCTTGACAATCAGTTCCTGAACTCTGCAGAAGGTCAAACTCAATGTACACAGACCTTGCCAAGATTATATTTGCATTTTCTAAACGTATTACTTAGAATTTATTCCTAGCATTAATGTCTGTCTCTTTATAGCGTAGTTGTATTCCAAAGGAATGAGTGATTCTTAGTCCTTCAGTTATTGAATTACTGTCTCCAAGAACAGATCATCATAGCTGCTTCAGTAACGTGCCATCATTTTATACTTAATGATTCACTGTTCTCTCTAAGTTTATCTTAAATCTTGAAAATATGTTATTTAACTGTAAAAATGAAAAGATTTAAATTTTTGGGGAGTTATAAATATTAGGTTAGTTTCTGTTAAAATACTGCAAGGTGTATATTGTGAAATATTCACCTTATTATTCTTTTCAAAATGACCCTGGTTTTGGTACTTTTAGTGGGACCTCTTCTTCTGTTTCTATTTGCAGGAGTTAATTCACATAAAAGGAAGAACAGAATTAACATGAATGTATAAGTAAATATATGGCATCCTGAATTTTGCACTTCAGTTCTAAAATACTGAAATACAAGTTGACAACAGACATTCCTTTTTTCAAAAATCAGTATTTTTAGCAACTCAGAATTTGTTGTTTCCAAGAAAGAATATTGTAAATATAAACCTGGTATTTACACTGTGTTTTACTTGGTAGATTTTTATTAGCTTACAAATATTCAAGGTATATTTGCAATCTTCTGAGATCTCAAATCTAGATGTATGGAACACAAGCAGAATTCTCTGTATGTCTTTAAGCAGACTATTCAAGCCTTTTTTTTTTTCACTGTTACCAAATTCTACCACTTAGTTATGTGAGGATTGAGAAAAATGCATAGGCATTGCTTTAGAACTTTCACATACTGCTTGAAAAATTTACTAATGGCCTACTTTCCTTAAGACAGAAGGAATATAAACTATTTATCTAATTAAAAATATTAATTATTTAAAAAAATGAATATTTTTTTCCATTTGATTGGGAAGAGAAGAAGAATTAAGCGTGGCTGTTCAAATAAAGATGGCAATCTGACAGACCACAAAATTATCATGTTAACAACAGTTCCTTTTGACCACAGTCAATAGACATGAACATAAGGATAGAAGATGAATAAATGAGACTTTCCTCACAGTTTCAAATGGAAGTGAGAATAATAGCAAAACTTGGAATGGGAGCAGAAAGAGGATTTTATAGAAAAGATATGGAATTTGGTTTTGCCCATGTAATGCAGACGTACAGAAGGTTGATGCTGAAGTAAAAAATTAAGTGCAAGAATATGGTTGCCTAGTTCTGGACTGAAATACTGTTTATAGTGCAAACAATTTATCAATACATCATTTACAGTTTCCTTTTATCCAAAAACTAACTTGTCTTCCAGTGACTTAAGTAACTTCTCTTCTAATCCTGCCAGCAACCAGAAGCAATTTACATTGGTAGTAAAGGCTCCTCAATGAGTTGTTGCTTAATTAAAACATTAATATCTTATTTTGCTGGAAGATTGATAAGAAAACAGAACAGCTGGGTGAAAGACTCCAGATAGTGAAATTTGGAAAACTTTTATAACATCTAGTGTTATGTTTGCCCAATTATCTCATCATAAAAATAACCAAACAATATTAAAAGTAGTAGCAATTTTAATTGAATAGTTAAAATAAAAAAATATAAAATTGGATACAATATAATTTGATTAAAATAAGGGATAATTTGGTTCCAATAATAGCGCATAAGCAAAAGATAACTGCGGGGTACTGAGTACAGGGCTCTTGGACTCTTGCCACATCACGTACAAGCTTGCCAAGTGAAGATTCCCCTCTTTTATGCCATGTGTAAATGCCATCTCCTCCCATTTTCAGTTCATCATATCTCTATCTCCACCTTCATTACTACCTTTACCACGCATGTGCCGCCACTCGGTTTGGTGGTTGTACAAGTCTTTGGGGGTCATCACTGATGAAGGCTGTGTAGTCTTCTTCTTTGTCTTTTAATTCACCTCAAGTTACACATGCATATCAAGCCAGTACAATGTAAGCCAAGACTCACTATATCTACATATCAAGGCAATAAATCCCTTATAATTAGCATTTTCTGGGACCCAACCAGGTTTTTCTTCCTTTCTGCTCATTTTTAGCAACTGTATCCTCAGTTTCTTTCCTCCTGTCCTTGTGAACATCTGCTGGAACAGGGGGAACGGGAACGGGGGGGACGGGAGCCCCTCCTCTCCCTCTCTTCTTTGGCATTACAACTTTTAACTATTTTATTATTCCCAAATATTAATTACTGTATCAATATTGATTACTGCTTCAGTTTTTATTAGCACGAATCATACCTATTTATCACATCTAGTATTTGTGTTCTCCATTTTCATATTTTTTCCTCAATTTTTACTGAAATGATTGAGTATAGAAATTCTGTTTGTGAATAGACATCATTCTACTGACAAAATTAATTTCCATCTGCGGCGAGGGTGTATCTGGCCTGGGTGGTCAGTGTCCGGCTAGCAGTGGGCAGGCCGATTGACTGCTATACGCCCAGTGTAGCTGTCCAATGCAAACTGAAGATTTTCATTTGTTTGCAGCAGTTCATTGAAGGTCTTCACTTTTAGTTGGCCCGATTCCAATTCAATTGGTATGCAAATGCATGCGAAATCGCATCCTGCCAACTCCCTGATCCTCGATCTTTCCTTGAGGATGAGTTTGGCTACCAACTCCTGTGGCCTTGTCATTCTTTTGGACCGATAGTGACTCAGGAAGACCCACTCTATGATTAAGAGTTTGTCTCCCAAGCCTTGGTCCTTTAGGGTCTTGTCCCACTGATGGATTATGCCATGGAGGTGTGGCAACTTTCTCAGTATGATAAATTTGAAAGGCAGGCCCGGATGGTAGCGATGAGCCTGCCTGGCCGAAATAGCCTTTTGGATCTTCTCCAAAGCTACCTGAGCCTCTGGGGTGAGAGCCCTAGGGGAACTAAGCCCCTCTCCCCCTTTCAACAAATCGAAAAGGCGGGCCAGGTCCTCGGTAGAAATGCCCAGCCACGGTCTCACCCAATATAAAGACTCACATAGTTGGTGAACATCCATGAGGGTCTGGACTTTCGTCCGAATAGCCATCTTTTGTGGAACAATGGTCCGCTTGGTGATTTCAAGGCCCAGGTACCTCCAAGGTGGCATCCTCTGAATTTTGTCCTGCTGGAGCTCGAACCCTGCCGCAACCAACGCGTTGGTTGTCAGGGCAAGCGCATGGGCAAGCAGATCATCGTCGGGCGCACACAGGAGGATGTCGTCCATATAATGATGAATCACGACGGCATCCCCAAGGGCTGCACGAATGGGGGACAGCAGAGAAGCAACGTACCACTGGCAGATCACTGGAGAGTTCTTCATTCCTTGCGGAAGGACCTGACAGTGGTAGCGCTTGTCTGGGGACTCACGGTTGATGGAAGGAACCGTGAACACAAAACGCGGGGCATCGTCAGGATGTAGAGGAATTTGGAAAAAACAATCCTTGATGTCAACAACGGCCAGATTCCAATTTCGGGGGAGCATTGCTGGGGAGGGCATCCCTGGCTGGAGAGACCCCATATCTACAATTTTTTCATTAATTTAGCAAAGGTTGGTCAGGAGCCACCACTTATCTTTATTGGGCTTTTTGATCACAAAAACTGGAGAATTCCAGGAAGACATCGTCTCCACGATGTTGCCCTTAAGTAGCTGCTCCTGAACGAGCTCGTTGAGCGCTTTCAATTTTTGTTTGTTAAGTGGCCACTGCAAGACCTGTACTGGTTTATCAGTCTGCCAATCCAGCTTCCAGGTCCTCAGTGGCCACTGAACGAAAAACCTGGGGAGCCTTTGGCAGGTCAATTTTGGCTCCCCACGGGGCCAGTAGGTCTCTCCCCCAGAGAGGCTCGGTGTGATTTAATACGATTGGGCGTACTGAAACCAGTTGCCCATCGGGTCCCGTAATTTGTACAACGCTCCTTGATTGCTTAGCCAATTGGAGCCCTCCTACACCTTGAATCGTGCCAGCTGCGTTTTGCAAGCCCCAATGTGATGGCCACTCCCAAGAGGGAATGATTGTCCCATCTGCCCCTGTGTCCAGAAGACCCCTTACGATCTTGTGGTCCCCGCCCAACGAAAGCTGACATGTCAGGTGGGGCTTCTCCCTCCCCACTACTTGCACCCGGGCCACTATCGGAGGCGATGAGTCTTCCACTGGCTTGTTCTGATGATCTTTATCCGGGAATGGAATGGCCTGGGCGATGATCTGACCTTCGGGGAGGAAGAGTGGGGGTCGGACACAGTACAGCCCTACCGCGAAACGGTCCCGGTCGGTGGTGACCAGTCCCGGGACAATGTAAAGGTATCGCGGCATGTGCTTTGTGTCCCCGACGATGGTCCACCTGCAACGTCCTAACTTCCTCCAGCGACCGGGATGTTGGAGGTCAACAGACACCAGCTGTAAATCACTATTTGGGAGGTGTAGGTCCCTAGTGAGCTGCAGCCTGTATGGGGAAGCAGAGGACAAGGTGTTAAGTGCAGGCTGGGGCTGAATACCACAGGTGTGTCATGTCAAGTCCAGAATTAAAAGAGACAAATCAGGTAAAGCATGTGGTGGCTCTCCCTTCTCTCCTCCCTCCCTGCTGGATGTTGTCGTGCCCGCCACACTTTTGTCCACGCACAGGGAGGGACTGCGCTCTGATTTTAGTTTTTTCGATCTCTTTCTTTCTCCTCCCTCCTCCTCCTATATTCCATATAGTCTTGCCTCATGGGACACTGAGGCATCCAGTGCCCCACTTTGCCACAGAGGTGGCAGGGGTGAGTCGCCACTGTTCTTCTGCCGGACCCAGGTGTCATTGGTCTGGCGGCGGCAGCAGCTTCGGCATCAGGATCTTCCGTGAAGGCTATGGACGCTCTTTTGGGGCGCGCTTTCGGATCTTGCAGTGGAACCTCCCTGGCACACACTTCCATCATCTGCTCCACAGTAGGTCGGGGGTTTCGAGGGAGAGATCGGATGGCCCGCCTGCATGCTGTATTGGCATTGTAATAGGCCATCTGCCTTAACATCTCCTCTCTCTCCCTCTCCCCCGGAACCTGCGCTTCGACGAACCTGTAAAGCCTCTCCATAAATGCCAGGTAAGGTTCCTGCGCACCCTGCCTTATTTCTTCCTCCTCTAGCTGGGAGGTAGTTGTAGCTGGTTTATAAAATGCGCGTTCCGCAGCCTTCCCTGTTTCCATCAGTTGTTCAGTGAACAACGCCTTTGCCTGTGTTGCCCCGCTTGCCCACTGCCCGGTGCCCACGAGACGATCCTCAGAAATCACCAAGCCCTCGGAGTCGTGAGATATGGAGGGATTCACCCAAAGCATTGGGAGAACTTCCACAATCTCCCTCCTCCATTCTCCCGCCCAGACCCTGAATTCCACGGGCCCTAAACGGCTGGAGAAGAGAGCCCTCAGGTCCGCGGGCACCAGATCTCCCTGTGCAAGAACCGGGCAAAGGAGCCCCCAGACATACTCAGATTCCCAGGAGTACTCCCTCTGGGCCTTGCACAGCTCCTTGATCCAGGCCTGGGTTATAGGCACCCATTGGGCCTGAGCACTCCCCTCCCCGCTAAGGTGGTATGTTACCGGGGTGGCTTCCAATAAAGGCACCTGTCCCAGCTTCCGGTCATCCACCCCCCTCCGCCCCCGGAACACGAAGCGTGGGAACCGGAAGGGGGAGTGTGGGAACCGGAATTGGAGGAGGTTGAGGAGAGGCTTGGTCCCTGGGCAGGGCAGCAGCAAGGGCGTGGTGACTCTTTTTTCTCTGCCTCCAAGGTGGAGTTAGGAGTTGGAGTGGAATAAGGAGGAGGAACATGGGAGGAGTCAATAGAGGGTGGAACTGTGGGTGGGGCGAGGGGAGGAGCTGAGGGAGGAACCAAAGGTGGAGAAAGGGGTGGAACAGAGGGAGGAACCGAGGGTAGAGCTATGGGAAAAGAGGACGGGTCAGGGGAAAGGAAGGGGTTGGCTTTAGGGAGAAAGGGATTCGGGGTAGAAGAAGGGGCAAAGGCGGGAAAGACCATGCAGTCTCCTCCATTTTGGATTCCATGGGAGCCATCTTGGGCAACTTCAGAAAACCTTACAACCTTGGGAGATACAGCCGGTGACTTGGGGAGAGGAACAGGGCGATCGAGAAGAGAGCTCCGAAGAGCTTGGCCAGGGCTCTTCGGAGGGGCAGGCCGAGCCGGTCACGAGGAGCAGGGGCAGGGTGGACCTCCTGCTTCTTACTGGTCTTAAGGATCCCCCGAGAGGGCTCCTGCCAAAGGGAAGAGGGAGAGGAACGGGGGGTAGGAACACACGAACCGGGAGAACTGGGGAGCAAACTAAAATGTGATGGGCTTTTCCTCAAATTCCCGGGTGGGCGCAGTGTGGTTAGCACTTTGCCTGCCCAATATGCCACAGTGGATAGATGTGTCTCCCCGGAATTAACTTTGCTATCTAATTTTGCCACAACGGCTGCCCAAAACTGTGGCTCCTTTACAATTTCCGGGGTGACTTCGGGAAAATGAGAAAAAGTCCACTTAATTAACAACTTCAACTCTTTTTTGGGGGCAGCAAGCCCTCCCCCAAGCAACAAACCTTTCACAACATAATAAGCTCCTTTCTGGGATTTGCTCAAACTAGCACCCATGGTGACTCCTAAGGTACCCTAAACAAGGTCGCCTTAGGAGGAGCAAGATCCCATGGTGAAAAACTCCACCCGCCCAAGGAGAACGAGAACTAAAACAGCAAGACACACACCGCCGGACCCCTGCTCCCCCCGCTGTTTCAACAGGAGGAAAGAAAGGATTTTGGGTGGTGGGATCTGGCCCCAAGTCTGGGGATACAGACCCCACAGGAAAGAGAAAACAAAAAACGATAGGGGGCGAGGACTGTCCCTAGAAGACCGGGGTATCAGCCCTCAAAGGAAAAAAGGTTGGGAGCCCAAAGCAGGGCATGGACCCCTAGGGAAACTTAAAAAGACAGGGGGGAAGCCCTGAGAGTCCCCAGCTCAGGGCCAGGGCTTACCTGATCTAGCGGTGGTGCCAACAAAAACTCAGACAGGTGCTCACAGTCGCCGAAGCCCTCCTGAGGTGCCGGGAGTTGTGGCTTCGGGTCCCCTGGGAGCGCTACCCCTAGAACGGGGTCTGCTACTACCAGGGGTAACTTGGCGGCCAAAGGAATTTGTAACTCCGGTCCATGGGGTCCGGTGACCCGGCGTCCAGTCATCCAGCTGTCCAGCCAGGCCCCACGTTGGGTGCAAACTTGCGGCAAGGGTGTATCTGGCCTGGGTGGTCACTGTCCGGCTAGCAGAGGGTAGGTTGACACCCAGCTGCAACCCAAAGCGAGCACCCCTCGGCGTCTGACGGCCTTGGGCTGTGCTCACCTGCGGACCAATCTCGCTGCCAACGCGACTGGGAATAAGGAGCTGGACTCTCGATGGGGTTGAATCAGGTTTAATGTGCAACCCAAAAAGACATCCAGGGAGAGACCCCAAAATGGGGGTGAAACGAGGTTATAAAGGGGGTGGGTGTAAAAAGGAGGGGTTTACACTGAACCAATAGGGAAGGGTGGAGGGATGAACTTAACCTAACCGACATAAAGGGGAAACCAATGAATACAAAGTAAAGGAGGGGCCCCGGGACCACAGCCAACCACAACCCCCAGAGAGAAGAAGATTCTGGAAAGTTAGGAGGAGTGGGGGGTGATTGACTGGGCCCAGGGAGGAGAGAAAGTCCAAATGTAAGGAAATAAGGGGGAGGAGGAATTATATAACTTTACTGACAGATAATGCTAATGGCGAGAAAACTGGGAAGGGCAAAACCATTTACATGAAACGGGGGGAACAATACAAAATGGGGGAGCTATACAATAAACTTGACAAACACACTACTACATCCATCAATGAAAATGTCAACATAAAAAAGTAAAGTTTCCCTTGCCACTAGGCCACCTGAAATCAGATGTCTATATGTTTGCAAAATATATGTTAATAGCAAAGTAACACCTGTCAATTGAAACAATGGATGCAAAATATCAAATGAAATAATGCCAATAGAAAATGTAAAATATTTCTTTTGCTGAGTATTTTTTATCAAATATCTGAACAAAACTTTCTACAAGTTTAATTTGCCATGGAGTGTGGTGTCGTATGTTTTAAAAGTATTTATATGAGTTCAGTTGTAAAGTTAGTTACCCCTTTTATAAGTTTAAGATATGGTTTGGTCCTCTGTTCCCCCCATGTACTCCCCTCACAATGGTTTCTCCCTCAGTTGTTTACCCCTTGTTTTCCTGCCAATGGCTTGTCCCTCAAGATGACTGATCCCTTGATCCTCCCCTTTATGCCCTTATAAGTTTCTTTCCTCCCTCCTGGTGCCCACTTCCCCTGTCTATCATTGTAACCACCCCCCCCCCCCCCTTTATTTTGAGAATTTTCTGTGTCAATCATCCCTAACTCAATGTATGATTTGCCTCCAGAGCCTCTTCCCTCCCCTATGTGATCCTCATTGGTCCAGATGTGTCTCACACTCCTCCCCTGATCTTCGTTTATTGGTTACTTTATGTCCCCTCCTATCATGCCCTCTCCCTCTATCAGTGCCTCCCCAAGGCCTTCCCCTCTGACGCCTGTCCCTGGTCCCGCCTGGGAAATGAAGTTTCTTAGCATCTACGTGAGTGTCTGCTCTCTCCTTCCTTCGTCTCGGGACTTCGTAGCTACACTCTCACCTGCGCCACCCACACCGCAGATGGCACCATTACCCAGGGGTTTCCGAGGAGAACCTGGGAGTGGCAGATCTTGTGGCCCCCTCTGGCCACACACTGGGAGCGGCTAGCTGGCATTTGTCCAGCTCCTGCGGCCGCAGAGCAGACTTTCTACAAGTTTAATTTGCTATGGAGCCTTTTAATAAATACATTACCTGGGTATTGAGGAGAAAACTATTGGTCTCATTATAGTGCCTGTCCTGGGAACTATAAAGTTGGATAGGAGTCTTCTCCAAAGATAGTATTTCTGTAGGTAATCTTTCATTTCTGCTAGGTAAACATAATGCTTGAAGCACACTGGATCTGACAGTGAGTTCTAATTGATTTACTTTAGGATCCAAAAGAGAAATTATTTCAGAGACTTAGCCAAATTCTGACTTCCGTGTGTGTTTATTTAAAGCCTTATCTTTGCTAATGATGAATTCTTGGTAATACAAACAAAGTTTCACTATGTTTTTTGAACTCAGAGTATAAGTAACTTAAACTCACTAACAAATGACATAGCAGCAGTCCAGAAATTCTAGTTTATCCTAAAATAATACATTAAATATGTAAATTAAACACCTTCACTACACTAATTATACACCTATTTTGACCTTTAGTCAGCTTATTATCTGTCTTGAAGATGCCATTTGCCATCTTCAAGGTTACCATAAATTAAGATGGTGATATTGATATACTCCATTGGTTTACTTTACTATGGTTTATTGCCTTGAATCTTCAGGATTTTTTAAACTGATCTCAAACATAATAACATACTTCTAAAACAAAGTTTCAAGCAGTGGTATTGGTCTTTTCTATTTACATTCCCCACTTCTGTTGGTTGCCCAAAGAACTCTTGTGAAATTGCACTGACTAATTTGGAAAAAAACTACTCCGTCTCACCTCCAGTTTCAAGCCAAGAGAAAACTGAAGAGATTTCTGAAAGCAGAACATGAAATGTTGAAAGAGGAGAAAATTATTGTGGCCAAAATACTTAGCTGACCCAATACTGCTATGAAGGAAGAAAATAAGCTAAATGAAGCACTATGCATAGTTTGGGAAATCCAAAGACAGAGGCAAGAATAGCATTCAAAAAACACTGTTGAAGACTTTGCAGAAATGTGCAATGAACTGGTTTTTAGTACTGTGAAAAAAAATTCTGCTCAAGTAAAAACCTAATGTTTTCTACCATATTTTAATGATTTTATGGCTTGTACACAATTAAAAAGAGAATCCAACAAAAGGAATAAAATCAATATTTCTGTAAATGTTAGCAAGGGTTGATGCGACTGTCCTCAAAACTTTTCTGATGCAAAAATTAGAATAGGATAGAGTTAGGGCAGAGCAGAGATGAGAAGCCATGAAGGGTCAGGTCGGTAGAGAGGTGTGGGTCATGATGCCATGTCTGCTGCTGATGAGAGGATTTGGTGCTCATTAAATAGTTGCCATGCTTTACGTCACAGTTTCCTTCTCAGCAGCAAAAACTGCAACCAGCCTGCCCTTTGAGGACTTTGCTTTGATAAAGTAGTCATGGACAGTGTACTGATTAACACGTCTTTTCCTGCATTTACACTTTTATCCTTTTATCAGCTATTAAAGAAAAGTTGGTTTACTGCATTTTCACAGATAAAGATTCTGCTAAGCTCTGGAAGAAGAAATGAGAGATAGCAGGCACTAGAAGAAAAGAGGAGTTAATGGACTTGCCCAATGAGACCCTGGCTGATGTATCACTGGTTGAAGCTCTTAAAACACAATGCAATGACAGCTAAAGAACTGGTCTCTCCTTTTCCATACCTGTTAACGAGCATAAAACTGGCTTTTAAATATCTGTGCAGTGTCCAAAGAGACAGTGCAATAGTTTATTCATGGTAATAGCCCAGCCCATGACAAACAAATGGGCTAGTTTAATATGTATAAATAATTGTAAAATAAACAGCAGCAGAGGTGACTCAGAGTCTTACAGCTTCTTTGTGTTTGCAGCAGCAAATCAGATCATCCACATCAAGAAGTATCACCAGCAGTGGATGTCTGCTTTTCCTGCAGCATGAATTCTGTCATAGAGGCACATTTAGCCCTCTGACTAAAACATTAACAGAAAGAGATAATGCTAGAAAGACAGTTCAGAAGAAGAACACTCTTTCTTGTCAAGGAATTCCTATGTGTTTCTTGTGAAAGAGTTCCTCTGTGCTCTCCCAAAATGCAGCTGACAATGAGGACATACTAGTTTCATTTGAACAAGATGAATATAGCAATTTTGAAGGCATTCTGTTACGTGAGAGGTTTCACACTACTGATTTCAAATTCCAGAAATAATACATTTTAAAGTGGTATTTTTATAGCCAGTGGAAATATCATTCAGATCTATCACAAAAAAAACTTCAAATCCCAATCCCAAATAATTAATGAATAACTCTGAACTTTTAGCATTAAGGTATTGGAGCAGAAAAATATATTACTTCACTGTAGACACCAATTATGAAACATAGCCATAAAAAAAATACCATAAAACAGATTATCACTATGTACAGCAGACCCTGATGTTCCAAAGATGAGCAGCAATGCTTGCTGAAGCAGGCTATTATTGGAACTTCTAGGCACTGGGTAGCTTACTTTAAAAACTGAAATAGAAAAATTTCATTTGTTTATGTCCTGATAAAAGTATTGGCTACATCTAAAGCCCTGTGGGCAGCAGGGGAGAGAGGGGATTCTGCCCCTCTGCCCCACTCTGGTGAGACCCCGCCTGCAGAGCTGCCTCAAGCTCTGGGGTCCCAGCACAGGAAGGACATGGAGCTGTTGGAGAGAGGCCAGAGGAGACCACCAGGATGATCAGAGGGATGAGTCCCTCTCCCGTGAGGGAAGACTAGGACAAGTGGGATTGTTCAGCCTGGAGGAGAGAGGGCTTCTGGGTGACCTAACTGAAGCCTTCGGTGCCTGAAGGGAGGCCACAAGAAAGATGGAAATGGACTTTTTACTGGTGTTTGTAGTGATAGGACAAGGGAGAAGGGCTTACTGAAACAGCTTTAAAATAGAATCAGTTTAGATCAGGTACTAGGGAAAATTTTTTTCTTGTGAGGGTGATGAGGCCTTGGCACAGGTTGCCCAGAGAAGCTGCACATGCCCAGACCTTGGAAGTGTTCAAGGCCAGATTGGATGGAGCTCTGAGCAACCTGGTCTAGTGAAATATGTCCCTGCCCAGAGCAAGGGGGTTGGAACTAGATGATCTTTAAGGTCTCTTCTACTTTTAACCAGTCTTTGATTCTGTGATTTCATGAGAATGCAATATGCAGTTCCCTCTTCAGTTATACGGCCACAGATAAATTTTCTCATTTTCTCACGTTGTTTGTTACATTACTTTTTCTTTTTTAATCTATGATGAAAGGTATGTTCTAATACCATTAACAGCAATTTAAAAATTTTTAAACAGATTTTGGATTTAATATGCACATTAATATGCAAACAACCAAACTGTCTTCCCATAGTGACATGATACAGCAACATGGCCAAACCTTTCCTCAGTGTGTGCATTAGAACAGAATCTCCCAGACTGCTGTCACTGGCATGTACTAGACAACTTACCCATTGTTGCTATCTCTTCTTGCTGTGGCAAACTTTTTGAAGCTGTAGTAAAATTGTCTTTAGAGACGTGCACTAAAAAAAAGCTGGTTTCTCCTGTTGACCATATCACTCAGATTTCTGGGTCACAGGTAAGTTCTTAACAAACCACTGCTGATATAACAGGGCAGTTGTTTTCCAGTTGGCTGAAACACGGATATTGACCTAAGCCCTATTGACTCATAGCACAGATGAGACCTGACACCTGTGCTTTCAAATTATCATGAAATTGTGGGCTCATAACCACTGCTCTAATGGAATGCACCATTCACCTTTAGCCATTAGGTGTTCTTAGGCCTTTAAAAGCTGGAAATCACACTCTAATAGATTACTGAAAGGCATCTAATTCACTGAACACCTTTCTTTCTTTTGTAAGGCAAACACATGTTCTCAGTTTTGTTTTGTTTGAAAAAATGCTCCCAAATAAACAAAATTGGAAAAAGAGAAACATAGGTTCTAAGGTATTTGTTTTATGAAATAAATAAACATTTTCATAAATAAATTATTAAGAAACATGTTGAGGTCTAACTCTACTTAAACTGGCTAATCAACTACTGGCTTCCAAGCAGATGAAGACCATTGAAGTAGCAGCAAGTTAGGTATTTCCAGAGTGAACCAATGTTTGTAAACAACAACGCTAAACAAAATACTACTGAAATCAACAAGTTACTTCAAAATGTGCATTCATACTATCACACAGAAAATGGAAATGACAATAAACTCTTGTTTTGTTTTCTCAGTAGTCCAATTTGGAGCCCTCTCCTGGAACTTCCAAGTATAAGGCCAAGTGAAATGTCATTCAACTTCATACATTTGAAACCTTAAGCAGCCACTTCTACCTCACAGAATCACTCCGTTTCTTTAGGTTTTTTTAATTTGACGTGATTCACACTATTTTTATCAACTCTTCTATCTCAAAAAGTCAGACATACAATGGTTGCATTGCTTTGGCGGGTTAAGACATTCTACTAAGTAATATTTTTTAAAGTATTATTCTTTAAGATTACTATGAATTTATGTTTTGAACAAAAAGGAGACTATGGAAAAACAGCAGATTGCTTTTGCACACTTACAAATATTTTATAGATGTCACATTGTATTGAGGTATTTAATAATGGAAGATAAAATCTTATTGCTACAACATTTGAAGTTTATATTTGCAACATGGACTCCAAGTTTATGGATATGTAGATTTGAAATAAAAATTATTTTATAAATTTTATGTAAGAAATAAAGTAAAAGTGAATTAAAGAGAATTTGAAATATTACGCAGAAAAATATCATGTGAATTATGTCAATAACACATATTTTAAGACATTAAAGTATTTAACAGATAAAGGTGGCTGGCCCAGCCTTCAACATAAAGGATGAATTAAGAAAGTTCAGAGTAGTACAAATATATGAGAAGGATATGAATAATTGCTTCCTTTAAAATAGCTGGGGTTTTTTTTCTCCTGCCTGCTTCTTCAACCTCTCCACATATTTACAGCAGAGTGTGTCTCACAGACTCAACAGATCAGATTATTTCTGAAGGTCGAGGCCAGAATTTCGGAATGCTTTATCTGGTTTGAAAGAGAGCCTGAGTCCTTGTGGAATGATTTCGGCATAGGGATAATGCATCCCACTGCCTTTAAATCTTATTCAGACCAGATGTTAGTATTAAACCCATGGGATGACTGAGTGGGTAATTGTTTTTTTTTCTCAACTGCCAATTATTTAATTAATGTTGTCTCACAAACATGTCAAACATTCACTGCATTGGTGGATTTAGTGTTGGAGATTTAGCTTAAAGATTATGGCTTAAACAATTAAATGAGTAAGATTACAATTTACATATTGCCACATAACTTACAAAATGGGCAGACTATATTTATGAATTGAATTTTAAAATATTTCCTATGTAACACATTTTAATGTAATGCTGCCCCTGAAAATTAAATGCCATAATACATTTCAAAAAATATCCAGAATCCATTTTTTGTTTAATCTCATACAAACAGGAGTCTCTTTAATGTACTTAATTCTATGTTAATTTTAAGAATTTCATATTACTTCCTATTTTTTTCCATAGTTTATACTTACATTTTTTCTATTATATTACATTATATTTTATTGTATTTTACTTGGCTTAAACTTAAATCCTGAAAACTACCAACTTTTATGTTTCCATTTAAAGAATTCATTCATCATCTACTACTAGAGGCACATGGGTCTTTTATCAGTTTCAGCATGTAGTGACCCTTTACATCTTCTAAAAATATTTCCTTAGCATTTAAATCTATATTGATGGCAGAATATTGCAGTTAATGAGAGTTCATACAGTCTTGACAGTGAATACACGTTGTAGTGTTCCTACTCACACAAGTGATTACTTGCTGGTCTTCATTTATTTAGAATGCTATCCAATCTGTTCAATTCCTTCTCAAAGTTTTCCTCAGATGACTAACATTCTTCCAAAGAGAATATATTCTAAGTAGAATAAATTGTACACTTTCTTCTTGGTTGTAACCTAGTAATTTGAAAAATTTCTAAAGTCAGAATGAATTTTAAGAACTACTTAAGGCTTCTGCATCTTCATGGATGTGAGCTGCATGCTTGGAACAAGAAAAAGACTATCTAAGGTTCAAATAAGACTACTAATACATTCTTTTTGGAGGTAAAATAATAGGATACTGACACAACAAAAAAAATGTGTGTGTCCCCAGCTGCCATTACCATCTAAACAAGGGTGTGGAACAAAAGAAGAAAGACACATGATAGCAATTAAAGATGGGAAAGATGCACAGATGGTGCTATTTGAAGTGAACTAGTTCAAGAAAATTAGAACAAATATTCATAATATGAGTTCTTTAACCAGGTCAACAAGGATGTCCAGTGCTCCAGACTCCTTACTCCCATTTATCTCTTCTTCAGGTTTCCATGGATGTGCTCACACAAGCTCTGATGGTGCAGCTGTGCTACCCTAGTGTCTAGGCTCCTGCCTTGAAACAGAAGATGCAAACCTCCTCCCTCTGAATTATTTTAATTTTGAAATTAAGGGGCTCTCAGGCAAAGATATGGGAACTGATATAGGAAAAGATGTAGGAATAACAGTTCTTTACTAGGAAAATTAAAAAGCATAAACGCAATAGTACAAAAAAACCCAAACAACTCAGAAAACAAACCACTCTCAGAGTCAGAATACGACCTGACACCCTGTTGGTCAGGGTGTTGCTAACTGTCCAATTAAATGTTGGCTGCAGTCTTCCTGGAGTGACAGAGGGTGTTCTGTTGAAGTAGTGATCCTGTAGAAGGGTGTAGTCTTCCTCTGAAGGCCTGGTGGTAGTGTAGGTGGGCCTGGTCTTCCTCTGAACATCCAGTGGAGAAGCAAGCTGCTCCTCTGGCAATCCAGTGGGAAAAGGCTGCGTCTGTTGTTCTAAATCTCAGACTATATCCAGGTAGGAATGCTTGGCTTCTCCTTCTGGGTGGAGCATCTCACAATGGGACAATGTAATTTTATCAGTTATGCAGTGAGACTCAATGGACCATTAACAGAAGATATCTCCCCAGAGGGATGATTGGTTTTGAAAGAGATAAAGAAAATTGCCCAATTAACAGAAGAGAACTGCCCCACCTCTAACAGATGGCAAATGGAATACACACATACCTTACAACCCAGGGGCTGTCTCTGCTTCCCCTGGGAGCTGCATCATGCCCAGGTCTCCTTACCTGTGGTGTTGATGCTCTCAGTGCCTGGCGCCCCAGAAACTGCACAGCAGCAAGTGCTGCTGCTTGACAAAACCAGTCATGAACGTACTTTCACCATGCTCACAGGTCTAACAGTGATGGAGCTGTACTGCCTCCAAAACTCAACCACTGCTCACTTGTTTGCCCTCTATAACAGCTTTTTTTTATAACCTTCAATATCCTTTTTCTTATGACAGGTTGCAAATGTCCACCTGTGCTTCTGATTGCCAAGTGGAAAACACTATGGATTGCTCTCTCACTTTTATATTACCCACAATTATTCCTGAGATTTTGATTTTCCTCTGGTGACACACTCTAAGACACTTTGAGTCTGAGGCTTCGAAAGCCTCACATGGGGTCTGCACCCACACCTTTGCCTTCCTGCCTGCAGCCTGGGGCTTCAGGGGAGAACAGGGGAGAGGCCCCTGCCCTGCCTTCCTGGCTGTGCTTCTGTAGTTTCCTCTTAGCTCCT
Organism: Melozone crissalis; assembly: GCF_028551555.1. Lineage (NCBI taxonomy): Eukaryota > Metazoa > Chordata > Aves > Passeriformes > Passerellidae > Melozone > Melozone crissalis. Next base: position 68,387,326 of record NW_026535783.1, read on the forward strand.
AGTCCCTCGCACACTCACTGGCCCTTTTCATTCCCTGACCTCAGATTAGGGGTTATGCTACTTGATGTCTCAAAAAACTGCTACTCCCGACACAGTCATTTGTTATCATTATAGTGCAAGAGTTCTATTGCCATTACATTGCAAGATTTCCATATTGCTAGAGTTTCATACCTCCTTGATACTCCTTGTAGGCACCTCCTCTAAGCATTGACTCTAAGCATTGTCCTCACAGCAGCCAAATGACTCCAGTTCCCCTCAACTAACCAATCTACTCTTTTATAACACTCTTCTTATTGGCTACAGCTGGGGCCTGTTAACATCAGGCCTGCTCCTAATCCTTAATAATTGGCTCAGCTGCAACTCTTTAGGTAGGTAAGATTACTTTCTATACTATCTTTATTTACTTGTGTTCTATCCCTCTACAGTCATTGATTATTTCACAACTCTCTGTGAGGCTAGAGGTGATTTTTGCTCCCTCAGGTCTCCTGAAATTTCACAGTCTCAGTGTGTCAGTGCTGAAATTGCTACTTGGAGAATTCAGAGTGTTTATAGAGAAATTTGACTAAGCCACTCTTCAGCTGATCCTTAGCTATTGAGAGATGATGACTAGTAGCAGAAGAACCATGGGCTGTTCTCCTGCCTACCTTTACAATGTCCTTTTCCAAGTTACATAAGTGAAAAGATGATAGCAACCTCTCCCCCATCACCCAAACTGAAGCCTCAAGCCATCTTGGGAAACACAAGAGGTTTCTGCATGTCATTTTAGCTATACACAACTTAGACTCGAAATGTTAAAAGCATCGCCATTGGACTATCAATAATTCCTTGATTAGAGGTCTAAGTGTGTTTCCCCTAGAAATATGAGCTTAACAAACTATTCAAAATTCAAGGAAGCTATTCCAACTTGGATCCCATAACCTGGTGATAGTAAGACGGGCCTGTAGATCTGTCAAAATCTTCCCATGCCTTTCTGTTAGTGCCATGTCTCCTGAACCTTCTGGTGGGTATGTTATGCCCTCTCCTGTTGCATTTAGTGGGAAATCCTCTAATCCTTTTTCACCCTATAGCTCTTTTGTCACTCTTGAGGCTGTTAAATAGATTGACTGTAAGGTTTTGGTTATTTAATCTTGTGTTGAATAGAGCCCTTTCTTTTTGCAAGGTACTTTAACATCACCTACTTTATTAACTATACATTATACAAAAATGTAAATATGATTTATTTCATAGAAAACCATTAGTTTAGCTTATTTCTGTTTTCTCAGAGCTTCAGCTTCCTAATCACGTAATCTTCAGCAAATTAGGTAGCTCTGACCCAGATACTTTACTTGTATGATCTGAAACAGAAATCTTGTTAATCCATTGCATTAGTCACTATAAAAGTAAAAAAAAAAAATCTAGTACAAAATTAGACTGTATATGAAGCAAATTTTAAATCTGGTATATACAATCTCTCAATCAAAAATAAAGAAATAGAAATGTATTATTATGGTTTCTTGTGACCAACACCTATCATGTCATTTTATGTATAAATTAATTGCAATTTTAATTATTGTGCTATGGACCTTGAAAATAAACCATTGAATAAAGAACAACACTCTTTTCCAGTCAAATAAGTCACTTGAGCATTTTTGCAAAAAATAAAAAAGTCTTCTCATTATTTAACTTCATAATTTGGCTACTGCCTTTGTTAAGAGCTAACATACAAAGGGTTTGAGGTTTTTCTTCACTTACATTTGTTTGATATACTCCATGAATTATATCTATTTGCTGAACGTGGTATTCAGTGGGCTGCTGAGTAGGTTAATTGCTTAATTTGTAGCTAAAATTATTTGAACTCCAGTGCAGTTTTTCAATTGACTTTGAGTTGTCAAGTTCTCTCTTTTTTTCTTTCCATTTAGAGCTTTTAATTTATACATTTGCTTTTTAATGTTATTTTCAGTATTTTGTTGTTTTCTTGTTTAAAACAAATAAAAAAAGGTAATTAATGTGTGCAAAGCTTAAATTTTCTGTTAAAAAGAGTATTTTCTGTTCAAGTGTTCTGGTTTGAAAGCAAAACCAGTGAGAGACTCCAAGTCAGGAATACAATTTATTAGGAAAAGGAAAAAAAATCCTAAAATACATGCAATAATACAAAAGAAAAACCACTGACAGAGTCAGAATACAACCTGACACCCTGTTGGTCAGGATGTGGGTGGCAGTCCAATTGGAATGATGGCTGCAGTCCTCCTGGAGCGGCAGATTGGAGCAGTGATCCTGTAGAAGGGTGTAGTCTTCCTCTGAAGATTCAGTGGGAAAAGGCAGCTGTTCCTCTGGGAATCCAGTGGAAAGGCTGTTCTGGGGTCCCAAAAACTTGGATTATATCCAGTTAGGCAGGCTTGGCTCCTCCCTCTGGGCAGAGCATCTCACAATGGGATGATGTAATTTTTATCAGTCATGCAGTGACACTCAACAGCCCAGTAACAGCAGGTTGGTTTGTGGAAGAGATAAAGAAAACTGCCTGATTAACAGAAGAGAACTGCCACACTTCTAACAGATGGCAAACAGAATACATATTGCCTTGCAATCTAGGGCATCAAGGAAACTTTTGAAGGCCTAATTTGTTAATAGATTTTTATGATATTTCATGGTGTTCTTCAGATTAACAATTTTCTGGCACAGATTTTTCAATTTGTAATATATATTAATACTGGTCACCTTTTATATTCCACGTATACAATTATCATGACTAAGCACATATAAAAATAAACCTGGAAACACTTTTAGCCAGGAGGATAAGTGAATGAAATCATACTAAAAATCTCCTATACAAACAGAAGCTTTATAAATTCAGAAAAATGGGAAAATCCCTGAAAAACCCAGGCAGGTTTATGCTGCATCAATAAAATCATAGGGCAAAATTGTGTAATTTTAGTTTTATTATACTTAATGTCAAAATTTTCTGGTAAAAGGCTAGAACAGTTGGAAATATTTGACATTCTGAAAATCAAAGCAACAAATTCAGATTTTATATATTTATCTGGATATACTCCTGGCATCTAGACAGAAATATCTGCTAGTAAGATGTTTTTAAGCAATGTGTGGCTATGATTTGCAAGACTGCTACAACCACCCTATATAATCTGGATGACTTGCATTACAAAGAATGTCATATCAATTGACCCATCCCTTACAAAATAATGGGTTTTCCAAAACTGAAACCATAAATTTTTTAGAAAAATGTGAGATTCAGGAAAGAGAAATAGATAATTATTAATTATTTAGTATTAATAGACCAAAGTCTCGAGTCTCTGCCAATTTAATTTAGAACTCAAATCTTATAAAAAACTGATTTTATAATCTATTTTTAAAGGTTAACTATATGGGCTGTACTTAGTATTGACTGGACTTCTTTTGTAGCCCTGTCTCTAAGATATTAGCAAGTTTCTTTTTTACACATTTCTGTCAGGGAAATTTTTTAACAGCCCAAGTGTAGATATTGATAATTTCTCTTCCTATATGCACATTTACAGCAATGTTCTCAGTTAATAAAGAGGAAAAGTCAACTAGACTACTTCCTAGACTAATAACTAGAACTCTGACAAAAGAGAATTATTCCATGCCACTCCAAAATATGCACATTTTTTTTTTCTGCTGTTGAAATATGTGTTTATGCAACAGAGCACAGAATCACAGAGTGATCAAACATGGCAGGGACCTCTGGAACCAGTCTGGTCCAACAGCCTGCTCAAGCATCACCTACAACCAGGTGCCAAAACCATATCCAGTCATCATTTTAACATGTGTAAGCACGGATATTTCCCCAATTTCTCTGAGAAACCAGTTGAGCATCCTCACAATTAACTGATGTTACGACTACATCCTGTGTCTCAGTTTGTGTCCATTGCCTTTGATCCTGTCCCAGGGCACCACTGAAGAGTCTGGCCCTGATTTCTCTGCTTCCTCCCTTCAGGTACCTTGATAAGATCCCTGTCCAGAGCCTACTCTTCTCCTGGCTGAAGTGTGCTGTCTATTTCAGCCTTTCCACATAAGAGAGATTCTCCAGTCCTTTCAACATTGCAGTGGACTTTCACTGCACATTTTTCAGCTCCATTTCTCTCTTGCTGTGGCGCAAACTGGACAGCTCCATGGGTGTGGTCTCACCCATGATGAGTAGAACTTACCTGGCAATGAAACTAGTGAAGCAGATTTAATACAGAGGGGCTGTATTATGAACATTATATTTAGATCAAATTCACTGCTAAAAAAAAAAAAACTGCCACTATTGTAAACATAGTATGTAAGACAGAAATGCTGTGAATGTTCCTGCTCGGGATATGCAGAATTTACTGTATATCATAAAACTTTACTAGCTGCCTGCCACTACAGGCTATCTATTTGCTGATGAAACAAACAATGAAGCAGATCCAATTTAATTTGGTTTTGTTCAATCTGTGAACCAGGCAAAAAGAAAAGAGACTTTCCAGTTTTAGAAAATACTGAAACTAGTGTTTCTGAAAAGAAATAATTCATTCTTCTCTGTTGATCTACTCATTAAATTCCAAGGCTAGGAAAATTCCAAGGATGAAACTTACTGTATGAAAAATCAATCCCTCTGGTAGTGGTAGTAGTATCATATTAGATAGTGGCCCTGAGTATGTTTACAGCTCAAACAACATGAAGGTTACAGAAAGCAGGTGAGGTCTGGCTGAAACAAAAAGATTATGGCATTGAGACAAAAACAGGAGAAGCCTTAAGTTTCCATATTGAGACATATTAGTTAGGCAGCTTAATAAATTATGGGAATAACTATAGGTATTAATTGTAGGATACCACTTTAACCCTCTTAGTATCACTAATCTAGTAATCAAACAAGCACAGACTTAAATGTGTTGCAGTTCAGGATATGTTGGTTGGACTTCCCAAGAATTAAAATGGGATGCCTTACAAAAGGTTCAAGAAAATATCTCATTTGTCATATATTCAAAATAGGAAAGTTGATATTGCTTCCTTTGGCCCATACTAGTGTCAAAATTAGGTACAGTCCAAACGAAAAGCTACACTGCTGTAATTTATGTAGATACAAGACTCTAAATAAGCACTACCGTGGTGACGGAAGAATATGATTTCCCTGAGGCACAATGGGATTTGGAGATACAGACAGCTACTTAGATCCTACAGAAGTGTACATAGCTGTAGGTTTTCTTTTTTCACTTAAAAAGATATTAGGGTTTTCAAAAGGGTTTTCAAAGCACATAATTTTTACATAAATAAGTAGAAAACTACACATGGGCAATAAAAATACGTTTTTTAAACATTATTTTGAGAGCAAACACACCATCAGGACGGGAAAAGGATTAAGATCTTACAAACGAATGAAGATAGTCTGGAAAAAATAACTAATATATAAAATTCCTAGTTCTACAAGTCAATCAAGCATTGAATGAAATAGTCAATCTATTTCATTCTGACTCACTCTGGTTACTAAAATTCCTCTTCAAAACAGGAAATACACTTGGTAAAACTGCTAGCTGCATCTTTAAATAGCAAAAAGTATGTAAAAATTCAAGACCAAATTTCATAACTAGAAAAAATTTAAAAAGAAGATGCAAGAGGAGATTCTTCATTAAAAAAAAAGTAATATTGTTTTTTCATAGTATTCTTTGCATGAATTCTGACCCAGCCCAAACAGTAGAAAATTATGCAGAGAGAGCTAGTGACAAAAGAACTAAAAAAGGAGGATTTTTGCCAGTGGCAAGGTATCAGAAATAAAGTTGTGCAAGCATTTGAAGTCTGAAACATTCAGCAAACACTCAGAAGCTGCCTGGAAACTTTGTTCTAAGGACCCCAGGTAATCTACTTTGCATCTTATTTTATAGCTGGCTGACTCAAAGGAAATATTGTATTGAAAAAATGTTTTACTGAGTTTCTGGGAGATAATCTTGCATTATGAGAGTGGGTTTGTGCTCCACTTGGCCTTTATATGACAGGGGATGGCTTTGAGATCCTTGAAAAAATATTTTGGATATGTATTTTCCCCTATCTGCCTTATCTGATTGCAAAATCTCAATTACTTGAAATTCAGAGAATGGCAGTTCTGAGACTTCATAATGCAGTTAATATTTCTTAAACATAACCACAGGTATTATCTGGCATTCCCATGACTGCAAGAAATGTTACATGGCATGATAACATGCAACTGGACAACCATGACTTGTGAGGGTGCAGACTCAGTAGCTGATCAAACACAATACTGTGAAGTTAGAAGGGCCACAATTTTATAATTCTTCTAGAAATTTAGCAATTTTTTTCTTTAAAATGGTTGTTTTCTTTAAAATAGGGTCTCTGCAAGGTATTCCAGTTTGAATTTTATTATATTCTTCTGTAATAAATGTCCTTATTTTTCCCCTAGGATATGTTTTCCTATTCCTCCTAGATAATCAGTTCTCATTTCTTTATCCTGGTTATAACTTGATACATCTCCATTTGGAATTTTAAAGTTCTGTAAATCCATTACTACTATGTTCCAAAAACTCACCTCTACTGAAGATTAAAAGGCTTCTAATGTCAAAGAGAAAATTAATTAGCTGGAAAAGAGAAAATTAATTGTAGTCAGTTTGCTCATTTGTTCTGAAAGTGTCTGTTGCATTTTATCTTTTTCCTTATGGCTGCATATTTCATTAAACACTTCAACTTTTTAGATTGAACAAACTTGCTTTGTTCACCTTTTTGTAGAAAACAAACTTCTCTGTAATATTTCTGCACATTTTATCCTGCAAAATGGATTCCATCTGAAGTTGAGGATACAAGTAGTACACTATATAGAATAACATAGAAAAGAATTTTAGCAGATACCTCTGACTTCAATACACACATAAACTGTTGGTCATATTTGCCCTTTTGATGAGCATCTTTGGTCTAGGCAAATACCTCTCCAAATTCACCTCACAGTCTTTTTTTTTTTTAACTGAGCACTCTAGATGCTATCGAAGAAACCACTTATATTTTGCCATTTTCAGATAGGTTTTGTATCCAGTCTTAAATGCCATGAACTTAAATGTCTGTTATGGCTTTAGATACTGTCTCAGAGAAAGCAGTTTATAAAAGCTGGTTAAATCTTCCTCATTTCTCTGTAAATTGCTTTTGGGGACATAACCAGCACAAAAACACATATTTTATTCTCTGTCTCTCTCTTCCTGTTCCTGTAGGTTTCTCCTAAAATCTGTACTCTTCTAAGTTCAACCCAATTTAATTTCCTTGATTATTCAATTCCCTATTTAATTTTTAGATTAGATTTACACTGGACACCACAATGCTACCCTCCTCACCAGTTTTCTTGAAAATGTTGTTTGCTTCATATGAACACTCTTTTTTTTTCATACCAAGCTCCACTAGCTTCTCTTTTTGTCTTCCGTCCTGTCACCTTCCTGTGGTGATAAAACAATGCCACCAATTGACACAGTGACAACTAGATGAAGGCAACAACAAACCTAGCTGATCTGGCAGATCAAGGGAGGTTTTAATGTCTTATTAGCAGTATAATAGTTAAGCAATTTCATGGGTTACTCTTACTATACAAGCATGTAGGAACTCTAGCAAAGATCAGGATGTTATTTCAAATGGCATGTCCTACTTTACTATAATTAGGAGGATATAAAAGAAAAAAAAATGTAAACACAAAAAGAAGTTCCTTTAAACAGACTGGTGTGCCAGTTGGTTTAGGTATATTCTTAGACCTCTCATGAAGCTGTTAACTGGGATATATCTTGATAGCCACTTAAGGAAACAACATTCTGGATTAAAGCCTGAAATTATAATAAATTTCAGGGCTTGGGATCATCAGTGAGCAGCAGAGGAATGCTTCACTGGGAAGCAGCTTTCTGCACTCCTGTTGGCTTGGGAAGGTGACTTCTGGCTGTGGGTGTGGGACAGCACCTTGGAGGGACCCTGAGGTGGCCAAGGAAGAGGGTGGAGAAGACTCAGGGAAGTCCATGCCCCTCCAGCTCCAGCCACCACACACTGTCCCTACAAGATGCTGCAGAAACATCAATAACAGCTGATTTCCCATTTTCACCCTATTTGAATAAATAGAAATACATTCTCTCATCTAACTTACTTGTTTTCATTTTACAGAAGAATGTCTCCATTAAGTTTCTGTGTTGTTATCTAAATACTGGAAAATGTTTGCTTGCATCTAAGAACAGTTGGGAATTCAAGGTGATGCCCTGGCTTTCACTCTGAAACCAAAGTCACTGCTGATGCCTCTGGTTTCAATCCTCTTCCTCTTGATTCTAAAACGTCTTGGACTCTTTAAAAGGGAAGAACTTTTCAGGACTGTCTTGTACTGCCCAAGATGAACCTCTGTGGTGAAAGCTCTCAGTCTGGAGCCCCAGACTCTCTCCCAGTTATGCTTGTGAAGATGAGTCAATTTATACTAAATGCAAACAAACTCAGACTTTCTTATGCCCTTGATAAATTCTCATGATTGATGTCTGTAACTGAGCCGATGTGTTTAATGACTGGGAACGCCGGCATGTGGAAAGTTTCTGAGGTACAGGAAGAGAATAGCATTTCAAAAGGATAGCATCTGCAAGTGTCCAGAGTTTTTGTTGTGGGCAAATCATGTTGCCTCAAGTGGGAAAGTACTATATCTGGTACATTTTGCAACTTTTCCCTTTTTTGCAACACTTACACAGAACATTTTAATGTCTTTGGTTTCTTTTCTGCTTCTCGAAAGGAACATTCCTGATGATTTTTCTCAGGTACGGGATTTATTATTATTACTATTACTTCTTTTTCCCCTCAGAAGAATGTTGTTGGAGAACATCTACATGCTTGTCCACCTGCCCACGTTCAGTAAATCTCTCAAAGCTGTAGATGTTACGAGGCCGCGGTGCGGGGAGAAGTCTCTGCAGGGCCGGCCGCGGGGCAGGAGTGGGGGCAGGAGCGAGGTGGGCCGGGGAGGGGCGGCGGAAGCACCGCCGCATGCACGGCGCAGCTGGGCCGCCGTCGGGGTATTTAGCAGAGCGTTGGGCTCGCGTGCCGGTTGCAACCGTGGCTGGCAACGGCTTTTTTGGGCGCCATGAAGGGCGGTGGTATCGAGAACCCAGCGTTCGACACACCCTCCTCCGACTTCGGCCAGCAGTACCACGCGGGCCCCGCCGGGGCAAGCGCCGGCGCCGCGGCCTCCGCCGGGCCCGACCCTTACCCCGGGGAGGGGCCCTGCGGGTGGGGTCCCTGCGCCCCCAGAGCTCTGCAGTTCTGCAACAATGCCAAGGGGTACTTGGCTGCTTATAGCCTGTTGGCCGTCTTCCAAGGTAACCTGTCCCTGCTGCCCAGGGCACACGCTGTTCCCCTTCCCGGGGCTGGGGGAGCCGGGCGGGAGCCTGGGCTGGGGAGGGCGGCGAAGGACTGGTGATGTTTTGGGTGGTGGGTTCGTCTAGTGCTGTGGCTGAACAGTGACGGTAATGGTTTGACTAAGGGACGAAAGTATACATTCTTCTGTGCCCAGGATGGGGACGTTCCACAGTATTCCTTGTACTTCATTCCGTTTGTCCTTTTCCTCTTTTTGCACGTACTTTATTGACCACGAAGTCCACGCGCCTGCAGGCTCTTTGCTTCACGCACTTGTCAGTGCTGCATCCCCACTGCCCACAGGGAAATAGCTCATCTTGTGCACACACAGGCAGAGGCTTAAAATCTAAGGATTAAAACACCAATATAAAATTGTAGCACCCCACTACTTTCTTACCTGCTTGCTAATTGAATTGAATCCTGGCCTCGTTGTGTAGGACTTCAGGTAAATTTGAAAACAGCAAAAAAATGTGATTTTGTTCTGTGAATCACAGTGCAGCCATCTTCTTAAAACTTAACTAATGATTTAAGTTGACCTTGGGAGTAACCTGAAGTTTAGCTTGCCCTAGATTCCTGTTTTTCAGCTTCAGAGATTCTTGTCCATACTTTTGGTTTCCTGTAATGATTGGTTAGGGCCTTAGCAAGCCTTAGACTTAGAAAGTAGAAATGCTCACTGAGGGGAGGAGAAGAATTACTGTAAAAAATATTAGAAAATGAGATTTGTGGAACTTGGATGCATGTCTGCCAAAGGGAACCACTGGGCCTATATTCATAACCTTTCAACTTTATTTGACTAGCTAGGAAAGAAAAGGATGTTTCCTGGACAATTTGCTTTGAAGCTCCTTGTTGTTACTCATAAAGGGATTTCTACAGAGGTATGGAGGGGACTATTTGGATATTTGATGTTAGAGGAGAGAGCAGCCTGTACCAAAGAAATGCATTATTTGAATGGCTCCATTCCATGGGGAACCACACTGAGGCAGCCGGAATGGTATGAGGAGAAGAGAATTGGAGACTCTGCTTAAAACCTAGAAGATTACAACGCTCCTTGTAATGCTTGGAGATTCCTTCCATGAAGTAGTGCCTTAGTATGTGTTTCTGAGAACTTTTTCTGGTTTAATCCCCTTCAGATTCTGATCTTGTCTTAGCATATAGGTTTAGTTTTAGAAAAGAAGTATTTAGAAAGTTTTGGGATAAGCCTGTTGTTTCTTGTTTGACTTTGGAAGGTCATGCTATGGCTGTTAGGGTCAGGAGATTATTCCTGTTGCAGTTGTCCTGCCAAATTTGTTTTCTCTATAAACACAAAGAGGTGGGGGGTGGTGTGTCTGTGGAAAAACTTTTTACATCATAGCTTTCAATAGTAGCTGAGTAGTAAAATGTTTTTAGAATACACATATAAATTTTTTGGGTGGCATAAGAATAGGGATGAGCAATTAAAAATGCCTTAATATGATGCTGAAAAGATTGTTAAAACTAAATATAGTGTCTTGAATATTTCTAATGTGTCTGAATTTCTTAAAATCAGTCCTTCTGTTCTGATCTGATTGTTGAGCTGAATAACAAACTCAGCATACTTTAAAATCTTGGTTGTAGACTGGATAGGTTTCCAACTGTAAAAACAACTTGTATTATAAGAATCTCTGTCCCCTTAGGAGGTTATTTGTGTTGCTTGTGCCACTTGTCCAAATATTGTTTTGGTTATGTAATGCTATATGTACGCCAGGCACCTAATGAATGTAGTTCAGGTTTAAGGCCTTAAAGGGCAGAAACTGAATCATTTTTGTTTTGGAAGCAGGTGTAGGCATGGCTGTTACAGATCTTGTGACATTCCTGATGTGTTACCTGGATTTTCTGACAAGAATCTTTCCTTTGCTTGAAACATAAAGGAAACTGGGTGCTGAAGAGTAGCTGCAATTCTTTTTGAGATGTGTAAAACTAGGTTCATCGGCAAGAAATTCAGGCTTGTGTGTGAAACTTTGTGAAAATATTCAGGTCTTGCAGCTTCAGAGTTTAGATAAAAGCACACAAAACACACCTAGGGTTTTGAAGTTATGTGACCTAACACTGTACTCTAGTTTGGGTCTACCCTCCAAATTACAGAAACCATCACTGAGGAAGATAAGATATATCTATTATAATATATAAAAATAATATTTTCCTAATGCATTGAGGATTAATGAAGTAATCCATAACACACTTTCGCTGAATGTAAGTTGTTGTCCTAGTCTTTCTAAATGAGTGAACATAGTGGATGATTATCTGTAGTGACCTGGTATGTTGTGAATCTAACTGAAAGCATGTATTTGTCATCTTATTTTCTAGCTGCTCTCAAAAATAGATTGTTGTCATTAGCACCTGATATGCTGTTTTGCAGCTTCTCGGAAGATTTCAGGTGGAACTTAACTCTAATTTCTGGCCATTTCTGTTTCAAGTACATGTGAAACTTGTATTTCCAGAGCACAAAACACTTGTTTGCCTAGAATTTTTTTACATGACTAATACCTGCTTTCTCTATGGCACTTAGAGTTGCCGAAATGTATGATTGCATCTAGTAATACATTAACTGGATATGATGCAGTTCATAGCTGTAGTAGAAAACAAGGCAGAGATTATCTCACTATTTTGAGTACAAGAAGGACTGTTTATTTCTCATGTCATTAATGATTTTTAGTAAATAAAAAAACCAGAACCACAGTTTAAGACTGTCCAGTCTAATATATCTAAAATCTTTGTATATCACTAATATTTTATAGGCTGATTAGACCTGGTACTTTTACCAAGGCATTTTAAATTGTTACTTTTATGTGTTGTTAAAGCCACCATTCTTATGACAACTGCAAAACACGTGTTTTTTGTTGAATGGATGAAGAAAAAGAATACTCTTGTGTTTTGTGATAGCAAATAAAGTTGGTGTATAATTAATCTGGATTTTGTGTCAGTACACACTCTACCTAAATCTCTTAACAGATGTGGCAGGACAACAAGGTTTTGGTTGGTAATTTCTATACTACAGTTTTAAGTGTTGGGATGTCCTTACAGAATTTGGTTTTCTGATCAAACTGCTATCAGTCAGATTCTGCCTTTCTTGAAGAGACTTTAGTGATTAATCACTGGCTGATGTAATTGGAGAAGTTATGCTGCCATTCATCACATCTGCATTTTTACAGATGAAGTCTGATTATCCAGTATAATTAAATGGAAGGCTTTATGAGTTTCAGAATGTAAATTAAAGGTAGTAACTTAAAATACCTGTAAAAGACAATGCCTTCTAGCTCTGTAATCCACTTGCTGTGTAGCACACCTTCACTCAAGTGTTTTAAGCCTTAGTAGGTGTTAAAGTTCTGGCAGGTGGGAAAAACTTGTTTGTTCATTCCGTCATACTAGTATTGTTATTTGGTTAATGCTTCTTAAGAGGAAAATAAAGTTACTGAATGTATAACTAATGGCACTGGAAGGACACCTGTATAGTTGTGTCAATCCCAAATGAATTTAAGTGTGATGACTAAACTAACAGGTGAAATTGTCAGCCTTAATAAAGAGGCCATAGTAGGGTATTGGAACTAAGATTGTGCGAAGAGTTGTTTCCCTATAGAAAGCTGATGTTTGGCTATTAGAAAATGGCTGGTTTATTTGGAGTAATTTTTAAAATAAATTAAAGTGCTCTAATGAGATGTTGAAACTTAGCTCAAGTAGTTGTACTTATGGATGGTTCAAAGCTTGTTGAAAACTAACTTAAACACATTTCTGTCACTAGTCTTATATTCTTTTCTTAGATAGACAATAGAAAAGCATGTTTTAATTTTAAAGTAACTGAAGGGCCTGTGTCAGGGAAGATCCTCATCAGTCGTCTGTAAGGTTACAGAACTGAAACATGTTTGTACTTCTGACTCTTAAGACTTCACAACTATTTTTTCAGGTATCTCTTTTATTATAGGTACAATTTAATTAGACTATAATAAAGTTACCTGACAGTGTTATAGTTACAACTATTTATCTTGTCACTGAATCCTATTTTGGGATTGCTAAAACCAAACTTACCAAAGTTTAACTACCTAGTCTTTTTCACAGAAACACAATGTGAAGCAGTGTAGAAGATTTAAGTTAGTCTACAAACAGTGCTTGTGTAAAAATGGACAGAGAGTTTTTAAGCATGCACTGGCAATTGTGTGCAAAAGCTTAGTTCTACTTTCGGTTAATTTTTTTGCAGGTTCATCTGTGCTTTGGTAGGGCAGCTTGTGCAGTGACTTCTTTCCAGGTTGTTCTGTAACTTCAGGGAAGTTACAGATTCAAGGGGCAAACCTTCTTTGCTTAGTTGAAGTAAATCACCTCAGTTGCTCTGAAACAGTTGCAAAGAATTATTGAATAGCTTTACACTTTTTTATATTATGGAGGATTCATGTTTGTTCATCTTCTTTTATCTTCCTTTTGTGGTAGCAGGGAAGTTGGTTGTTTGCAGTAAGTAGAAAACTATGTCCTGAACTTGCTTCAGCCATAGCATGTATTCTAATGCAAGTTATAACTTTGACTAAAATACCTTTAATTTTTAAAGTGTCTTGTGACACCGTAAAGCATTCTGTTTGAAAGCTGTGCTTCAGACAAATACATAGGTCCTGTACAATTTGACTGGCTAAGCTGGCACTGTATTACCTACTGTGTACCTGTATCTTATAAATACCTAATATCTAGTAAATACCTTATAAAGCAGCCTTGTATAAATATATATAAATTTAGCTCCGCAACTCTATTGAGTTAAAGTATCTTTGACTAATTATCTCCTTTTTTTTATTTTTGTAGGTATTGTGGTAAATGGCCTGATTAACATTAGTATTTCAACAATTGAGAAGCGTTACGAGTTGAACAGTTCCCTCACTGGTTTAATCTCTGCAAGCTATGATATTGCTTTTTGTTTATTGTCACTGTTTGTATCTTACTTGGGAGAAAGAGGGCACAAACCACGATGGCTTGCTTTCTCAGCATTTATGTTAGGACTGGGCTCACTTGTATTTTCCTTACCACACTTCAGCAGTGGAAAATACCAGTATGGAAGTAAAATTGAAGGTAAGCTTACAGTTGTTTTGAAAGTTAAACTAAAAATTTTAAACCTCTGCATTAACTTGGTGCAACTCCTTATTTTCAACTCCTTACAACATAGTTAATCTCTCTCAATGTCCTAAAACAGGGTGCTATCTGTAACTGAAAATTGATTCTTTGAAATCTGGAAGTTCAAGAGCTGCCTCTCTGCACAGTGAACTTTATTTTTCCAGAAGGCATATGAGTGTCAATATCGGTTCTTGCTATTAAGCGACATTTGAATGAAATGCTTTTTTTTCTTGCCTTGATGAATGCAATTAAAATTCACTAAAGAAAAAATTATGTGGCATCTCTTAGGAGATGGAATCAAGCTGGGTTAGCAAGGTAGGGGAAATGTTAAAGCTGTTAATCTTACCATCTTACCTGAAGGTGACTAGTGCTTGCATTTCTTTGTGGTTTTGAACTATTAAAGGCATATTGATTAATTCATTAACAAGTTTTTCTAAGTTCTTTTAAAAAAGATGTTGATTTTAACTTAAGGATTTACTTGAGATAGAGAGGGAACAAGCAGTACTGAACTGTACTGAACAGAGCAGTACTTAAGTCATGGGTGTAGCTATCCCTCAGTTCTTAAACTTTGTTCACAAAACAAGACTTAGCACAGTGTGATTAATGCCAACAATTTGTATTTCAGTTTAGTGGCACACCTATAATACAGAAATGTTCAGATATGTTTAAAGCGGGATGACTTAATCTTTTAGGATTGTCTTGTTATTGAAGTCTTTAATCAAAATTATGCCTTCAATGACTAAACATATTAGAGTGCTCACTAAAAAAAAATCAGTAGCTATGAAGAAACATGATGAAAGGTTGTTGATCCTCAAATTAGTAGTAATCAGCAGTAATCAGTATTAATTTTGTCCCCTTCTATGAGCTGTCTACTTGTTAGTCTAAAAAGGTGGGCAAGCTATTTTTTCCTATCTAATTAATGAGGATCTGAAATGGAAGTTAACTGAACAGGGTCAGAAGAAAACATCTTTACTGTTTTGGGGGCTATGAGCAGATAATTACTTGTTAGCTCTTGGGAGAAGGACAAAAGGGTCCTGGCTCTGTTACAGTCCCATTGCCCTGTAATTTTGGTTTCAGTATTCACCTTTCTACTGGATTTTGATGAAGGGGAAGCTGAATTTAATACATAATACATAAAAGTTTGATTTTTTTTTTCATTTGGAACAAGATACTGACAGTGTGAGAGAGTACATTACCAGTTATTCCAACCGATTTTCCCCCTTTCAAACAATTTTAGTTGAAATTCCAAGGAGCATGTTACTGTTTTATCCAACATCCATCATTGAAGATGGCTGTATATATTGATAGCTTTATTAGGTACATGTTCCCCATGGAGTTTTGAAACCTAAAAGGAGTGGGGAATTTTTGGATTAGCATGTGTTTCTTCACCATAGCACTGTCAGGTGACAGCTTGCCTGCTGTTTTGACTGTTGTAATGCAGGTGCCTGTGCTGTGCTGGTGGTGAACACATTCCAGATCTTAAGCTGACTTAAACAAAACACTATCAAAAATAAATGACTGAGAGTTCAGGGAATGTCAGCACTGGGCAGTCAAAATAAATCTTCAGGTGCAGTGCAACAGCATCTCTTAACTGTCAAGTAAACCACAGCACAGGTTTATGTGTTGTGTGGTTTAACTAGTTCTGAGGTTGATGAAACATTTTAGCTATACAGTTAGTTGCAGGATTTAATAGCACCACACCCCAAAAGTGTTCCTTTTAGTTATTTGTGCGAGTTGCTTATAGAGATCCTAAGTTTTTTTAAATTAAGCTTGTATTAAAATCCACCACTGAATTTTTTCTGAACAGGCCTTATAAGGCCAATTTATTTTGGCTTTTTTTTTTTACTACTTCCTAGAAATAGTCTAATCCATTTCATATTGAAAGATCTGCTAATCAATTGTCTGCCTGTTATTGTTTGGGGTTGGGTTTTGTTTCTTTGGGATTGGGTTTTTTTGGGGGGAGGGGGTGGAGCAGCGGAGTTGTTTTTTTTGGTTTGTTGGGGTTTTGCGTTTTTTTAAGACACCATAAAATGTGTTTTCTATTTTCCAGGAAGGTTTTAGACTCAAATTTGTAACCCAGGTACAACCAGCTGTTTGTTCTGGTAAATTTCCAGGTTGTGTGGGCTGCTGGTGCCTCAGCTGGCTGTGGTATGTGCAGTCAAGGGCTCCCCCTGCTGCCTTAACAGAATCAATTTAATTTGATTAATTAACACGGAGGACTGTGAGAACCACAAATAATGTAAGCAGTGTACCTTTAAACTTCAGTCTTGGATTTTATTTTAAAAATTAAACATGTTTCAGTATGTCTGTGGCAGCAAATGAGAATCCTAGTTTCTCACTTGACACAAGGAAAATAACTTCATTGTGAAGACAGTCAAACATTGGGACAGCGTACTCAGGATACTTCCTAAGTTGAAAGGAAGGAAAACTTTAAAGACTCTTCCTTTTGATGTGAGGTTTTCTTATCCCACATGTTGGCCTGTTTCTGTGCAATGGCACTGTATCGCCTCTGTCTGCTAGAGGAAGTAATGATTTAGATAAGTTTTCTTTAAATACCTGGTGCATTTCTTAAGCTTTGTTTTGTGAGACCATAGTGTGGATTGATCTTGGCTCTTCTATGTGTAAGTAAAAAGCGTTCTCAGATGTAAAAGGATCTAAGAAAAATAAAGGCTGTAATAATTTTGTAGTGAAATAGTGTGAATTAATCAGTCTACTTATCTGATCTGGATGACATTTTCATATATTTGTTTAGTGGGGCTCATTACTACCAAATGGATGGGTTTATCCTCCTCCTTAGGGTTTTATGCTCTTATGAGGAGAACCATGGAAATGTTTCTCCTACATCTTGTCTCTTGGTATTCTGCTACCAAGAGTGCAATGATAGCAAGAGGAAGGAGAGGACAACACGATACTACCTGTTTTCAGTTCCTCTTTTCTCTTCCCTCCTTGTAGTGCCAAATATTACACCAGCAGACACAGCCTTACGCTGCTGTACCACTGCTTTCTTTTTGTGTGTGTGCATAAATGCAGAGGTTTTACGTTAACTTCTCCTTTTAGAGGCATTGCAGTGTGTGTTCTGTGAGAGAGTGGTGTAGGTTTTTAAGGTTTTCATAGGCAAACACTTCTCAAAAGACTGAATGTAAAGGAAGGATTATCTTTGCTAATGACTTCACTTTCTGTCAGGCAGATTTCTTCAGGTTGTGCAGGCTGCTGTGTCACCTAAGAGTGGGAGTTGTTAGTGCTCCTCAGAACTGTTATAAGGTACAGGCACACAGTGAAGTGTCTGTTACATGGAAGTACTCAAACTTTGGAATGACCATTTGACAGGTGGTTGGTTGTTTGGTTTTTTTCATACAATAATTTCTGGTCAATAATACTTTCAATAAGCCAAAGCATATTTAGTGGGCCATTTGATTCCTGTTGCCAAAGCGTATTCATAAGGCTATTTCAATCCTGTTTCTTCATAGAGAGGAAAAAAACCCCAAGCCCTGCTAATAAATCTTTTGGGGGATATGATATCACAGAAGGCTTGGCACTGCAATATTGGATATATTAACAGGTGTGAAAATTAAAATAGGAGCCTGGCATAACAGCATTCATTGTAGTTTAGCTTTTAGTACAGATTATTCTTCAAGTTGGACTATGAGTTAGGTGACAGAGTTGTAAAGTCTTGCTGTCTCTGTTTTTCAGACACATGTCAAACTACAGAAACCACCTTTGCTAATGCCACTTGCAGTGCCAGCACAAGCTCTCCACTTCGCAACTATCTGTACGTCTTCATCCTCGGACAGCTGCTGCTGGGAGTTGGAGGCACTCCTCTGTATACTTTGGGGACATCTTTTATTGATGAGAGTGTCCCAAAACATAAGTCTTCCCTTTACATAGGTAAATTTAAAACTGTTTATAGAACACTGTCTGCATAGATTATAGACTGCAATGCATTTTAAGTATTTTTATGAATTCATCTAATTTAAAATTTTTGTGATTATTACTTATGTGCATGAAGTATTTCTACATCAGTTACAATGCAATTTAGATACTAATCTGCTGTAAGTACCAAGTCTTACCAATTTTCATTTTGTAGAGCATGGTAAAGCTTCTTTGAGCACCCTCGTGTTACCTTTTCATGTCAGTAACTGAAAATTGTTAGACAGAGTAAGTTGTAGCAAAAACCTTACACAGTATTTTTCAACATCTGTGACTAAAAAGTATCAGTCAGGTCAGTAGCTAGATCATATTATATCCTTTAATAATTTAATTTACTTACCTTCTCATAGTAGGCTGTCCACTCAGTGCATAAACACTGGTGTGTCTCATCTGATCAATCCCATTCTCTAGCCACATACAAATTTGGCACTTGGCTGGAAGTACAGAGATTGCCTCACTGGGACTGTTTAAAAGCTAAGGAGTACTAATACTTAGCAAAGGTTTTTAATCTTTTTCAGTCACCATTCTCTAGGTTATATGCCATTTTATTGTCAAGTTCATTGCAGTCTAAGTGTGTTTTCTATGGGTATGAAGATATTTATTTCCCCTACCTCATATGTAAGCTGGTTCAAAACATATTATCTATACGTCTTACTTGCAGGAGGAAGTCAAAACATCTCAGGTTCCAGGACTGTATTCAGACTAGAACAATATTTTAAGGGGCAAAATTGAAATAATTATCTGTTTGCATGCAAATTTTTCACAGTTTTCCCAGGCAAGCTACTTGATTTGATGCCAACAAACAGGATAGGTGCCTATGACAACTCTGAGATGAAAAAGACAAGTTTTGTTTTTGCTGTTTCTTTATTTTGAGAGGGATGATATTGCATTTTTTCTTCCTCCCCTGAATCCAGTGAAATAAATAGAGCAGAATTAGGGTTGTCTGCATAAATGGGGAAACGAGAAGTGACATGAAAACTCAGGAGAATGGTGTCAGTGTTTATACTTTTAGAAAAAGTTCAATACAAAAAACTAATTCATACACAGTCTTCAGGCAACTGAGTTGACTTCAGAAGAGCAGTGTATTCTGCCTAATATAACAAAACTGGAATGCAAGTGAGTGGGTAGGTAACTAAGCCTTGGTTATTTTCCTTGCTTCATGCAATGTGTTAAGTATTTAAGTATATTGTGTTGCTTTACCTTTTACAAGAAGGCTTATGCAGTGCAGAAAAAATAACAAAGCCCAAAAAAAACCAACCCACAAAACAAAACCAAAATAATCCCAGAACCCACCCCTAAAATGGTCCGTAAATAGCTGCCAGCACCTTTTGCTGTAAGCCTGCAACTTATAAGTTGGTATTTTCTTTATCCTCTATATTGGGTGCATGTTCATGATGACTGGTACATCTACAACTAAAGCTAAACAATTCCAAATGTATTTAAATTGAGTGTGTGGGAGAAAATAGGCACTTTCTAAGCTCAGTTTGAAGTTCTAAAGGATGAATATGAACTTAACTTAGAAAGTTCCTGTGACCATGTCACTGTTTCTGAAATATAGGAAAACCTGGGACATATCTACTCAGTATTTAATTTTACTTACTTGACTGTCACATTCTGCATTGCTTTGTCCTCTTGCACCCCTGTCACCCTCCTGGCTCCCCCATCATTTCCTCTTACTAACTAGAGGAAAATTAAGTACTTGTGACCCATGCACTTCAGAAACAAATGAGAAATCCAGATTATTCAACCTGGGGAAATGGTAGGAATGCATGTTTACTAATTAAAGATGGATCTAGTTGCTATTAATTGGAAGCCTTAATTTGCAGAGACAGTGTTCCTGCTGTCAGTGAGTGCTAAACTGCCTACCAGAAATGTGTCTGATAGGCCAGGAATGCTATTGTGACATCAAAAAGTCTTATACTCTTTTGTAGGGTATGGTTACACCTGCAGCTTTGCAGGTTAGTGATTTCTTTTTTAGGGGGAGGGGGTTAGGGTGTTTGTTTTTGTTGCTTGTTTGTTTTTTTTTTCTTTAAAACTGCCAGGAGCTGTTAAGAGCCTTGGCTTTGTATTTTAAGGTAGATATTACTCCAGTCACACACTTTGATGTAACTGTCTTCTTGTTTTAGAAAATCTAGAAAACAACTTAAGATTGAAAAATAGAAATAAGAAAGCTCTTAAAGATTGTGGTTAATACAGTTAACAACCAATGTTCATAATTTCACTATTTTTTTCACTAGTTATTTTTTAAATGTAGACACAAAATGGGGAAAAAAGCAATCTAATAATGCTTAAAGGTGCAATCAGCCTTTTGCTGAACCTGAAGCTTCTGAGAGCTGTGAATTTCTTTGTTGAGGCTTAATTATAGATTTTTGTCTTCTAGGTGCTACAACTGTAGTGACAGTAAAAGAACAGGTTGACTTACAGAAACCCTTTGGTCTGAAGTTGACTTGAAAATGTTATTAAAAGAAAGCTTAAAAAAATGAAGAAGTTTTCATGAATTTGATGTATTTTCTCTTCTAGGAGTTGGCTATGCCATGTCTCTGCTGGGTCCTGCAATTGGCTATGTCTTAGGAGGGCAGCTGCTTCAAGTTTATATTGATATCCAGATCCCAAAAAGGCAAGATACAACTTAGTTTATTGCTTCCTATTTTCTTTTTCTAATATTTTTTACTAAAATATTCAGCTTTTCTCCCTGTGGGGAGAAAATTTTTCAGAAAATACTGTGTTTTCAAAAGCTTCATTAATTTGGAAACAAGTTGCACTTGAAAAGGCTTCATGTTAGTGAGTTACTTCCTAGAGTGAGTAGTGACTCCATTGTGTGTGGAAGTTTCTCTGTAGTGCAATTAGTTAGTTCTAGCATGTAAATATTAGCTATTCTAAACCTCAGTAGCAAAAAATGCTTTTCCTTTTGCTTAGTTGTATATTCGGGGTTAAACCTCCATCTAGTGGTGTTTTGTGGAACTGTTTCCTTAAGCTGGAGTATTAGGATTAGGATTCTTAACTCCTAGAGAAGAACTTGCTAGAAAATCTTTCTGTTGAATAACAGTCCATTTTTTAAAGAAGTGTTATAAATTGTACTAACAGTTAAACCAGCAGCTTCATTTACACTTTTGTTTCCTGTGTTTTAGAGCCTTCAGATTGATGCAATGGCATTCTGAACTTCTGAATTGGTTTTGGTATAACTCATTGATTGAGGAATCTTTCTAAATCCAGCATTCCCAGTATCTTCACAATACCTCAGAATCTTGAAATCAGGGCCATAGAATAGTCTTGAAATTGGAATGACATTAACTAATGAGTTGAAGGCTACATTTGGTATAATTCCGTATTTTTATAATTGCCCAGTGAAGGTGGTTTAAACAAGCAAACAATAAATTTAATATAAAACTAAGGAAAATAGCAATATTAAAAGGCTTTATTTTAAAATGCATTAAAAAGAAATATTCCAACTCACTAAAATGTGAAATTCAGAAAGGTAAACCTGCTTTTTCTGAATTACTTTTCCAGTACAAAGATGGATCAAGATGACCCACGTTGGCTTGGAGCATGGTGGATAGGATTTCTTGCATGCTTTTTTCCAGTTTGGCTTCTTATAATACCTTTTTCATGCTTTCCAAAGCACCTACCAGGTAAAGGTTTAGCAATGCTTGGCTACTTTGAAAGAGACATTTGTTCATATTTTTGGGTTGTAGAATACTGAACCGAATGTTTCCTGTTTGATTTTGTTTCTCAGTTAACTGTCTTTGACTAAAATCTGAGGACAAGTTTGTTTGTTTGTTTGTTTTGTTTCCCCCTCCAATATGCAGCCTTTAAAACAAGGTGAATCAGCTAGAGGGAGGATCTCGTGTATGGTGGTCTTGTCCATGGCCAGGGGGTTGGGAATAGATGATCTTCAAGGTGCCCTTTCAACTCAAATCAGCCCGTGATTCTGTGATTCTCTATAATGATGGGCTGGACTGGAAACAAATACCTAAGTGTGGAGACTGGTGGTCAGAGTTTGAAAGGTGCTTGTAGCTAAGCACCCAAGACTGTATTTAAAGCTTCTGTGTTGCCCAGCAAGAACAGTGTAGAAATTCCATGAGCATCCAAAGGGACTTACTATGGTAATATTGAAGGAGAAAAATGATAGAGGAAAAGAAAAAGAAAAAATAAAGTAGGAAATGGAGAATGTGGGGATGATTTTAAAAAAAAGGGGCTTCAGCATACTCTGAAGTTTTTAGGATGTCCCTGATAATATCTTCTTGCAGCCAAGGCTTTCCAATGTCCAATGAAAGTATAATGCTTTCAACAAACATCTTTGTTCAACAATACAGTATTGATCTCTTTAAAAATCTGTGCCAATAAAACAGGCAAGAAGACCTGTAATATCTGAAAGCACTTTCCCAACTAAAGGAAACAGAAGTTTTTGTGGTTCACATTGTCTAAGAGTGCAGGTATTCGGTGTTTTCATTGTTGATAAATATGACCATTTGTAGGAACTGCAAAAATTCAGGCTGAAAAAATCCCTGAAACTCATGATGATGGAGGTCAAGTACTGGTTCAGACCAACGATATTGGACAAAGTTTTAAAGACTTTCCTGTGGCTCTCCTGGTAAGAAAAACTTCAAATTTGCTAAAACTGAATATATTCTGAGAAATGAAATTATTTTCCGGATGTTAGAGGCCTATAGAAATGGCTTATTGTGTTGTGAAAGGGAAAACTTCAATATTACTGATAACTTAAAGCACGTTCATTTTGTTGATGCGTGAGATTGTTAGAAAGGCATATTACTGAAGTTCCATTTCAGAGGATCTCCTTTTAAAATATAATGACTTTAGTTGGTACCAAAATCAAATAATTTCCAGAGTGTTATGATAATTTCTCCCCATAGATACTCTTGAGGAATCCAGTGCTCATGAGTCTAATAGTAGCCAGCTCCTCAGAAGCTTTAGTTGCCACTGGATTTGCCACATTTCTACCTAAGTATATAGAAAATCAGTTTGGAAAGTCATCAAGTTTTTCAGCAACTCTTGGAGGTAATACGGCTTTTTAATTTTAAATCTTATATATATATTGTGTTGAACACTTCATTAACATTCAAGGTGGAGGATTATATGAGTATCTTTTTTGTTTGGATGTTTGTGAATGTACTTAGGTGGAATGCAGTAATCAGAGCAGTACTTTTGTTATTCTTGCCTCCCCTTAAATATTTTAGTATTACTTAAGTACTCTACATATTCAGAGTAGACTGAGGATTTTGAGTGCTGATGAAACTTTTAGTTTATCTAGTAGTTTATTCCTTTCTTATTCTTGGTGAAAAACATTTAATTTTCCTTTATTTGAAATTGCCTGAAGGAGCAGTAGTATCTTAGTCCCTACTAAAACAATCAAGATGAAGGGCAACTAGGGAAAAAAAGCAGTGCTTGTCACAAATTAGAAGTTGATTTTGCCTTTCTCTTCTTTAATTCCACACTGACATTACAATGAGTTTGCAATAAAATGACTGATCAGAATATGTAGTAAGTCTGTGATATAACTGGCGCTGCTATAGTTGGGTTACTGTCACCTGTTTTTATCTGATATGCAGAAGTAATACGTAGAACAGGAGAGAGCTTCTATGAAAAACTGAGTATTGGAGGAACAGAAAACATCAGATGGAAGAGCTGTGCTCAGTAGAATCACGTTATTGACATAATTAATTCTGAAGAATAGCAACCAGATCAAATCAGAAATGTCCATAATGCAAACAGATGCTTGCAATATGCAGATTTAATATTCATAGAAAGTGTCTTGCTAAGCTGTAGAGTGCTGCAGTATAACTGGGGTAGTTGAGCTGCTCTTTTTCCAACAGAAATGTGTTTGGGAAAGACTTCCTAAATTACTTCTCTGGGCAATATTAGATAGTATCATTGCATCAAAACAAATAATCTGTAATTTTACATAAAAACACGTTGGAATATATGCTCAGTGGTTAACCAAAGACTAGGAGTGAAGTGAAAAGCTGTGTTGCATTTTTTGTCCATAGACCTTGATTGAATGTCTTTGAGTTGAAAATATTGAGAGTGCCTATTAAATGTACAGCTTTAAAGAAATTCCTGCAGTAATGTTGAAAGCTGGCTGTACCTGAACTGAACTAATTAGTCTAAGCATTACCAATGATTGTGGAAATTATTTAAACTGTCATTGACTGTGGTTTGTGGAATTCCCAGGTCTGTGTCCTAGGCAGTTTTGTCACTGTACCTGAACTGTTTGTAAAGTTAACTGTCTCAGGTTGGTGTAAGTTATACTGAGTTCTGTGTTGTATTATAGATTAGCCATATAAAAATGCTCAGTTATTTGTCTGGAGTGCAAAGAGGATAAATCATGGTGGACTATATAGACTATGACAGCAAATGTGACCCACTGATCTAGACTTCTTTAAATCTTTCAGTAGATATCTTCTTGCATCTTGTGTGTCTTGTATAACAGAGTTTATGTTCTTTTATTAACAAGTTCATAACAGATGTATAAGAAAGAACATGGACATGTCAAAAAACCACTGAAAGAATGAAACAGGATTTTCTGTTTTCGTGGAGACACCTACTGGTGTTCAGAGATTCCCACCCCATAGTGCTCCTAAGTCATCTAGTTTGGCTGTATTGAAGTTGGGGTTTGGACAACTCTAAATTATACTTTCCAGTTAAAGCTCTGGAAAGGCTAAAGGTGATGTAACAGTACAATAAATTACTCATGTAGTTAGATTCTGGTAGTATGGTTTGAAAGCAATATCACACGGACTGCTTTTTGCAGGTAACTGTTTTGATGTTTGTTTTTCTTAGCATAAAATTGCATCACAGTTAAGTCTTGCACTTTTATGTAACTGCTCCTTGTCTTGTTTTCCTCTAGGGGTTGTACTGATTCCAGGAGCAGCACTAGGCCAAGTCATAAGTGGTGTCTTGGTTTCCAAGCGCAAAATGGATTTGAAAAGCATAATCAAGTTCATGATAGTCACCTGTACAGTGGCCTTAATATTAAACACAGTGTTTTTATTTGCTAAATGTGGGAATGAACCTTTTGCAGGTGTCTCTGAAACATATAATGGGTAAATATATTTTAATGCACTCTTGGCTTTCATATTAATATTTATTCAATTGCCATAGTTTCAAATAGTACACACCAGCAGTATGTAAAAGCAGAAGGAGGGCAACTAGCTATTCCAGAAGTCTGCTCTCAAGTGGTCAGTTATCCCATCATAAATTAACAGAGGCAACAGCAGCTGTTTGAAGGTCTGTCAAAGAGCTAGATGGGGCTGTGCAAGATAATTCAAGTAGTCTGGTACTTAGGAACTGATAGATGCCATCTAAAAAAATCATAGATGTCAATTGTATGCTGTGTAAGTTGATAAATAACTTACCAATACCTTTTTATTGTTTTCCCAAATCCCCCATTTTACACAAAGGCGAGATACTGCTATCTTGTATAAAAGCATAATCTGATGGTTCTTCTCCAGTGCATAAAGAGACACTTGAAGCTAAATGAGATGGGGAAGAGGAGTGGTGCAGTTTGCTGACGCATTAGCATGATATGTACCATGAAAACAGAGGAGATGGGTTGGGGAGGAAATTGGTTTTGTAGCCTCAAACTTGCCCATGCAAGTTGGTGGAAAGTAGAAATTTACTGGTATGCAAAAGTATGCAAAATGAATCAACAAACTTCCATACACTGGTGACTGAAAGAAAATAAAAAACCTTGGGCCAAAAAGGCCCAAGTTATGACTCATTCTGATTTCATCTTTACAACTTGTTATATAAATTGACAGTATATTTAAAGGCCAGTGTTGAAATTGGATGACTAAAATATGGCTTTGCAACAGATGACTTAGACAACTCAGAACTGTGAATCATAATTTAGATTTTGGCTACAGTTATAGTTACATATTTAGTGAAAGAATCTGTAGTCATCAATAAAATGCTGAAGATATAGTATAGAAAATGGTATATGAAATTACCTGTATTTTTATATCAGGTCCTATGGTAACAGGCAGCAGACAAAAGTTACAGCTGAACTGATTTTCATCCTAAGTTAAATACCACTAGCTTGTATTTTACAGTTTTGTGTAACTTTATCAGTTATGTAGCTTAACTATTGCTAAAGGCTACTTATCTACAGCAAGTTAACCAAGTTGGAAGTTAACCAGTCCTGAAATATATCTCTTCTCTTGGTATCCATTATAAGAAATGGCTCATTTCTACCTTATGCAGTGTTACCGGTTGGCTTATACTTTACTGGATGTGTGCATCAGAATAGTTAGTGGCATTAATACAGTGCCAGTTCTTAAACTGTTTTCCATACAGAAATAAAATATGTTTTAAAAGCAGTAGCTGTTTTAAAGCAGAAATTTAAAAAAATAATAAATGTGTAAACTTGTGCAAGAACAGCCAAGTTCTTTGCCTTCATGCTACTGAACAAATGCTTCTGAATGAATAAGTTATGAGACTATTCTGAGGGTTGACTTAGAATTTGATGTAGATTTTTGTCGAGAATTTAAAGAAATCCTTCATGGCAAGCATTATCTTCTTATTGAAAAATAGCTCAGAAAGGTGAGAGAAGCTTTTGCAGGTTTTGTCTCAGAATTATGAGTACAGGATCACTTGTTTGTGTTAATGAAAACAGCATCTTACTTTTAGTAACACTATTTATTACTAAATAGGCTATCAGCAGAACTAACATAATTTTGTCCAACAGGCACTTCAGGGAATTGCTTTTGCCATATTCTATTGCCCAGTGCTTCCCTTAAAACCTGAAGGAACAGAAATGCAGTGATTATTGTGTCTCTGGGTCTCTTGATTAAAAACTCCTATAGAGTTTTTTAATGAGAATTGGTGGTCTCATCAGTTAGATTTTTTAGGAAAGCCAGGAGTATCTTTTTTGTTTTATTTTTCTCTGACTGGGTATAACTAAATGTTCATTCCCTCTTTGGAGGTCAGGGAAAGAGACACTGCACATGTACACAGGACAAATGCCACCAAATTGATTAAATATTTCTAGGCTTTGCATGCCTCTCAGGCTAGGAAGGCACTGAATGTACAAATCTGATTAGTGAATTTGCTTATGGTGCAATGTAGTTCATTCTTCATACTTAGAAGAATTGAAGTTAGTTTGCTTAGGCTTAAAGCACAAATTAATTTAGTGGAGTTCTGCTGAATTACAACAAAATGGATTTTATATGTAGTTATGATGTCCCTTATATTCCATTTGAAGTCTGACTGTATGTAAGTTAATTCCTACATAAACTATTTCTTCTATTAGTATTTTTTTGTAATCTCAAATTCTCACAAATAAACATACCTTTAGATAATTAATGTGGAACTTTAATTTTACAGTACAATATTTAAACTCTAGTGGCAGTGCCAGAACTTGGTTTTAGCTGACTGAACTTTTAAGCTGTGAAAATTCTTTACTTATTAATGGACTACAATTTGAAAATCAAAGGATGTTTTTATTCTCTCTGGTTATGCCTTAGGACAGTCCTCACACAAACCAATGTGATCTTTCATGCTAATAGTACAGTGGGACTACTTCAAATAAAACCATGCGATTACCTGTATTAGAAGTAAATTGAAAGTAAATATAGTGTGCAAGAGTTAAAGTAAACTCTGTTATTAGTTATTCCTTAAACAGCCAGAGGAAATCTTTAAGTTCCTTCAGAGTGTCATTGCACTCTGCATTTAACGTGTACAGTTGTCTTTGTGCTCATACAATTTAGATGTCTCCATGGCAGTGTTAGAAATAGTAAAAATAAGGTGACTTTGCAACTAGACTCAAATCAAAAAAGGGGAAGAATGTTGGAGTATGATCAGTAGAATAAACAACTCCAAATACTGGTTTTAATCTTGTATTTTTTCCTTGAAATTATAAATGGAAGAAATTCAAATACCTAAGTGGGAGGGGGAGGATGATATAAGAGTTGGGCTGAGATGCAGAATTTTGTAATCTCTTTTTTTAAGTGGAAATGGGAGGAATAATCTTTGGATAGAATAACAGCATAAAAAACCCTAGGTGTATAATAAATGGAAAATCCAGAGCTCTAACTACTATGCTTATTTTTAAACAACTAAGTGCATAAGTAACATGAATAGAGTATTTTAAAATTTATTATGCTATAAATATTGCTTTACTTGTTTACATATCTTCTGTTTTCCAATTGCTTTTTAAAAAGCCTATTAACTTCTGCTTTTCAGAACAGGCACTCTGTATAACTTAACAGCACCATGCAATGCAAACTGCCGGTGTTTGCGCTCCGTATACTACCCAGTTTGTGGCAGTGATGAAGTCCAGTACTTTTCTCCCTGTTTTGCGGGTTGTGCCTCATATCTTTTAAACAACATGAAAAAGGTACTTTATGCAATGAAGATAGCTGATGTGGTTTGTTCTGGTTTCCTGTAAAATGCACTGTATTTCAAGATGTCCTTCCTACAATACCAAATATAGGTTGTATTTAACAAAATCTAGCAATTACAATACACAGTTCATTTACGGTACCAGTGTGACTCCCACTGCTGATCTCTTAACATGTTCACTGCCACAGTGCTGGGCCTCCCCAGTTATTGGGAAGGTATTCATGGGTTGAAGCCAGGTCAAGCCCATTACTCTCTGAAATGTTGCTGGTAGTTGTCTAGCTTTTTATACTGTGTGTTGGAGTGAGCTACACTCCCTTCCCTTCACCACCCCCCATGTTCATGCTGGTCTGGCTAACTTAGGAAAATGTTTCCACTCTCTTAATGAACTCAGAGAGAAGCATTTACATCTCTTTTGATTCACTGAAGTGGCACAGCTATTTGTTTTCTGTATAGCTTT
This sequence comes from Melozone crissalis, assembly GCF_028551555.1. NCBI lineage: Eukaryota > Metazoa > Chordata > Aves > Passeriformes > Passerellidae > Melozone > Melozone crissalis. The sequence goes on from NW_026535783.1 coordinate 68,416,499, forward strand.
CTTTGCAACATTTCTGGTCATTCACAGCCTGCGTTGTTCTGTGAGTTTTCTGGGCACAACAGTCTTTCCCATCTCTGGGCCTTCTTTTGTTGTAAGGGTTTACTGGTTAGCCACAGTGTTTCTCATTTGTGTGATGCCATTCTCCAAGCGTACATCTACCAAACTTCCTAATGCTGAAAATAAGTTAAATCTAAATGTACTTTAAATAGGATTGACAATTGGAAAAGTCAGCAATTGTCTTGAGGTTCTGAAGAACCTGCAGTTCTTATCTAGATCTTTAAGCAAAATGCAGTGTTTATTGTATACATTTACATGACACCCTGTTTCCGTGAGTTTTGAAAACTTGAATCTCAGTAGCCCCTGATGCAGGAATGGTGAGCTGTGAAAGTGCCTAGGTTATTATCAAGCCTTCCTGGAACTGAGGGGCTTTCTGGGCTTATCTCTTCTAGTACAATAGACTCTTGAGAAGGGATGTGGGAGCAGTATAGAGAGATCCAGAAAGCAAGCTGACCCAGGAAAGGCCTTTATACTTTTATATTGGAAAATGAGAGAAGGTATTATCCATAAGAAAATGTAGGAGAGTAACTACTTCTTGCAGTCAAAATTTCACACTTTGTTGACATGTTATATTTTTCTTTGAAAACAAACTCTGTGAGTTTAGATAAAGAGCATATTCAATTTGTTCACCTGCATATAGAAGTGGTACTGTATTGCTTCTGTTCTTTCCTGCTAAAGTCTGAAGTGTAGTGCTTGCCTCTCTGCATATGGTTTGCCTCTAACCTCTGCAACTTTTTTATGAGTGTAGCTAAAAGCTTACAAAGCATACAAAATGGAGGCTGTCACTGTCTTTTTAGGTCAAAAATCCAAAAATACCTTTTGCTCAGGTGAGGTGGATGAGTCAAATTCTGGTGAGCCAGTTTTAAAAATTAATCTTATTGTCATGTGCTCATCAGGAAATTAACTGTTTCCCATATAGTAAGGTCAATGTTTATTCTTGTCTTCTGTCATGCAAATGTAATGAAAATTTACCAAAAGGTGTCATTTTGTGACATTCTGGGAGCTAAATTTTGTCTTATAAATTATTCGTAGACATACCACAACTGTTCCTGTATTGGGAAATCAAAAAGAAGAAATGGTTCAGAAGACTTTCTCTATGAAGCTGTTCCTGGGAAATGCCCAACAAAATGCAAACTTTTACCTTTATTCCTGGTCTTCTTCTTTTTTGCTGTTGTTTTTACATTTATGGCTAATACTCCAACAACCGTGGCCATTCTCAGGTACATTTTTTGGTCTGCAAGAAAGGTGACATTCTTTTGAAAACTACTATCAGTGAAATACTTAATTCTTTTGCTTTGCAATGCAGTATTTTAACAAGGTTATGTAGTAAGCAAGCAGTACTTTAAACAGAGCATAGTCATACCACTGTTCACTCTTGTTAGTAGATGTGTTTTGAAATTATTTTTAAAAAATCTCTCTAGCGTGCAGCAAAGTCCATTTTATGAATTTTGAGCACTCTTGACTGTTTTAGTTGAAGCAAAAAGGAATAAATGTGCTTTGTGCTTTGATCAAGAAAATATTTGTCTAGCCTATTGATAGTGTGGGCATTTCAAATTGTGTCAGGAAAAGGACAAAATAACAATTCGTCTTCTATTTTCTACCTTAGATTCCTGTCTCAATTCAGAGTTCTAGCTTGAAAAATTGTAGTCTGTCAAGAACTGTAGACTATTTCCCATGATACTGATTTTGTATGTATGGTGGTCACTAATATAAAATGTGATAGTGAGTTAACCAGTGGTTTTGCTGTCTTCCAAATTGCTGAAGCTTATATGCATGAAATATAGTTTTTGTTTGTTTTTATTTTTAAAATGTGCTTCTCATTCTGAATTCAGAGCTCTTTTGTGTTTGTTGAAGTCAAACTACAAGTTTGACTTGTAGTTCTAATACTTCCAGTGAAAAGATAACCATGATGCAATAGCATGTTGCTTTGTGAGGATGTGGCTAGATGCCCTTTGGCGAGAGGCTGAGGAAATCAATAACATCCTACCAACAGTGCTTTGTAATAGCCTCGTGTCCAGGTTTGGTGTAAATCTGGAATTAACAGCTTGTCATTAGTGTGGAGGCAGAATAGTATAAAGTTCTGCATTATCTTCAAATTTGAGCTGACATAGTTTTATTTCAGTAATTCTAAGCAGTAACATTTGGATATTTGAATCCTTATATAATTCAGCTGAAATAGTGGAACAGTTTTTTATGAAAAAAAGGACTGTAAGCAGATTAATTTTCAAAGACTAATTTAAATAGCTAAAATGTCAGTAAATTTTACAGTATATTCCAATGTCTTTTCTGTAAGCCGTTTTTGTGCAATTTCAAACATAAATTCATATATTCATGACAGTGTTCTACTGCTAGAAAAAATCTACTGCATGATGTGGAACTCATTCTCCTTCTCTTAATTGCCTTTATGGATAATAGAATCCAACACTTACTTCTTTATGTATAGTAGCTCTGGATTGCATCCTAACACTATTTTAATTTCCTTGGTTATTCTATGGAAAAAATGTTCATATCAGGACGCTGATAGCAAGCTTCCTTTTTATTTATACTATTTTGTTAAACTAGTTAAATCTAAAATTTCTTGATGGGCTACTGGTGTTTTTTCTGTCTTTTATCTAAACACCGTTTTAAATAGTTGGGTTACTTGTTCTGCACACTGGATTTATAAACCCTTCAGCATTTAACAGGTTAAAAGAGTATATAGAGAAAGCATATTCACTGAGGGACACAGCACAGAAGTAGAAATTGTTTACTCTGTCTTAAACTGCAAATCTTGTTTACAGATGTGTGCCAGATAAACAGCGTTCATTTGCTCTTGGAGTAAAGTTACTGTTTCTGCGAATACTGGGTATGACTTTCTTGTTGAAACATATGCCTTTGAGTAATCTACTTATTTGACATTTTTTTCTCAACTTTAAAATAATGCCTTAAAAAACTTTCAGGGGCGCTTGAAGCAGTCTGTCATTGGCTTATGAAATACACTTGTAAGGTTACATCTGGATTCAAATTCATTGTTAATAGGGCATTCATGCTCTCTTTAGCCTTTCTCACTCTTACAAGTACAAGCCAAATAGAGGTAACTGCCATTCTTTCAGTAAAACACACCTTGTGCTACTTTCCCCAGAAGAAGGCCTATTCTGAAAACTGAGATAAGAAGAACTGATGTAATAGAAAACAGTTTCTTGTAACATATGAAATCCAGAAGTTTAAAAGAAAAATGAATATGTGGAGCCTTTCCTCTTCTTCTTCCTTTAAAATGTCTTTTACTAACTTCAGCATTTCTTAAGATAGATAATTGTGCATAATTAATTACAGAGTATCATGTGGGAAGTATAATACTTTAATTCCGTATCTAAGCATCTCCAGCATTTCAGTAGGACAGATGAATCTTTTTAAGTAAAACAAGGGTAAGCATATGTATTTTCTGGTCCACAAGCATTTGAATTTTCTCAGGCATAATGAAAATTCTTGGTTTAGTAGTAGACAGTTTAAAAATGGTATATTTAATTCAAGACTGGGACAAGACACAGTTGCTGATTGCACTTTCATGCCAATATTTAGTACTGTAGCCATTCCCTCTCCTTTCAGATTACATATCTAACACTCGCAGTAATGAGTTCCGCCTTGCTGTATTCGAACTGTGATTAATATAAGTTATTCTGCTGATAAAGTGTAATAAAACAAACATCCCCACAGGCAGAAATAAGCTGGAAGTCTGTGATCAGTGTTGTATAAGGGTCCCTCTGATTCACTTAACTCAGAGTTCAGATATTTATGCTAGATCTCGAACTCCTGACTTCACTGTGGAGTGATAGAACTTTTTGCACTGCTTGTACTATGGCTGAAGAAGGCAGTAACAGCATTACTTACCCGCAACATATTTTTGCATTAGGCTTTAAGAATTGCACAGGGGTTTTAGGCTGAAGACCTAGTGAGGGACATAGCTACTTGGTTAGCTCTAGGAGAGTTTAGGCCTTGGGTAGTTGGGTAGACATGCAGTGATGTACCTGGTGTGTTTATTCTAAAATTGGCTGTACTTGGATGCAATACACTTGTGCATTATAACACACAAAAATCACATGGAGTTAATAAAATCTGTACAAGAATAATTTTAAACAGTGCTCTTTTTTTTGGTGAAATTTTTACTGGAAGCTTTGCTACATATGAGGAATAGGGAGAAATGTGTAACTGAACATTTAACATAATTATATTTTAGTTCTCATAATTTGGAACAGGGTGGTGTGTATGGTCAGAAGAAAGGAACTTTTTTCCTTTCAGTTACATTCCTGATTTCTTGATTAGTTTTTTCACCATTGATTTTAATTTTTTTTCCAGTGAATACAGAGGAAGTTAAGAGGCTCAAGTCTTTGAATAAATTTCTTGCTTAACAAAGTGAGAGCTGTATAATGAATTAACTCTCTGCATCCTACCTGTTAACTGAGAGCATTGCTAGGTGCAGACTTACTATGTAATATGAAGCCTATGACTTTGATTAAAATTGTTACATTTAGTGTCTGGTTCTCCCATTTTATCTTCCCCACCAGCTTAGCATTTCACTGTCTGCATGAAAACTAGTATGTCAAGTAACTCAAACATTCTAATGTGTTGCTGTGTTTTTTAGGTTCTATTCCTGGACCAGTTTTGTTTGGTGCTGCTATAGACAACAGTTGTACTCTGTGGGATATTGATGAATGTGAAACTAAAGGAGCTTGCTGGGTATATGACAATGAAAGAATGGCTTATTTGCTCATGGGCATAAGTAAGTCTTTTATGTTAAATACATATACTAGGTAATATATATACTGACCTTGTCCGCTAGATGGGGATTATTTTGATATGAAACCTTACACTTTTTATTTTTGGCAGCAGTGTTTTTTAACTTACTTTCATAAATGATCAGCAAAATATTATGGAAGGAGAAACACCACAGTAAGTAAACCCTAAACATTACTTTAAAAACTCCTTTAAAAATTACACAAAATAGTTTTGGTCTTTGATCTTGCTTCATTGTCATACTTATTTACTAGATTTTTTAGGGACTGGCTCACACTTCAGTCTGTCTTCAGGGCAGTGAGCATGAACAGGGGTGTGAAGATGATGAGAGGGATGGAGCACCTCTCCTATAAAGAAAAGGCTGAGTGAATTGGGTTGGTTGAGCCTGGGAAAGTGAAGTCTCCAAGCTGACCTTATTGAGGCCTTTCAGTATCTGAAGGGGAGCCTACAAGAAAGATAAATGGAGAAGGACTCTGTAAGAGAGAATAGTGATGGAACAAGGGGTAGTGGACTGAAACTCAGAGGGTAGGTTTTGGTTAGATATTAGGAAGAAACTGTTCACTGAGAGGGTGGCCAGGCATCAGAACAGGTTTCACAGACAAGTTATAGATGCCCCATGCCTGGAAGTATTCAAGGTGTGGAGCCCTGAGCAATCTGATCTAGTGGAAGGTGTGCCTGCCCCCAGCACAAGAGTTGGACAGACTTTAGATTCCCTTCCAACTCAGATCATTCTGTGATTATCTGGGTTGCGTGTTGGCAGTTAAGGTCTGGGGAGCCTTCTTTCTCTTTTTGTATCTCAGTTCTTTTCTGTAACTTATGTAAAGTTCTTGAAAATATGTCTGAACACTTGTCAGAAAAAATCCTGACTTGTTTAAAAATTTGTTCCCTTCAAATGTGTGGTATATATGCCAGTGGGAGAGAGGGTGTAGGCTAAGCTTGCATGAGATTAAGTGCTGATGTCCTGTCTTCTAGCAACTGTGATATTTACAGTGTGTGAGCTGAAGTACTGATGTCTAATCCTGAAACTGAAAAAGCAGCAGTCACAACTTGAGGATAAGGATCTCAAGGCATATTTGTGATCAAATACAATCCCTCTGGTTTTGCCCTTCTCCTTGGCCTTCCAAGTTGTGCAAACACCTTTCTATAGCCTTCTAAGACATCTGACCAGAGAATACTTAAGAGATATTCTATGTGGGAAGCTTTAGTTTCTGGAAAAGAGAATATTGATATAACAAATTACAGTACTGAAACAAGAAATAAGAAAGATTTGCACTTCAGGCTAGAATGGGGTGAAGAAATACAGGAGCAAAGCAAAAATTGGCAGGCAGGTGAGTGGTCTGAATTCAGCTGTATGACTGTCTTTATCTGCCCTTTCTCATTCATGTAGAGTACATTTAAATGAAGGCTGTGAATTTCAGTCTTACAGGGTGTATATAACTCACCATATGAAGCTTTATAAATGAGTGAAACACTGCCTCTGCTGCTGAAAGTGAGTGTGATAAAAACTCTCCTGTTCTTTCATTCAGGTGCTGCTTGCAAAATTGTCACAATCATCTTTGTGATCATGGCAGTGCATTTCTACAAGCCTCCACCATTAACTAAAGCCCTGCAACAAAAGACTTCAGAAAAGATATCTGCTATACACACATAAATTATGAGCAAATCAGGGACTTTTGAAAGAAAACTGTAAAAATATAAGCATTATTACAATGCTTGTACCAAAGTTCTTGTACACCATTGTCTAAATATAAAAGATCATATTCAGCATTGAAGAACTTGAAATATTTTGAATCTGCGCTATTCTCTAATTCATTTAGTATTCCATTGTGGCTGTCCAAAGAAGTCACACTGAAATTTGCAGTCTAATTTTAAAAGTCTAGTATGAAACTTAATTGAAGTAAGATGGAATAGTCTGATCATAAAACAGGAAAAATAAAGTGAACTGAGCTGTGTTTATCCCTAAATGTTACTGTAGTGGGAGAAAACAATTGACTTGGTATATTGAAGGGAACTGTGTATGTTTAGAGAGGACTTAATGTGCACATAATTTGGGCTAGTGCCTTTGGGGATTTTTCTGTAGGAACACTTGGCAAAGTGTGAGTTTGGCTATGTTTTAGAAATATTTTTACATGTTATCTTAATGGCATAAGTTCATATTTTAATATTTGTAGGAGGATGTCAATAGTTATGATAGAATAGCTGGGTTGTAAAATCAAAGTATTTGTTAATTTATGTACTTGAGTTTGTCTGGATTATATACAGAAAGTTGCTGTCCAGCTGCTTTATTTCAGCAATCTAAAAATGCTTCTATAAAATTTTAAAATAAAACCTATTTTCTTACTGCATCTGTGTATGCTTTGTCATTTCCAAATGTGACTGAGTTCTTCTTGATTCCAAGAAACACAGTGATGAAGGGCTAGCAAGAATGTGTATGGAAGCATCAAAACTAAAATATGGCTTCATTTTCTTTCTGACTTAAGTTTTATTAAGTTATAAGTCATGTTATTAAAGCCATATTTGTATAGCACAGTGCAATTGGTCACAAGTTAGCCACTGTTACCAGACATTAAACAATGTTGCCTACCTCTGAAGTATCATTCAACATTGACAGGATAATTTTAATGAGTAAGTTACCCTGTACACTTGCTTTACTTTGGTAGTATTTTTTTCCTGTTGCATTGGCTGTTCATGTGACTCTTATAAAACTGTGTGCCTTCTTCCTTGGGTTACAAGGACTGTGTTCAGTGACTCAGTCAAGATTTTTAAACAAGTGCTAGAACAAAGGATTATGACATGGCTCAAGTTTCACCTAATTCTCTAAATATAGCTGTTAAATTAGGTAGAGGTTAAATATGCAACTCAAGAAGATCCTCTATTTGTAAAGAAAGATTCAGAAAGAAAGAAAGAAATAAAAAAAATGGTAAAGAAAGAAGTAAAAAAAAATTGACTGTACCCTATGTGAAAGCACAAGACTTCATGGCTTTTGAGGGAGAGAAGAAAAAGGGCAGAATTTGCTTGCTTCAGTATAGATGAATGTCTCCTGATAAGTTTGGTGCTTGTTTCCTGATGAATGGGCTCCTAGCAAGAGATTAACTAGCCCTGAAAGAATGAAATATTGATCCTCCTTAATGTTTGGCAATGTGGCCTAAAACTCTGAATTAGTTTTGTAGCTCTGACATGGTTTGTGTGGGGTGTAGCAGATCATTAAAAGACATATAGTACTGTAGTCAACTGGTAAACTTGTCTCTTTTGTTCTGTCCTAGACTGAGATCATAGTTTAGTTTCTGCTGCTTAATGTGGTTGCATAAATTACAAAACTTTTGGGACAGAGCAATGAGAGCTTTCTCTTCTGAAGAAGTTATCAGCAGTCTTGCTCTGGAGTGGTTATTTAGGGGGAGAAAGAAGGAAGAATTGCTTTTGTAATTTATAATCTGGCTTTATGACCCATTAAAGATTTCCCTTGCTGGTTTAGGATTATCACAGTAACTAGAAGACAGGCCAAACAGAAGTATATCCATTTACCTTGTTTCACAGAAATACATAGTGGAGGCAACTAGATGTCGTGGGGGCCAGAGGTTTCATAAAGCAAAGGTAAACATCACTGTGAAGTGTGTTGTGTGTATCCAGACAGGGAGGGTGAGCTAAAAACTGACCTGTTAACTGTGCCCAAAATGTCAAAGCATGAATCCAGGTTGAATCAAGTCACTAGTGCTGAACCCCACAGATCAATACAGGGGCTAGTAAAATTCAACTCTTTTATGATAGCCTGAATGCTGGGATATGTTGTGCAGTGGACAAGTGACTGATTGCTGCTGTTGAGAGGGACCTTTACAAAACTGAGGAAGGGGCAAACAGGAACCTCATGAATTTCAAGAAAGTAGCAAAGCCTGCACCTGGGGGAAGAATAACCCCATGCAGCAGTAATATGTAGGGGACCACCCAGCTGGAAAGCAGCCCGTTAGAGAAAGCCCAAGAGTTCATGGTGGACAAGCTGACCACAAGGCAGCAATACACACTTTCTGCAAAAAAAGGCCAGGGGTGTCTTTAATCTGCGTTAGGCAAAGCGCTGACAGCAGGTCTAGGGAAGTGATGCTGTCCTTAATGCTAGTGTGCTCACATCTGGAATGCTGGGACTAGTTCTGGGTTCTCCAGAACAAAGGTGTTACAGACTCACTGGAATGGGTGTGCTGCAGGACTACAGAGGAGATTAAGGAACAGGAGTATCATTCATACTGCAACCTAGGGAAGTTTCTTCTGGCCAGCAGGTCAAGCTAAAGGGAGTTCTGAGACTTGAAGAGGTAGAAACTACACTGCTGTTAATTCTCAGCTTTCTGGACAGTTAGGAGGCAGTGCACACAAAGTAAACACCTGAAATTTCCTCTGAACACAAGAAATTTTTAAGTGTGAAAGTGGTCAAACACTGCAATAAGTTTTTTCAGGAATTTGTGAAGTTTTCTTGGTGATTTTTAAAATCTGACTGGCCATGATTCTGAGTGATCTATTCTGGCTGATTTTCCTTGAGCACAGGGTTTGGACTAAATGATCTCAAGTCTTCCACCCTGAATGATTCTGTCTTTCTGTGAGATGGTCGTCGGTGAGACTTTTGCCCCATTCACCTTATGATGTGAAGCTTCTATATGTGTTCTTACAATGACAGAGATCTATCTGGTTTTGCACAATGTTTTTTGGTTTATTTTCTTGGGTTTTGTTGCTGTTTTGTTGTTTGTTTAACATCAGCCTGTATTTCATATTGATATTAAACAACCGGTTAGCAAGTAATATTCTGTGTATGTCTCATTGGGTGATTATAGTTCTTTTCATGGTAGCAGTGGTAAAACATTTCAAGTAGAAGTTGTGATTTTTACATGCTCTGTGAACTGCTATTTAGAATGGCTGGACTGTTAAATTCATGGACTCTGTCTTTGAGGTTATATGAATTACCACAGATTTGGGGTTTTAGAAATTCAAGTATTGTCCAAAATAAGGATGATTTAAGATTTTTTGAAAGTTATGTCTTCTAATTAGCATGATTACATTTAGAAACATATCCTACTGTAAACAAGACTGTCTAACTAAACATTGTAGTAGAAGAAACATTGTAATTCATCGGTGAACCAAAAGTAAGCTTCTAAAACTAGGTACATTGCCCTGTATGGCTAGTGCAAATGAATTATCCAAAAGTTTATTAGAGCCTCTGTCCAGTAAATATATAGGATTCCATGAGTCTCACAAGGGAGTGACTGTAATTAACTGTTAGAGGTGAGACTAAACTGATCTAAACTTTCTTAGTTGTTATATGGATTTTTAATCTCAAAACCAAGACTGCAAACTGCATTTTCTTTCATTTGAAGAGGAAGGATGATGATAGGGTAACCTCAGCCTCTGTCTGGACCCTGAAAGCAAGCCACTGTTAAAAAAGCTAATTCTTCTTGTTTGAAAACTTCTCTAAATTTAATAGCTTAACACCAAAATTTACTTGCAATGTGTTATGAACAAAATTCGGGTAAAATTATTTTTGTGAGAAAAGTTACAAAAAGGCAGCCAGAGCACGGTAGCTGCCCAAGTTCTTTGTGTTTTGTTATTGTAATCACGGGTCGTTGAGGCTAATCGCTCCTTTTGTATTAGCAGAGCCTCGCCCGAGGCTAAGGTGTTCTTTTCCCAGAAGGGTGAAGAGACCTGAGAAGGTGGGGGGGGGGGCTATGCAAAGTGACTCCAAGACCACAATGCAGCATGGGTCCCCCGGTGTACAGAGAAGACCCCAAAACAACGAGCCACCTAAGAGTTGAGAGACTGGAGTGATGTCTAGACGTGAGGAGCCGAGTGCTGAGCCTGCAGAGATGCAGAACACCTTTGGACCCTCTCGCCCTGACCAAGAGAGACGACCCCGGCGGTGAGACCAGGCCGACTGAGTGGGAGGGGCACCATCTGACGGGGATCAGCAGGCCCTGAAGGCTCCCACGAGGATCTGATCCCCAGCTCTGCCCCTTGTGGACAAAGCTGTGGATATCCTCCTCCTCTGAGTCGCCGTGGGAGAGACGACGGATGCTGCAGACCTGCCGAGCTACCCAATCCTGAGTTGATCACTTTTAATAAAGGCATTAAAAAGGAGAAGAAGTCTCCTTGGCCTTGTTTATTTCACAATGGCAAGAGTACATTCTTTCTAGTGTTGTGAATACTGAGAAAGGGGAAAATAATAGGAACTGAACCATGTTTTTTTCTGTGACACAGAGACTGAAGAAAGTGAAAGGAGACGAGCACACATATGATTGATGAGCATCGATCTCCGCTTTATTAATCCATCTTACACACTTTTATAGTAGTGTTAATTAAGCTCATACATATTGCAAAACCTGAGTTCATCATTGGTTACAGATTACATGCCAACCCCTCCTTTGTTGCTAATACCTGTGGTTTCTTGTTGAGGCTAATACTTGTTTTCCTCATCCTGCTGCTGACTGGTTATTGAGCACCCTCAAGGACTCCATGTTTTCCACCATGTTTGTCTCATCACTTAGGCAAGGACACAGTGCTTATTGTTTTTAAGGAAAAAGCCTGAGAACTTGCTGCTTACAGCTGCCTTTTACTTCTTAACCAGCTGTATATGATCATGGCCTTTTTCTATAAGCCATGTCTGAACAAAACTCTCCAACATATTCCCCATTTTTCTTTTTTTTTTTTTGTGCAAGGAGGTTTTTTCTATCATTCTACTGACCATATCTTGAATACAATTAAAAATACAAGGTAAAATAAGCAAAAGCATTAAAAGCACACCTAGTATCCCTATAGTATATGTCACAAGGTTCCCCAGCCACGGTCCAAGCAATGGCTTTTACCCCAAAGGGTTAAAACCACCCCCAACTGAGCCATAATGTCCTGCCTTATCAGGCATTGCACGGTAAGTGGTAATTGGACTACTGAAAAAGAAAGCTGTTAGCTGTTTTTCATTCATGCAAACCCGGAGAGGAGGCGAACGGCTAGGGCTAATACTGGAATCTGCTCCAGTGTCGAGCAAGCCTGAAAATAATCCTTTCTGTCCTTGAAATTCCACTTCCACCCTTTTCTTGGGTCTCTCAGAAAGGTTCAAAGTCAGTAAGGTAAGTCCTCCGGTGGATTCAAAACCATTTTCTCCCCTCTCTTGTCCTTTTATAGTCTGTAATCCCTTAGTCATTTGGCTCAAGTGGCACCAGCTGAACAATTCTCAGTCCTTTGTTAATTTGGAGTGGTGGGAAAGGGGTATACACCACAACCACATAGTCCACATCAATGACGCCAGGCAAAACAAATAATCCCAATGCAGATGATCTTCCGAACAGCAGAGCACCCAGCTTGACCCTGTATAACAATAGGTCTGTGAACCCCTGTTGGGATTTTTCGTGGCTGCGGGGTTGTCAGCGCAACTTCTATGGCGGCTGCCAGTTCCAAGCCGAGGCTCCCTGTTGTGGCGGGTTGGAGACAGGAGAGGGTGCTGTTGCGGCAGCGACGACTTGTGTCGGTGCGCGGTCACTGCGGTTCGTGCTTCCCGGTCTCTGCTTGCAGGCGCCCGTATTGTGAGTGTCCGAGCGGCATTTTTGGCACCAACTAGACGTTGGAGGCAGTGCTGCTGACGCTTGAAGTGGTGCAAGAGCAGCTAACACCTGATTTTGAGAGGTCTTTGCCGGTTCTTGTAAGCCTAGGCCTAATTGTTTGATTGCATCTACTACAAAGGCTTGTGCTCCTGTTGGCATTAAATCCATCCTCTCTAATGCCTCCTTTATAGTCCAATTGGCACCCAGAGTATTAAGCACGCTCCTAGTAGTAGAATTACAATTTTGGAGAGCACACTCCTTGAGTAATGCCCCCCTAAGATATTCTGGTACTCCAGCCCTTTCAGTTGCGGCAGCAGCCTTATCAATAAATGACCCGAATGACTCTTCTGGTGCTTGCTTAATTCCCATATACACGGGTATCCCTCCTGGCTCTTTTACCCTCTCTATAGCAAGCCTGACCAACCTCATAGCTTCCCGGCACTTATCTTGCCCCAGCAAAACTTGTGCTTCGGTACGAAGAAAAGGTCCCAAGCCCATAAGCTTGTTCACAGTTATACCATGGAGATGGTCTCCCTGCTGCCTCTGTACTGCTACACATTCATTTACAAGCTCTTGCCAATGAGCATTGAATAACAACTGCTGATGTTGAGTAAAGATCAATTTAGCTGTTCCACGACAATCATTTACCAAGAGAAGACTGGTATCAAAAATATAGTCTAACATTTGTTTGGCTGGCTCACTTTTCACTCCAAATTGACTAACAGTAGACCTCAGCTGAGACAGCAATTTCCAATCAAGGGCTGTAATAGTAGCCTGCATGCCCCCTCCCTCCTGCGGATTGAATACAACAGGACAAGCCAGCTGGGTAGCAGTGCTGATAACTGCCTTATCCCCCTTTTCCATGACTTTTCTTGCCAGCGCAGCCCAAGCCTCCCGTCACTCCCTCGCAATAGCCTCCGCTAGGTCGTTTTCCGCCCCAGGGATCGGCTCATTACTTTGTGGGAGCTTATCGGGTGGTCTTGGCCTGTTCTTCAGGGGGTGTGGAAGCCTCAGAGGTGCGCTCTTTACCCTGGCCTGCTGAAGCAGAGGAGGACGGCGAAGCAGGCAAGAAAACCGTCCTCACTGCAGGAGCGAGCGGTGTACCCATTTCCTGATCATAATCTTTATTACGTCCATGTGCAGCTGTTGCCTGCTCGGCTGCTTTTTTCTCGGCCTGAAGCTTTAACATCTGATTGTGAACAACCCTCCATAATTTACCTAACTTCTTGGCAGTTTTATCGTCCTCTAAAGTGGCCTCCCACAATAAATCACCGAATTTACGCCACTCCATTAACTCGTGAACCATATGGGGGTTAATAAAAACTCCCTTAGCATAGCCATAAGCCAAAAGCCCTGGTAAATCCTTTTGAAAATCTATTCCCCTAACCTGCCATTTTTGTAAAAAGGCAGTAAATAAATCATATGCTGCTTGCCTTTCCATACCTAAATCGTCAGCGCTGTTGCAGCTCTTCAAGGTCGCGGCGGCACTTTTCAGCTGGGCTCGCCTGTACGATCACCCATGGCATGGCGCGTCTCAGCTTCTTTTTTCTCCTTTTTTCTCCATGCTTATCTGCCGTTCCGGCTGCTTTGGAACCCGACACGGTTCTTCACTCCTCCGTGGTCTGTCGCCGTATCACAATCGAGGTCACCATTTGAGGAAAGTGAAGGGAGATGAGCACACATCCGATTGATGAGCATCGATCTCCGCTTTATAGATCCAGCTTACACACTTTTATAGTAGTGTTAATTAAGCTCATACATATTGCAAAACCTGAGTTCATCATTGGTTACAGATTACATGCCAACCCCTCCTTTGTTGCTAATACCTGTGGTTTCTTGTTGAGGCTAATACTTGTTTTCCTCATCCTGCTGCTGACTGGTTATTGAGCACCCTCAAGGACTCCATGTTTTCCACCATGTTTGTCTCATCACTTAGGCAAGGACACAGTGCTTATTGTTTTTAAGGAAAAAGCCTGAGAACTTACTGCTTACAGCTGCCTTTTACTTCTTAACCAGCTGTATATGATCATGGCCTTTTTCTATAAGCCATGTCTGAACAAAACTCTCCAACAAGAGACTGCATTTAGGGGGAGGCAGTGCCTTAGAACCAGGAGGGTTCATTGTGGGTACCCCTCGGCCCCAGGGGGTGAAAAATTGGGGGGGGAACAGATGTCCCGAAGGAGAGACTGTGCCTTTTTTTGGAGTGAGAAAAGGCATCCTTGAAAGACAACCCTAGAAGCAGCTCTGGTCCATGCACAGTGGTGAGAGCACTGGGCATGGAAGGAAAGATGTCACGATGCAAAAGGACTTTCCAGGCGGTGCTGAGTGACATGGAAGCACACGAGGTTTCAACGTGTTTCCAGGGGAAGCCTATAGTGCAAGAAGGACTCCTCTCCTCTTCATGAACTGAAGATTGAGTATTCTAAAGGGTTGTGCCGGACTGGGAGTTGGTGATTTGGGGGAATGTATTGGATTGGGAAATTTGGTGTGGGGGAGGAGGAAAGTGCTTTTTGTAAGGTTTGCAATTTTTTCCCTTATAGTTTTTTCCCTTCTTTTCTTGTAGTTTAGTTAATAAAGTTTTCTTTATTTCTAAGCTGGAGCCTGCTTTGCTTATTCCTGGTCACATCTCACAGCAGACAACCGGCAGAGGGTATTCTCATGGGGGCACTGGCTCTGTGCCAGGCCTAAACCATGACAACGGGAGATTCAGATTAGGTACTAGAAAACAATTTTGATGTGGTCAGGAACTATACCAGGCTGCTGAGAGAGGTGGTAGAGTCACCATCCCTAGGTACACTTAAAAGACACGTGGATCTGGCACTGGGTGATGTGGTTCAGTGGTGACAGTGACAGTGTTGGTTGAACTGGATGATCTTGAAAGTCTTTTCCCATCTTGATAATTCTTTGATTCTATGAAAACACAGAAAAATCTTCATTCATAGGTTTTTCCTCCAGATAGTTTGAGGACTGCTTCTGGAAACTGTAAAGCACTTTTAAATTTTGCATGGGAGACCAAGTAACAACATACTAAAACTTCTTGAGTAGCTTCTTAGACAGACTGAGCTAAGATATTTAGTTTTTTTCAACGTCTTAGTGGCCAACTTTTAACTTTTAAACAGAAAAAAATTTCATCAGACTTGTGTCATTCTGAAATCTAATAAATCTCACTTGCTTAGGTCTGCTCACATAACTGGCATCAAAATTTTGAAAAAAGTAATTTAAAAACTAAACAAAGTGTCTCTTTAACTATTCCCAGAATGGTAACTTCAGTATTCAGAAAATGTCCAATAGAGCTTTTTAGCAAAATAGGCAATGAAAAAAAAGGGTGGTTTTTCTACTGTACCAATAAAAATTTCTAACTCCAAAAGGCTCTGAGAGTTTCCTTATCAGCTCAAGTACTCAAGAAAACAGACATAGCCCAAAAACTCTTCTACTGAAAAATGCAGTAAGATCCATAATGCAGGGCAGACTTACTACTACTGCAAATGAATTAACTGCTTTTGCAATTGTTTCAATAGCTTTCATAGTCTTTTCTATGGGTTTCATGATTTCAGGGAGAGTACACAGATATCTGAACATGTGAATATGATGAGAAATGTGGACTGGATAAAATTTGATCTAGTAGAACATCAGTCCCAAATGCTGGAATTAAGACATATTTGTCACCTAAATACAAAAGCCACATAAATAATGGAGAATGGGAAACACATAGGTAAGTTATAGCCCATTGTTACTTAGTCAAAGTACATAGTGTCCATGAATACAAGAAGTATATTCCCATGATAATAAAACTGAGTAAAAAGGAGGAAAATTTTTTACACATTCCAGTTAGGTGTTTGTATTCAATTAGCTTTACACTAGTGTTGTTCCCTATTCTGCTAGAATATATTATTATTATTATTTGCTACGTGCTAATGAAGATTATTGTACCATGAAGTAAATTTCAAGAGAAGTCACTGAAAGAAGAAATTAAATTGGTGCAGGAATGATTATGGAAAAAAACTGTGTTATAGTTTTGGTGACTATTCCATTGGGATGTAATACCTTGCATCTTTATAATTACATGTTAATGAGTCTTTTGGAACTTACTCTTCAATTTCAGTGCTTGAGGAAACTTGGGTTTTGCACATTGTTTTGTGATGGCATTTGATACTTAAAGTCTCAATTCAAGATTATATCCCTTGTGTACATAGAGGGCAGTATTAAAGTTGGTATGGTCAGTGACTAGGTTTACTTCATTTTGAAAAATTATCAAGCTAAACCAGACTGACAACAGCAATGTAGTTAATTTTTCCATTTTTTGGTTTGTCTACTTTGTTTATATGTAGTCAGTGTCTTCCAGTACTGTGGTCAGCAGAAATGACCTGGACTCAATATGGCTGGATGCTGTTATTCTGTGCTCTGTGAAAAAGTGTGAAATCTTATACATAGTGAATGGTAGGTAGTATCTTGTTTATAAGACTCTGTTGTTTGAATAGTTTAGACTTACTTTGAAGACATTTAATTCATCCTGAACTCCACAGTGGTTTGCATGAATTGCCTGGTCCACCCAATATGTATTCTATTGTCCTTCACTTTCATATTGAAACTAGCAAAGTGCTAGCTATTAGTTTTATCTCGTAACTTTTTCACATTGTGTTAGACAAAATATTTTCCTTGCATTTCTATTTTATGATTTGGTTTAGAAAGTGGTACTTGTAATGTGTTATATAGAAGTAGAAATAGGGAGAATTCACTTTTTGGGATGAGGAAGAAAAACCATTAGAAAAATGTGCTCATTAGGTCCATTATTATTTTTCTGAACAATAACATCCTTTTAGAATAGTACTTAACATCACTTGTAGATGGTTAAATAACATCATTAGGAAAATGGCATATTGCTTATTTTAACATGAGCCATGTTTTCCTGTGGAGATTCTTCAGAGTGTTTGGGTGAAGCTCTACTGAAAGACTTATGTCCTCAGCAATCTGAAAAATAAAGTTCACTTAAAGAGATATCTGAAGGGACTACCCACGTTTGTGTCCAACTGGAGTACAACATGCAGGTAGCTGAGCTCCATTTTAAATACTCAAGGTAGAAGCAACTGCATTTATCCAACAACTTCTGCTTGTTCAGGCAACTTGAGGTGAAGTTTTCAATGCAGATCTCAGGTAATCCTGAGTTTTAATTTCCATTTAAAAGCAAAGTTTTCTGTGATTCCACTATCTGGCATTCTAGTTGTTTATTTGTTATTATAACAGGGAGCCAGGTCTTGTTGAAGTAAGTAAATTCTCTTCAGAAAGGATATTCTTCTCTTGCTTCAGAGCGTAAGAGTAATTGAGATGGACAAACAGGGGCACTGAGATCCCCTTCTTCCCCTCCCCCGGCATATACTTCTGAACTATTAAATTAACTAGACTGTAGTGACTACATAATTTAACAATACAAAACTATGCAGTTGCTGCTCTCCTAAAATATGATCCTAATGGGAATTTATTTCTTCAAACAGTAAATTCATTTGCTGAGAGCAGCATATTCATGGCAGAAAATTAAAATGGAAGTAAAATTGTAACTGTCAGCATCTGATGCAGAGCAATATACCAGTAATCATTATATCTTCTTGTTCTCTCTGCAGGGGGAAAGTGATGATGAAGATTACTTATTCTAATACTTCCACTTCAACCCTGTTGCCTGTTATAAAAAAAATTATGTGCTTGAACAAAATTCACTTTTCTTTCTACAGTATTAGCTTCAGATTTTCAATCTATAAAGCTTCTTACAAATGAGATTTACTATTTTCATAGGCTGAAGAGGAGCAAAATCTGAAACCTGGCAGGTAAACCTCTTTTCCCATGGCAAATCAAAACATTTTAGTGGCGTGCAGTGCACCGGTGCCAGAACTTTTGACAAGTGTATAGTACCAAACAATAGTCCTGTTCCCATTCCCAGCAGGAAGCTGAATCTCTGTCAGGTGCTGTGTACATAGTGGGTCCAAATGGCTCTTGAAAAGCTGTGGAAAGCATCACATCCTGATGCTGCATGCTTGGCAGGGATTCAAAAGGTTTGGTGTTCTGCATTAAAATTATTGTTGAATTCTGAATAATAGGCCTTAAGTTGACAAGAAAATACAAATCTGTAGCTGTTCTTGCCATGCTCAAAATAGTGAGATGAGCCATTTCACCCTTTACGTTCTTGTTGTGATTATCAACTTGTTTTGAAAGGTTGGAACAATCTCTGGGTACGATTGGAAGTATTTTTGCTTTTGCTTGGTCCTGTGTTTTCCTGTGAAACCACATGATTGAAGACTGAGGTTAAAGAAAAGTTAGGATATGGTCTTGGATTGTCTTTTTTTCCCCAACCTTCTCTAATGATCACCTTAATTCCTGGCTGATTTAAGTCATCTATTGATGCATAATTTTATACTTTTACCACAGACAAGTTTATAGTATCTACATTTTACAGTAGACAACACTGTTTCCACATTGCAAAACAAAGTTAGAGGAGAGATTTGTGTTTTGATTAGGGATAATTTTATTCATTCTTTAGTGTGACTCAAACATCTCATGCTTTGCTTGTGGAAATACTATCTAGGCTTCCAACACCATGGGGGCAGCCATGGGTCAGTGTTTGCCTCAGTTCAGTGATAGTCTGTTTTAATTTCATGCTTTCATGCCAGATTATAGATATAATATCTATGAAAATGTACGTTGATGAAGATACTCACTTTCTCTTTAGTATAAGAAAAATAATAAAAACACTAGTTCAGCTTTTCTAATACCATAATGATTTCTAATGCCTTAATAGTGTAATTCAGAAATATATTTTCCTGTTTCATAAAGGCATTGAGAACACAGAGGGAATCAGACTCAGTCTCAGAAGATTACAATGCCATCACAAGGCTGGTAACAATGAGACAACTCCTGGCCCAGCACAGCTTAACCCTCCTTGACAGAGCTTTGTGTTATTCCCTTGGTTCCAGGGCAAAGAAGGCTTTAACCATCTCTGCTTTGTGTAAGTCCCTGAAGTGACCCTCTCCATGATGCGACTTGTGGGATCTCAGCACATCAGCCCTGAGGTGCAGAGACACCGAGACAACCCTTGGGGGGCTCGGAGATCCTGGAATGTTGCCAGAAGTGTCTGGTGGCTGGACTTCGATCCTGCACAGGAGACAACACCTGTATGAGGACGGGAGGATCACACTGGGATAAATGGTGAAGGGATAGGTTAATTATAGTGTGAAACACAGGTTTTAGAATTTCGGTACAGGGGGGTCTAGAGAAGTAAGATGGAGGAATTGGGGCGTGTCCTGTTCTTCTTCTTCTTGGCCTTCATCTTCTGTGGTGGTGGTGGCACTTTGGGATTGGTTCTTACTAAAAGTGCACTTGTCAATAAGGGTGAAAAGCATTGGGGAAAATAGGTAAATATCTTATACGTAGTGTTGGGTATAAAGATAAGTGACCGCCCCGAAGGGAGGCAGTGTGTCCATGGCTGACGTGCTGTGCGGACCTCTGTCGGGCCGAGAGAAAATCTTGTAGATAAAAACTAATAAACACTGAAGACCGAGAAAAAACCTGAAGACTCTTCTCGTCCTTTGGAGCGCGGGCTGTCCCAGGGCCTCCCCGAGCCTTTCCAGGCTATCAAAACAGCCGAGAAGGAGACAGCGACTGGCCAATGTTATTTCTAATATCTATTTCTACACTACATTTAGCTGTTAACATGTTTTTAAAAGTTCTTGTTATTGTTGCAACAGTCTGTTGGAGGTTGGCTTATTTCTCTTCTTTCCTTGTTAAATATGGAATTTTGTTCCCATTGAGTTGCTAATAAGCACAGATGGTGAGGAGGGGGAACTCCTTTGGGTTTGGGGAGTTTCTCTGGCGGGGGGGGGTGGGTAAGGGGGCGCAGGGGGCGGTGACGGGGAGGGCAGAGATACCACCGGGAGAATGGGAGTAGGTAAAAAAGGAGACGGGGTTGGGGGCAGTCCTCTCTCACTTTGCAGTATCAGAGGCGGACTGCCAGGCTGTTGCTTACTGCGAGGAGAATTCAGCAGCACCACTGTATCTCAGCCCTGAATGACCGATCACTATCTGCTTGTGGAATCCTGAACTTCACCTCTCCTTACTCTTCTCAGAGGCGGGCCACCGCTGTCCCACCTCCGCTGTTCCTTCGTTATTGCTCTGCATTTTCTCCATGCTGTAGCCTGTACCGTGCTGCCTTGCCGGCATGTCCCCACAGTTCCAGCTACTGCGAAAGTGCTGATATATCTTGCCCACAAGCCCAGGACTTTTGCTCATTGCTGCCGACTCTGATAGCAACTGCACCAAAGGGCAGAGGGACTGCCGGCAAGGGAACTGTTACCGGGTCCCTGGTTCTGTTTGTTGTTAATGCCATAAATATTGTAGTTTTGTTTTGCCTTGTTATACATACTAGTAAAGAACTGTTGTTCCTATTCCCATATCTTTGCCTGAGAGGCCCTTAATTTAAAAATTGTGATAATTTGGAGGGAGGGAGGAAGGGGCTTTACTGTCACAGACATCATTTCATAAAAATCCTTTCTTTAGGATTTTTCCCCCTTCAGAGAAGCTGTGGCCTCAGCAACAAAATGTAAACAATGGTTATCTGCTGCTGTGGAATGCAACAGGTGGATGCGTGATTGGTCTTGGGTGAATGTTTGGATTTACTGACCACTCATGGCAGAGCTGGGTCTCACTCTCTGCTGAGACACAGCCCTTTGTTTATTCATTCCTTTTCTATTCTTAGCTTATCTAGCTTCTGAGAACTTTTCTATTCTTTTAATAGTAATAATGTAATATATATATATCATAACCTAATAAATCAAGCCTTCTGAACATGGAATTAACATTCTCGTCTCTCTCTTCACCCCGAAAACCCTTGCAAGCCCTGTAACAATTGGTGAACCCCGACTGAGGAGGAAAACCATCAATTGGTGAGACCACAGAGGAGCAAGTGCTGCAGTGGGTAAACCCTGAATGTGTGGCATTGATGGTTGCTTCACAAGTGACCACAGAAGTGGATTCTAGCCAGGAGCTGAAGAACCGAAGATCCTGATTTGGACAGAGTTCACAGCCAAGGCTGACCACAAAGAGAACCTTTTGAAAAGCCTCCAGGAAGATGTTTGCATGGCCTAGCAGCACCATGGAACTGGCCAGAGCATGCTGGACTCTTTCAAAAGGTACTGTACACTTTTCCCTTCCTGAAAATGCGGCCCTTCATAGTTTGTGGCTGCTGATATGGGGGACTTCCCCCATAGAGGATGAGGTTCATTTCTCTGCTTCAGAGGAGAAACTTATTGCCCTCTGGCAAAAATGGGGTGAAGAGGAGGAATTCTCCTGTTGGAGACAGATTTCTATGAGTTTTTTTGATGGGCAAAGCTCTTTGGGTTTTTTACTAATCTGCTGTATGCTCTGGATGTTTTTGTATGGGAGTGCATGGACTCCATTTTCCAATTCGTTTTGGACCGTGGGTTTGGTTACCCCGGGATCTATCCAGAATTTAGAATACTCCTTCCAGTTTTGAAAAGGAGAGCAGCTGTTTTTCCCTGGATTGCTAACTGCAAGGGACAAGCTCCATTTCCCCCGTCTCCAGCAGGAGAAGACCCTTTGGAGGAAGACAATCTGCTGCTTTCCAGCCCCCCTGCAACCCGGTGGGGGGGCGAAGTTTCGCTGCAAGCCAAAGAAGTTTTTTTTACCTGGTCTTCAGAGCATGTCCAGATGGAGCCATTCCTTCCGCCCCTTCTCTCTCTCCAGGGGGATGGGAGTGGGCGGCACCACCCCCGCCAGCACCGCGGGCACCGCCCCTGGCAGCCCTGCAGGCCCCGCCCTGGCCAGCCCCGCGAGCACCGCCCCTGGAAGCCGGGCAGGCTCCTCTACAGCCAGCCTCTTCGACCCTGCCCTGCTCAGAGATGGGGGCGGTACCGGTCTCCGAGGCCCACTTTGCTGGGCTGGCGCAGCCGCCTCCCGGACCCGCTCCGCGGCCGCCTCCCCGGGCGATCACGCCTGTGCCTCCGCTGGCTTCCACGGCTGCACCTGAGAGCTCAGGAACACCGCTCCCTGCAGCGGAGCTGATGTTGCTAAGCAACAGCGATCCTCCGTCGCCGCCCCTCCCGGCTGTTCCGCCGCTGCCTGTGCCAGCCCCGCCGCTGCCCGTGTGCACTCCGCCAGCTTCTGCAATTGCGCCTCCGCAGCTGACCCCAGAGCCAGCGGCAGAAGGCGCTGCCGACCCTGTGCCATGCCTGCTGCTGCTCCCGGAGCCAGGGGACACAGCAGTGGTGTGTTCCTGCATATCCCCGCCGCCTCAAGCCGAGCCAGTGCCTGTTCGGGATGATGCTGAAGACGGCGCCAAACCCGCGGGACCCTCAGAGCATCCTGCGGCGCCTCCTGCATCCAGCGTGTCTTCCCCCCCGAGTTTTTCGGGTTATCCCGGGGCTGCCCCTGCGGGGGAAGCTGGGACAGGGGAAGAGGGTGCCGGTCTCTCCTTCTGTGGAGGAGGGGGTGCTCGCCCGCTGGCTGTGGGTGCAGCCCATCTGCCGGCATTCAAGATCAGCGTTCTTGGTGGGTTAGGGGGTATTTGGTCACTTGCTGCCCCTTGGAGGTTGCCATCTCTGCCGCCCCTCCTGAGCCCCAGCGACAAGGGGCAGGTGGGTCCCGAAAGTTCTGCCTTTGGTCCCCAGCCCAGAGAGGGTGGTGCCGTGAGGCAGATGGGAGACACACCTGTTGCATTTGCATTGCAGAGGCAGAGGGCACAGCGGGAAGTGATCATGGCTTGCTTGCTGTGGGAAACAAACATTCCTAGACCCGAGATGAGGATTCTTGGGGCTTCTTCTATTCACCTGCTGCTGGCATGTCTCAGTGATTTTGGGCAAAAGAAGTGTGTGGCCACCGATTCTGCCATTGTACTGGCAGCAGAGTGCAGGCCTGTGGCAAGGCAGAGCCTGCCTCGTGGTTTGGGCCTGGGCTGTTGGGCACGGGTCCCTGGGCCAGGGCCACCGCCCGGCCTCCTGGTGGGTTTGGGGGTTTTGCTTTCCCCTACCAGCCCTGGCCCGCCTTTTTGTGGGCCAGATCTGGGGTTCCTGGTGCCTCTCCATGGGCCAGGGCCCCCCAGGGCCTTTCTCTGTCTCTGCCCTGCTGCTGCTGCTTTTTCCAATTAAAAAAAAAAAATTAAATTAAATAAAAAGAGTTGAATAGCTGGCAGCAGCTCTAAAGCATTGAAGGGCCATAAAAGGACATTCCAGAAGTTGTCTCAAATTGTTTGAAATTGTTTGATGACTGTCAATGGACTTTGATAACTATTGAAGGACTTTTATGCAGCAAGCCTGTTTCAGGACCAAAAAGGACTTTCAGAGATGGCAAAGAGGAACATCTTCGGTCCGTGGACATTTTCCTGAAACTCAGCTGTTTGGACTTGAATTTTCTTTGCATTGTTTTTTGCGTTTTCTTAGATTGTAAGATTGTTTTGGTGATTTGTTAGTACTGTATGTTCTACAGGTGAAGAAATTCTCTGTTCATTCCACACCAGCACTTGATTAAGATTTGGATTGGCAACAGATAACCCATCAAGTGTTTGTTCTTTCATCTGCATGTGCACCGCAGAGAAAATTACAGACCCTTTTCTTTTTAATTTAATAGAATTTAAAAGGTGAAATGTCACAGACATATTTTGTGAAAAATCCTTTCTTTAGGATTTTTCTCCCTTCTGAGAAGCTGTGGCCTCAGCAACAAATGTAAACAATGGTTATCTGCTGCTGTGGAATGCAACAGGTGGATCCAAGATTGGTCTCCTGTGGATGTTTGGATTTACTGACTGCTCATGGCAGAGCTGTTCTTGCTTTCTGCCTGGACACAGAACTTTGTTATTTTTTCCTTTTCTATTCTTAGCTTAGCTAGCTTCTAAGAGCTTTGCTTCTATACTTTTTAGTATAGTTATAATGCAATATATATATCATAAACTAATAAATCAAGCCTTCTGAACATGAGGTCAACATTCTCGTCTCTCTCTCACCCTGAAGACCCTTGCAAGCCCTGTAACGGGGGGGTTTACATTTTCCATTTTAAGGGAGGCTCCTGCATTCCTTAGAAGACATCTGTTTTTTTCAAACCAAGACAGATTTTGGCACCTAACGTGAGGTATGAGGGCATCAAGAGAAAAAGAGTGAAAAGAGTTATTGATTAACCTAATTCATTAGGTTAACAGTTCTTGATTAACCTAATTTTTTGTGTGCTAGATACATAAACCCCATTAGATGTCACCATGCTTATCCTGGATTGGGTGGCATGTGGTTGTGCCTATATTTCGCCCATTTGCAGGCCCTTATCTAAACATGGGCCCCATAACCAAGACTACTGTGGCTTTTGTCCAGTTTTATGGGTTAATAAGGTGAGGAACTCATAGATTTTTAACTTCCTCTGGAAGGCGGGCATATGGATTCAGACCTGTCACACACAGTAATGGTACCCACTGTGAGGAAATGACACCAGGGGAAATTTTCTCCAAACCAGCTCTTTGGGTCTACCTCACCTTTTGAAGGGTTCAAATCTTCTCTAAATGATAGTGATATCATACTGGTTAGTGTTGCTGATATGCCTGTTCTATTTAACATTTAGAGGTAAAGGACGATTGACTTGGATAACCACCCTGATACCTACCCCAGAGATTAGGGATGCTGCTTCAGAACCTGACATAGCCCCAGAGACTAGGAATGCTGCCCCACCACCTAAGCCTGCCCCAGACCCCACCTCAAAAATAAACCACCCACATTTGGATGGAGGTAATGGAAGAGAAGATACACCAGATGCTGGAGGAATACATTTCCCCATCTGGTGAGAAAACCTCCCACTACCAAGAAGAGGGAGAGTCTAATGGTGCAGCAATAGAACCCACAGACATTTCAACTGTCCAGGTTCCAGCTGAACTGCAAGGACCGTCACAGCCAGCTGCAGTCACCCCAGTGGAAATGAGGAAGTCTATGATGAAATCAAAGCAGATAATAAAGATAAGAAAAGAGGGCCCTCAACAACCCACAGGGGAGCCAGCAGTTGAGATCATCACTGAGTCCCTGACGTATGAAAGTCTCAGTAATCTGCACAAAGACATTGTATGACAGGTGTATGAGGCTTATACTTCGATTCTGGGACCTTATGGGTACAGGTGTGCAAGTGGATGGTGATTAGGCAAGGAATTTGGGATCCTTGACCCAAGAGTCACATATGAATCAGGTATTCATAAGGGAACCAGGGTCTCTCCCTCTAGAAGAAGCTTTTAATAAGTGTAAGAAGGAGGTTTGTCCACAGAGAGACAATACAGGAGCATCATCATAGAATGTGCAAGAAGACCCTTGAGGAAGGGATCCAATAGCTGAGAGAAGTGGCAGTATGGGAGGTACTCTTTGGGAAGGGTGGACAGCATGATAATGACTCTGACAAGGTCAGGTGCACAGGGCAAATGCTGTGGAATCTGGCAAATGTAGGGCCGTGTCAGTACACCACCTTCATTGTAACAATTAATGCTGATATCAACCAAGACACAGTGAGTTCTGTCGCCAACAATCTTAGAAATTATGAGAGTATGATCAATGGCCTGATGCAGACTCATCTGTCTGCCATGGTTAAGGAATTCAAAGAGGAGTTTAAAGAGGAGATGAGGGAGGAGGTGAAGAAGATCAGTGCAGCACCAGTGCGAGTCACAAGCCCCAAATCAGACCCCAATGTCCCCAGCTAAAAAGAGAGGGTACACCTCACAAGCTGACCTGTGATTCTTCCTGTGTGACTGTAGGGAAGACATGGGAAGGTGGGATGGGAAACCACTTCTCTCCTGGAAGCACAGATGTATCAACTCAAGGAGGAAAACACTAACCAAGGGAGTTCCAGTAAAGTGAAGGCAGCCTCAGCCTCCCATGACAGAGCTGCCTGGTATGATCTGTGAGAACCCCTTAAAAGAACTTCTAGTATGTATGCCCAGGAAGAAAATGATAACCAGGGCTAGAGAGGGCCTTCCTCTAGCCAAGAAGAGGCATGGGAAAACTGGGTCTTTTGGACAGTGTGGATCTGATGGCCTGGGACATAAGAGCCACAAAAATATGAAGTGTTAGTTGATACTGGTGATCTGTGTACCCTAATGCCACTGGAACATGCTGTGGCAGAGCCTGTTTCCATTGCTGGAGTGACAGGGGGATCACAGCAATTGACCCTGTTGGAAGCCAAGGTGAGCCTGACCTGGAAGGAGTGGCAAAAGCATCCTATTGTAACCAGCCCAGAGGCCCTGTGGATTCTAGGCATAGACGTCCTCCAAAACAGCTATTACAAAAACCCAAAGGGACTCAGGGAGGTTTTTGGAATAGCTGCTGTAAAAGCAGAGAACATTAAGTAATTGAACACCTTGCCTGGACTATCAAAAAACCCACCTGCAGTAGGATTCCTGAGGGTGGAAGAGCAACAAGTACCAATTGCAATCTCAACAGTGCACCACCGGCAGCATTGGGTGAATAGAGTTGCTGTGATCCCCATCCACAAAATGATCTGTGATCTGGAGAGACAAAGGGTGGTCAGTAAGGCCCTTCAACAGTCGGGTTTTTTGTTTGTTTGTTTGTTTGTTTGTCATACTATTGCATTTGTATTTTAATTTTCCTAGTAAAGAACTGTTATTCCTATTCCCATATCTTTGCCTGAGAGTCCCTTAGTTTCAAAATTATAATAATTCAGAGGGAGAGGGTTTACATTTTCCATTTTAAGGGAGGCTCCTGCATACCTTAGCAGACACCTGTCTAATTCAAACCAAGACACTGAAATATAAAAGAAATCTCTTACTCTTGAAACTAAAAGGAGATTGTTGGTCATTAATATAAATTAGAAGGTAAAGTTTCTGTAAATCGACAAGGGAAATAAAGTTTCAAAGATTGAATTGGCATTTGGGAATTAGAGAATTTTATCTTTTTTACCGGGAACTATACAAGAAACAAAAAACTTTCAATGACACCATAATGAGACCTTCTGAGAAAAAGGTATGTCTAACAATTATAAGTTTGTTTTGTATGAAGTGGAGGGTAGCTATTGCAATGCTTCCAGGTGTAATAAAAACTGCATGGATGTTAAGGAGCAAATTCTAATAAACTTTTTCGGAACTACTTAGCTGGATCACTGATTAATCATGGAACACTGAAATCATCTTAGAGGGAGGGAAAAACAACAAGAATATTCAAGTATGGACTTCTAGGTGAGAAAATAGCCTTCGCCAAAGAGTTCGTTATATTTGTGTGATATTGGTTATCTTGATTTTTATCAGTACCTTAGAAGAAAACATAGTTATTATGACAATTATTATAGTAAAGATTGTCACAGAGCTACTGAGAAAATTTAAATAATGAAAGATATACTGGTGGATCTGGACTACTTGGTAATCTGAAAATAAGCAAACAATATTAATTTATATATCAATATTCAAAGTGATACATAAGGAAGCACAGAAGTAGTTTCTGTTGCCTTGATGTGTAGGATTCTAAGTTGGTGTGAAGTGTTCCAAACAAAGCTTGAACATACAAGAATAATTTAATAAATGTGAGATTTTGAAAGCACATGCACAATTTATTTTTAAATAATATATCCAGCTCAGGTGTCCACAAATTCTTCAAGGTCTCTATCAACTGAAGAATATTCAGCAAGGATCATATTAATTTTTATTCCATATATGAAACAAATAAATTTGTAGTACTTATTTTAACCAGTTTGTAGGTCTTTTAATAATAAGTATAAATGTAGCAAACAGAAACTTCTCAGCCCATCAGGCAAGGGTCAGTGAGGTACTATTATCCAAATGCAAAACAAGGGAAAGAAAAAGATTTCCTCCTTTTAAAAAGCTCATGAACATGGATAATAAAGACTTTAAATCAACTCTGTCTCTAAAATTTAAATCCTGATTTCTCCTGGCATATTGGTCAACAACAAATAATTAATGAAAACCTAGAGCTTTTCCTGAGTTAGTGATGCCTATTGTTTTTTGCCTTTTTTTCTTTTACATATTCTCTGTATTCTTCACAAATATATTTGGAGATCTGTAGCCTATTACTGCATCTGTCGCTAGTTTTTCTAGTACTTTTCCTGTCCTGATAGGCAGAAAGATCATACATATTACAAAGCCGATATCCTATCTTGGTTCTCCTTAGGAATCCAAGCCAAAACCAACTCTTGAAGACAACTTTTAGTCAAGAAGTTCTGTTTCCATCTGAGGGGGGAGGACTTGGAAAGGGCTTTATCTATGGGGAGAATTGCATCATCACTTGAACTCCTAATTGGCACTTTTTTAGTCAATTAAGCTAATTTACCAAACTTATAAAACTGTATGTACCCCCATGTAGGTGGGCTTTTGTGGACATTTTTCCATAACTGCCCCTGGAGACCTCCAATAAAGACCAGGTTTATATTACCTCTTATATCAATATTATCTCAGAAGTGTTTGTTTGTTGTGGTGTGCTGTAATGTTCCATTTTAGACTTTCAGGTCACTTCCCCAGGTGTGCCTATACCTCTCTCCCTTCCCCCTTGCCCCCATGCTGAGTGAGTCCTGTCAATCAGGCTTAACATTCCAGCAAGGCGTCGTGTGGTTGGTCAAGTTCAAAGGATGCCCCTCAGGCCCAGGGGTCATTGGCCTGTCTAGGTGTCATCCCCCCCTGAGACCCTGCCCCTCTCACCTGGTTGGGTGGCTCACCTGTTCCCTCCCCTTCCCCTGTCCCTGAGCTTAAAAGGTGAATCAGACCATGCGGCCGGGATTCTGTTGGAGCAGTTGCCTACGTTCGGACTTCTGTAACCTTGGAATAAACCTCTGGACATTAAACCCTCCAGCACAATCATCTCCCTTTTCTCTTCCCCATTCACCTGAAGCCTTCGTCCTGAGGAAAACGGAGTTCCTAACAAGCCTGGACTTGTTCAGTGCCCAGCTGCAACCTCCAGCAAGCCAAGGTATCTCTGGGATGATTACACCACAGTTGCTGCCTTTGGCCCAGCAGCGAGGGTCAGACTGGCCTAGGCACAATATAACTGGTAATATTGGGATTCATATTCCAATATTTGTTGTTCCATTTCTAGGTTGAAAAAGGCATCACTGCAAGTCAGACAAGGTGATCACAATAGGCCTCTTAGGAGTACACTACTATACTTCAATCTTTTGGACTAGTTCTGTTCTCTGTCACTGCCCTTTTAATGTCCAAAATGGTCCTCCTAGACATCAGTGTTAAGCACAGCTAGGTATTCCTTGCTCTACTTTCTATTTTCCTCCATGCTTCTGTAGTTTATGAGAGTGACCAGTACGCCTTTAACTAACATTTCACACACTTTTGTGTATATTTTCAAATATTTCTTAAAATTCTCTCTTAATGGAAAAGCTCTTTATTTACTCCACCATGATGGCCAGTAAGTAGAATGCAAGAAGATAGATTCTGATCTATCTGTTCAGAACAGCACCTTGTAGTAAGTATTTTTAAATAAGTAAACCTTTATTTCAAGTGTTACAAAGAAAGATCCTGAAATGCCCTCCCCAGTCACCATGGGTAAATGGATTAATAGCTCAGCTGGGGTGTATCTACACCAGTGAATGCGGCATGGGCAACAAAGAAGCCGTTGTGCAGCTGGAAAACAGCAGTTTAGTGTGACCAACAGAATCAGGGTATAGATTGTACCCCTGTATTCAGCATTGGTGACATCACACATCAAATCCTGTATCCAGTTTTGGGCCCCTCGCGACCAGAAAGGCATTGATTCATTGAAGTGAATCTAGAGAAGGGCAGCAGATCTGGGGAAGGGTCTCTAGCATTAGTCTGATCTGAAGCAGCTGAGGGAGTTGGTGGTGCAGAGCCTGGAGAAAAGGAGGCTCACAAGGTACCTTGTCACTCCCTTCAACTGCCTGAGAGGGGAATGTATCCAGATGGTCTCTTCTTCCAGGTAACAGCCTGAAGATGAGAGGTAACGCCTCAAATTGTGGCAGGAGAGATTTAGACTGGATATTGAGAAAAATTTCATAGCCAGAAAAGTTGCCAAGTGTTAGAATAGGTTTACGAGGGAAGTGGTGGAGTCACTGTCCCTGGACATATTTAAAAGATCTGAAGATGTGTCATTGAAGAACTTGGTTGAGTGATGGATTTGGCAGTGCTGGCTTAACAGTTGGATTTGGTGATCCTAAAGGTCTTTCCATTCTTTGGCTCTATGACTTAAAGACTTGTCCTGAAAAAGCAACAAAAGGGTTTTTTGATGAAAATACAAGTGAGGAGAATTACTTCTGCCTGAAGATACTAATGTGCTTCACTTTAACTTAATGTTTGGCTGTTACAAATCAACATGAGAAAGAAAGGCAAGAAGCATCAGTTTGCTGTGACATGGTTAAACATCATTTTCCTGTGAGAAGCTTTACCATAAGTGGGAGCTGCCTACAGATAACTTCTGCAAGCTGACTACTCCTCTCTCAGATACGACTTATCTTTTCTATAATTCTGTACAAAGACTCCTGACATGTATCCTTTGGAAGTCTGTACAGGTAATGTGAAATCCCTTTATTTTACTGTATTCTTCTGTGTTACATAGGAAATGAATTCTGAAATTACAGAAATGGCCACTATTAGGACAACTGAAATGTAAGTGTGCTGGTTTAGATTTGTTAAAGAATCTGGAAAGGAGGGCTCCTCCAGAAAGCAAAACCCACACGGCCCCTCCCCACAACCGATTCGGGAAAAAATTCCTTGGAGAAAGGTGGAAAGAACCTGTTTATTTGACAGACACAGCACCCCCCAGCACACAAAATGAACAATACCAGCTGACACCGCTCTGAGAAAGATGACAAAATCAGAAAGTCTCTTTCGGGGGTGGTTGCTCTGTTCTCAGTCCCTCTGGCGCTGGGCCAGCAGCTGCAGCCAAACCTTCGGTGTTGCCAGGTCCCAGTCCAGAGCAGGTTCGAGATGGTCACAGGAACAGGAGAGGAGAAACAGTCCAGGAAGGAATTTGGACTGTTTAGCTAAACTAGCTAATAAGCAGAAGCAAAAGTGAGAGCAGAAGCAAGAGCAGGAAAGCAAGCAAGCGAAGCAGCAAGCTGCTAGCTAGAAGTGAAAAACAGCCCTATGTACTGCCTTGTCTCTGTGTCCCTGATAAGAGAAACCCAAAGAAAACTTCCACTCTTCAGAGCCAGTCTTAAAGGCACAGAACAGATGAATGGGGATACAAGCATCATAACGTCACCCCAGGACAGTAAGCTATGTATAATATATAGTTTTAACATATTTAAAGATTTAGTTTTATTTCTGATTAATTTTGTATATGTCCAGAAAGAACTTCTTGTGAATAACAAAAATAATCCTTCTATTAATTGTGAATAGAAACTGTTTGATAGATGTTTTGACATTTAATAATTGGCATCTGTTTCGGGGAAATGTTTATGAAATTTAATAATGAACAAAGTAGGATCAAACTGGAAGCAAATTTAAAGACTTAATTTGATTCAACTTCTTTTTGATGAATCAATTTGATTAATCAAAAAGAAATTATGGCATAATGTATCTCACTGTTAATCTTCAGCTTCACCAGAGCTGGTCATAAATTTTGACTTCTCCTATGTATTAAGAAATTACATGATGAAGAGAGAGACTGGATGGCTGAAAATTTGTAGAGACTATTAACCTTTGCATGTTAAATTACAT
This sequence comes from Melozone crissalis, assembly GCF_028551555.1. Classification (NCBI taxonomy): domain Eukaryota; kingdom Metazoa; phylum Chordata; class Aves; order Passeriformes; family Passerellidae; genus Melozone; species Melozone crissalis. The sequence continues at coordinate 68,448,551 of NW_026535783.1, forward strand.
TAATATGCTGCAAAAAGCATGGCATTGAAGAAATATTCTGGACATACATGTAGGTCACAACGGGGTTTTGAATCTTCTAAACATGTGTTGTGCTTAACAATGAATTCTACCTACATACCATATCATAATATTCTAGGTGTTACAGAGGAAATGTCTTATTTCCACAGGCATCAGAGATCTCCTGCATCAACATGAATATGATAAAACTATGATAAAACTGCTTTGACAGAGGGGTTGGATGCAGCCAAAATCTAAATTCACTATACTGATGTAAAACTGTCCTGCCAGTTTGCTGCTTCTTTTATAGTGGTCCTGCAATTCTACGCTGCTTTTTTTTGGTTGGTTGGTGTTTTTGGTGGTGATGGCAGTTTTGTTGTTTGAGTTTTGTTGGGGGAGGCATTTTGTTGGTTGGTTGGTTTGGGTTATTTTGTTTTGTTAAAGGAAAAGGATGGCTACAAAAAAATCTTGAGCCATGGCTTATGTTACAAATAGATATGAGTGTTTAGATAAGTCCTTGCCTTTTGTCCAGACTTCTGGCAGCAGACAGTAATCTTTTTGGGGTGGCCATCACCCTAAAGCCTACTCTCACATAAGACTTTAAACAGGTTATTTACTACACAGGAATAAATAAAAAAAAAAAGGAAAACTACTAGTAGATAACATACACCATAGACGTACCAATTATTACAGCTAGCAAAGAAATAATGTAGGATTCAATGCATCCTACAATCCATTTGCTGATGGAGCACTGTGGAGACAGATAGGCATGCCAACTCTCTCCATTGGAGAGGTATCCCTTGAATTAGATATTATAAGATCTTCTCAAACTCTCCTGGATTGAGAAATCCTTCTTGGTCATGGTGAGTTCCCAACATGCTTTGGAGTCCCATGTAGATTTGTTGTTGAGACTGATTGGTTCCACCCCCCACAGCCTTCTTTGTACCACTCCTGCTTTTCCCCATAAAAACCTGAGTTTCTGCCCTGTTCAGGAGGGAGCTGTCATCACTGGCATCTTTAGCAGGGTGCTGGAATAAAGGCTACCTCTGCAGAACAACCACACAATGCTCCTCTCTCTTTGTTCCTGTGTTGGCAAGGGGACACCTCTCAAGGCAGAGCTGAAATCACTAAGAGCTGAAAATCACTGCTAAGAGCTGAGCTGCCTGCCCCTTGCTGAGGTTATCTGGTGGCTGAAAGACTGCCTGAGACACCTAGAAAGCTGTGTCTTGCAGGACCTCTCTCTGGAAAGTTGAGGCATCCAGGTCAAGCCATGACCAGCCGCCCAACAGGGCACACATTGAAATCCTTTCCCTCAATTTCCAGAAAAGTAACTGTGAAGATGCATTCAGCTTCAGGAAGTAGCCATCTTACACGTTTCCAGGGAATGTGTAAGATGCTTTTACCTTTGTGATAATTTTTGTGGCTTTTATAGTGTAAAACAAGGCCTTTTAGTTATTAATACTTATTTCCTTTTATCTCTTCCCACATCTGCTCTCCATACTAAGATGCTGATTTTTGGTTGCACTGAAGACCTTTTGGCACCAGGAGATTACCTCTGTGTTGGGCCTTTGACATGCCTGGTTTATCCCTCCCATCTGCATCAGCCATCTGAGGAAGGGTGGTAAAAGTCTTGCCACAGCTTCCTCTGGAAGACAAAAAATTTCTTTCCTCCTTTCAGTCATCGGTAGCATTACATCCAGCATACATGGTTGCCATTAGATGCTGGTTATTAAAATATATTAAGCAAATGAAAGAAAAGATGCCATAATTCCTCCACTAATTAACATTATTTCATGAACTGTGAGTGACTCACAGGCAAATTAGAGAACAGAGGAGAGGCTTTGCTGATTGACTGCATTTTTCTGATTTCTCTTGTACAGTTCAAAATAATCTCCACCAGGACACTTAAACTGCCCAGGGAGGAAGTACACAGGGATCACAAGATTTTGGAACTGAAGAATGATACAGGAATGTCATCATCATCTAGGTAGAGAATATTCTGTCTTTATGATAGGCTTTATGAATGTCAACCAGGAGTTGACCTTTTACCCTACTTTCCAGGTGTTACAAAGTAATGACAAATATCTTTCTTGTTTGATTTTTTAGTCAGTAATGGCTATAAATACTGTCTGTTTTCTAGTGGTCAATGAGACAAAACAGTAGTACATTTTTGCTGATATAAGATACGTGTCACAAAGGCATGAAATCAGACTAGAATGCTAAAATGCTTTCTCTTTTCTGGGTATTCTTCTCATTAAAGACCATTTTACACAGCAGTCCTGAAGAGACTACACTGATTCCTGTTCTGAAATCAGTAATTACATGGACCTTTGGAGTTGTCTCTCCTCCAGAAATCTGGAATATTGGCATAAATGGATTCAGTTTAGTAATTTAATTAATAAAATTCAGGCTACAGATGTAGAACTGAAACTCTTTCAAATCATCCAGGCAAACAGAGTTTGTGGAGATTATTAGGATCAGAGTTCAGATTTTGGTCCAATGTTGATATGAGTTATTCAGTCCTCTGATCTACTTCATGGACAAGAGCTGGTCATTGCCTTGCACACCCATTCATTAGAGACCTCCTTCCTCCAAGTAGAGGTTGTTTTTTTTTTTTCTTTAACATATACAGTCTCTGAACTATTTGCAGTGATAATGTGATTTTTCCTAGTCCTACATGGCACTAGGAAAGAATTGTCTTCAAAGATATTAGGAAAAAATTGTCTTCAAAGTCTCTGAAACTGGTGTCTTCTAAATTACTATGCAGAAAGAATGATCATAGTACACATTCTGCCTTTTTCCATCACATAAGAAGTAAGATTTCCTAAACATATACCCTTAGTTATCAAATACTAGCACAAGACTTTTAGCTTTGGTCAGTATAGAGGGAGAGTGATCAAATTCCATGGGATAATGTTTAGAGTAACTTTGCTTGAGAACTACATTTGCTGAAACAAAAAAGTGAAAATGCCTTTTACAAGTGACTCAAAAGCTTCTCCTCTGTGTAACTGTGATCCTCTTAGCAACCAATTAACTGGAAGGTTTTTTCTAATACATCGTTTTCCCCACAAGAATTTATGCTGTTGTACTGATCTAAATTCTTTTCTTTTGTGATATTTATGCTTCTAATGTGTAATTTAGGCCAGTGATGGCAGAGGGTACTTTGACATACAATCATCTCTTTGATACAAATCATATTGTTCCATAAGAAGATAAATGAACATTGAAATACCTTCCAGACGTATAAGAACTTGGAAAGCAATGTGGTATGTCATGCATCCCTAAATGTAACTCTGCACAGACATGTATTTACACCAGATACTCACATCACATACATTTCAGAAGAGACTCAAAAAATTCTTGTATCATGCTAAGAACTGATCAATGGGAAAATATTGTCATGAATTTCCTTTCACACAATTTTAAGCAGTATACTACTCACTTAGTTCCACTGTGTCCTAGGGTGATGTTGATGCTTGTATCCTTATTTGTGTGTTCTGTTTATGCTGGATATTATGTTCTGTTCCTTCAAGACTGGCTCTGAAGAGTGAATGTTTTGGTTTGTTATCAGCCTGCTCCCCCACAACTCGTGGGACACAGACGGGGCAGCACATAGTGTGGCTTTTGCTTTTTGCTTTGCTTTTTGCTTTGCTCTTGCTTCTGCTTTGCTCCTACTTTGCTTTTACTTTTTGCTTCTTCTCATTAGTTAGTTCAGCTAAGCCCGAATTTTTCCCTGGACTGTTTTTCCTTCCCTTTTTTGGAACCACTCAAGCTTGCTCTGGACTGGAACCTGGGAAACACCAAGAGTTTGCACTTTGTGGCTTGCAGCAGCTACCCCAGTGCCGGAGCAACTGATAACAGAGTGACCACTTCCAGGAGAGACTTTCTGAATTTGTCATCTTTTTTCAGAGTGGTGAAAGAGTGTTGTCATCTGGTATTGCTCATTTTGTGTGCTGGGGGGTGTTTTGCCTGTTAAATAAACAGTTCTTTCCACTTGTCTCCTAGGAATCCTTCCTGAACTGGCTGGGGGGAGGGGCCCTGTAGCTTTTCTTTCTGGAGGGGCCTCCTTTTGGAGGTTTTCTCCCAAATTTGCCCTAAACCAGGAAACACTGTTACCTCCTGTGATAATATTAAAAGGATTTTCAGTCGTTTTCTTGGTAGTCAAGACCAAATGTGAGTATTCCATCAGAGAGGTTTTCAGATTTTTTAACCCTGAACTTACTGGGAATAATGAAAAAAAAAAAAACTTATTATAAGTTATTTCCTGAGCAATCAGTACAGTACTGTATTTACTCAGGGAGTCCTGCTGAGAGTTTCCTTAACCTGGATACATCCTTTTTTATATTTGTGTGCAGTTTTTGTCTGTCTTTTCCAGATAGAGACAAGTGCTTCTTTTGGGTTTCTTTTTGCATTTTTTTAATTATAAGCTATCACAGACAAATATGAAACTATATGGTTAGCAGTAAAACTGGTATATAGATTTTCATATTTTGCTACTCATGAATTTATTAAGGTAACAGAGCTTTGGAGGCCTTGATTTTGGCTTACATAGTAATCTTTTCATTTTTTACCAGATCCATTTCTTAAATTTAAGTCCTGATAAGACTTCGATGTTGCATATGGAATTAGAAAGATCTAAACAAGAATCTGTGAGTTCTTATGTTGGCCTCTGAAATGGGAGCCTAAATGCCTGTAAGTGTCCCAAATAAATCTTTGGCAAGTCATGGCATTTGTTATATTTAATTTTCTCCAGCTCTGAATCAGAAATAATGATACCCGTTTTCCTTAAGGAAAGCAATGCTAAAATTGTTCTATTATTAAGACATTTCCCATATTAGGACTTTTCTTCCACAAAGGTTGTGCTAATTATACTTTATTAAATTGAGTTAACTTCCAATCATAAGTCCAATCTTAATTGGTTCTTTTAATATGCATTTTTGGTATTTTTTAGTAACTAGAGTAGCAAAAGCAGATGGGTTGCAAGTCTGAATCTTCTCTGTTATTGTTTGCCCTCAATTACCTTTGAAAAATTGACATTATGGGTGTTTTCTAGAAACTCTTTTAGGAGCATCACCTGGTTTACTCTGTGTTGAAATGTTTAAAGGAAATGTTTTAAAATGTTTACAGCAGTAAATACCTAATTATTTTGCTTTGTCCACTGCTCATCGATTTCACTGATTTCTCAATGGACCACTGAATTATTTTCACAGATCTTCTGGTTTTAGTAAATAAGAAAGCAGTAATAAAAATAGATAGCATTAGTCATTCTTGTTTCAAACAATTTTTGTGGCATGTGTATCATATATTACTGTTTTCATTTTTTGCATACTCTTTAAGCATGGATGAGAAATGTATTTTAGATCTCTGTGAGTAAATACCAAAAACAAAAGCAATACATACTCTTCAGATTGAATTTAGTCTGTTGTAACAGGAAAAGACATTATATCATCACTCTTTATATAAGGATGAAATAGCAGAATGTAGCTCATAGGTGATGACAGTTCTTAAATTAGCCTGAAAAGAAAGAATATGCTAATAATACAGCAAAGAAAGTTCCATTCAGTTTTGATAAGTCTCAGAAGTAATATTTAGCAAACAAGGACTTGAAACAAAGGTGCTGTGTTCTTGGAAATTTTGAGCCTTAAGAAAAAAAAAGAGAAAGAATGGTGAATTTTCAGCTTATGCATGAAAATGTTTGAAATTATTTACCTGCCTGCTCTTCTGATCAAGATGTCAAAATGCATCCTGATCAGTCCAAGTGCAAGTCCTGTGCATTTTCTCTTGACATACTGCTGCTGTTGAGAGAGCTTGGTGCTGTTGGAAACTCTCATCACTTTTGCTTTATTACTAGAAGCAATCTTATTTATTCTAATATTTACCTGGGGATATCTGTAACATTAGCAATGTGCAGCATCTCTAGCCTGTGGACACACTAGCTGCTCTACTGCCCAAAAACTTTTCTCTGTTAACTAAGGAAAGTCAGGGAAGAGGATGGACTGTCACAAGGAAAGTATTCCTGCAGTTTTTACTGCTGAGAAAATCATTGTTATAATGTATAATTTGTCTTAATTTTAATTTCCTTTTTGTGAGTTGTGATCTTTCTGAAGACAAGCAAGATCCCTCTGCTTGCTTGCTTGTCTTTCTTAGACATTCCCTGCAGAGCTATAGACAATCCATAGCTTTTTACTGAAATGTAGAAGACATTCTACATTAAGTAGAAGATATTCTGAAATGTAGAAGACATTCTACAGTAAGTGGTATTGACCATAAATAACTTATCATTGCCAGATGTGTAATTACACACAAAAAGTGGGAATGTCCTAATTTTGGTGGGGCTAGAGTTGGTTTTCTCCCATTTGTAGCTGGTACAGTGCTGTGCTTTGTACTCAGTGTGCGAATTGTGTTGATAACACACTGATGTTTTAGCTCTTGCTAAGTAATTCTTACTCTGAGTGAAGGAGTTGCTAGTGTTTTATGCTCTGCCAATGAGGGATTGCACAAGATGCCAGGACAGAGCGCAGCCAAGAGAGGTGAATGGCCAAAGGGATATTCCAATACCATAGAAAATCAAACCCAGTACATAAATTGGGGGCAGATGGCTGGCAGATGCCGAGTGCTGCTTGGAGACTTGCAGAGCATCAGTCAGCGGGTAGTAAGAAATTGTATAGTGCATTGTTTCCTTCTCTCGGGGTCTATTCCTTTCTCTCTCTTATTTTCATTCCAATATTATAAGTATTTTTATTGTTATTATTAACATTAACATGATTAGTAAAATTTGTTTTAACTAATCAACTCATTATTCCACAAGTTTCACTTTTTTCTAATTATCCTGCGCATCCCTCCAAGAGCAAGGCACAGTGAACAGCTCCATGCTACATAGCTGCTATCAGGGTTTAAGCCCTGGCATAGAATAACAAACTTAATTTCTGTTAAAATCCCATATCTATCAGATAGTTTCTTGCCTCTATTATTTGATAATTACAGATGCACTATGAGATTTAAAGGTGAAAGACTAAAGTAATACTCTTGTATAATATTTGTTTTTATTTCTTTATATCCTTTGCATGAGCTGAGTAAACTGGTCAGTGGAGTAGATTTTTTGTTTCTTAAATGCATCTTTCTGTTTAAAACAATGAATACAAACAAGAATCCCACATCTTGCTGGTAAGAAAAGCTGTGTACTTTGACAACACATCTTAAGATAGCTCAGTTATTTGAAGTGCTTACTAGCAAGTCACCATTCACACTATTGTAGGTGCTTTGAGTGATTATAGTTGTTGATAAAAGATCCATGTTTCTGCCTGAAGATATAAAGTAATTTTTTCTTATTAAAATAAATATTTTCTATCATTCTCATGAATTAGACATTGATATAATATAATTTGAAGGAAACTTCTGTATGATATTAAGCTACTCAACCATAAAGTAAGTGATGCTGAATGAATTCTGTAGTTGGAGCTCCTTTTTCTTATCTTTCCCTGACTTTTTTTTCCATGCATAGATTTCTATTTTGCAGTGGTAACAGTTGTGCGCTATTCAAAACAAGCTTTGAAAGATGATTTGTAGTTGAACTTTTCATACGTCCAAAAGAAAGAGGCAAAGCTGGATGAGTCACTGTAGTGTTGTCAGATTCCCTCTGCTTGCTTGTCTTCCTTTCTCGACTGCTGAAATATGCTTCTGAGAATACTTCACTATTATGTTTTTTTCTTTGTGTTTTTCTTCCTCATCTCATTCAGACTCAGGCATTTTACAGCAACCAGTGACTCTAAGGAGTACCTTTTATTTGAGAATATCAAACTGAATATGTGTATTAAGTTGTCTGCTTTTTAACAGTGGAAAAATAGCAGACTATACTAGTATCAATGGATTAAATACTTTCATTCACTGAAATATGTAAGACAGTGTCCTGGGTTGACAACACTGTTTTAAGAAGAAAATTAGAACTAAAGAAATCTGAACTTTGTACATATAAACTGCTCAAAATACATTGATAACAGTTGATAGTGTACTCTTGAGATGGTGGCATGTCCAAAAAATAAGAGATAAATAATCACTCAAACAGTTTTGAATAATTATTTCTTGGTTACAAGAGGTAAAAGGACTCTTTTTCTTATAATTTATACTGATACTTACATATCTTTTTGTTATATGGTGAAGTAGCCTCCCTTTCAATGAAATTTTGCATACTTCAGGTTATAATACTGCACATAAAAAATCATGATGTGCTATACAATGAAGGACTTTTGACAATCTGCAAGATTTGGTTTTTTGTCTCCTACTTTGGAAATTACGTCTCTCCGGCTATCATTTGTTTGTATCTCATGAGTAAGTATGTCTTCACATTCATACGTGCAGGTACTGACCAGTAAATACTAATTCCTAATAGAATGACATAGAAATTTCATGCTTTGAATTAGGATCTACAGGAGCACCCTGTTCCATCACATTTTCTCTTGTTAATTTCTTTATATTTTTTTTTTCCTTTCTGGAAGGAAAAAAATCCTTCCTTTCTGGAAGGATTTTTAGGAGAGACCTCTTAGGTCTTTAATAGTGCAGCTTGACATCAGAGAAAATTTGGAAGCATATCCTAAGTTTTGGAAATTTACCTAGGAACTCATTTACATGCATGTTGTATTTGTTCTAGAACACCTAATCATCTAATAAGGGTGTTTGGAAGCTAGATGAAGTTGGGGAACCTCCAGCATAGCCAAAGGAGGAGTGATTGATATTCACATACGGCAATGCTATAGTATCAGGGTGTTAAGAAATTTAGGGGAAAATATTATAAATGATCCTTCACATTTGTGCTTGTTAAGAGTAATAATTTTTTACTTAAAGAGTAAGAGTTACTATCTTTACAAGCTTTCCTAGAGAAAGAAGTTTTGTGAATTTATCCTGTCTTGTGAGTTGTTGGCAGCAGCAGTAAGATGTTCTTTCAAAATTCTTTCTCCTGCTACACATTTTCATCATTTTGCTTCCCTATTGTAAAGACAGGAATAGTGGAATTATGTTCCTGTTCCTGATGTAGGTGCCCATGCATTGGCAGGAACTCGGGCTGTCCAGAACCAGATACATCTGGTTGAGCCTTCTCCAGGACTACCAGGCACAGCTAAGCCCCTCTGCCAAGATGCTGGTGACTCTTGGAAAACACATTAAACAGATGGTAAAACACTGCATAAGAGTGAAAGGAGTGAGAAAGGCATCTATGAGAAATAGCCTTGTCTTCACCAAGCTGAAGGTGCTCCAGACCCTGGGGCACAGATTCTCATGCAGTTTGGGAGGATCATGTTAAAGCAATTTGTCATCGGCAGCCCATGGAGGACTACACTGGAGCAGAAGGTGAGTATTTCATGAAAGAAACTGCAGCTTATGGTGCGACCCACTCAGGAACAGGGAAAAAGTATAAGGGGAAAGGAGTAGCAGGGAAGATTTGTCACAGACTGACCTCAACCCTGACTACCCACCCATCTGTGTTCTTCAATAGAAAAAAACAGAGAGAAGGAGTTAGGTTTGGGGAAAAGTAAGAGAGTGATGAAAGGAGTTTTAGCTTTTGTCTTTGTTTCTAGCCATTAACATAAATTTTAAATATCAATATTCGTAAATTAACACTCCCTAAGTTGAGACTGTTTTGCCCAAGATGGCAATTGGTAAGGGATCTCCATTTCTTTATAATAACCCATTAATTTTTTTCCATCTTATTTTCAACCCCCATTCTGTTAAGAAGGAAGAATAAAAGAGCAACTTGATGGGAGGCCAAGGCAATGTCATCAGAGCAAACAGCATCAAATTTGGACCAGTTAATTTCTCATTTTTACTTGGTTTCTCAGCCTAAAAAATCTCATTAGCATAATGAGGATTGAAAACATGCAGATTTTAAAATAATTATGTGCCAATCATTATACATTCATGTTTCTACTTAATTTTGTAAAGTCTGTATCTTTGTGTATCTATTTAGACAGTCTGGGCAAGATATAAGGCACAACAAAAATCACTTACACAACTAAACCTCATGGATGATTTATCCCACCAGTGCCTCAAAGTAATTCTTATGTACTCACAATTTTCTGCTGTGATAGACCATTATCTTTGCATTTATTGCAATGTACAGCAGTAAGCGAGCTGGAGGAGTAGTACCAAGCACTATGCAGAGTGTGATTGGGTAACAATTGTGGGTGTATTTAAGGACACAGATTGCAGGTAGATATTATTATTTTAGTTTTAATTGTTTCAGTTTTTTATATGTGTGCAAAAACATAAGCTTTTTAAATAGGGTAAAGAGGTGTCATACCTGAGAAATATACATATTAACATTTCAAACTGAGAGAATCAGAGGTGAATCTAATTGTAGTTTTTAAAATGTAAAATACCTGCATATTCTATTTGGGAGAGAAAAACAAAATGTTTTGACAGGAACTCGGGGAACCTACATGAGTAGGGTCAAGCTTGTTTTGGGCCTCGGGTCTTCAAAGAGACATGAGCAGTTGTTGGTTGTAGTAAAGTTATTTATTGCATGAATACATCAGTCTCGAAGGCAAGGAGTTCAATTTATTAAAGTCCAAGCTAAAAGATTTCTGGCATAGAGTCCCAAACAGAAGTTGCTGCTGCAAGGCTGCTCTCTGGTATAGAGTCCCAGGTTCCATGCATGAACAGCAGCAGCAGCAGCTACAATTGTTCCCTGGCATAGAGTCCAATGTTCTGAGCAGCAACAGCAGGGACCATAGCCTTTTCTTCTTCTTTCTTTTCTTCTTCTTCTTGTTCTTTCTTCCTCTTCTTCTTGTTGTTATGCTTGTTATTTATTGCACTCTATTACAGGGCATTTTATTTATGAAACATCCAATCAGCTAAAAACATGGCTCTAAAGCCATTGTTTCTAAACCAATCTAAACTTGATTCTAATGTGTTTTAGTATGAAAGTAATGTCAATTTTTACCTAAAAACCATGTTTATATTATTATCTATTTACGCAAATGTACGATCTGTTTTAATACTTAAAATTTACATATATATGTTTATCTATTTATGTGAATAGGTCTATCTATTTACGCATGTAGTTCTATCTGTTCCAGAGCCTCAAGCAAAGTTCTGTTGGATTTTTGTTATGTCTGGAACTAACTTACTGTATAACTTCCACTTCTACAACTTCCACTTACTTAAAATTTAAACCTACATTTCTACTCCATATCTCTGTGAAGCCTTCAATTTCTCTAAAGGCTTTAATTCAACCCCTGCATTCATCTCTGTCTCTGAGGAACTCAGAGAGGCCTGCAGTCCAACAAGTAGAAACAAGGAGTATCATGAATTTTGAGGATTCATTCCCTCTCTAAACTCACAAATCCTATAATTTATACAGGAGTCCCACTTATTTTTAAAAAAGCATGATGAAATATGACACCAAACTTTCAGACAATTGTTCTAATTTTCCTCTCACTAGTTAATATCAGTCTTTCTACCTTATTTCATGGCAAAGGAACTTATATTTCAAATAAATTAATTAGTTTTGAGAACAAGACTGAGGCTTCAAAGCCTCTTGCACACAAATTTTCAGAAGTCTTTGGATGTTTAATGAGCTGATGATGTGATTAAATTGGGGTGCTATAAAAAATATGACAGCTAGAGCAAATTAGACTCTCATGGTATTAAAGCTGGCCTTGTGGTTGATGAGAAATAGCTCTTTATTGGTGAGGGAGGGAACACCACACTCATTGCTTTTCCAGCAAAGGAGCAATGGCTCTGTAGGGTCTCACATGTTCTGTGACTCCTGTGTTGGTGTGGTGGGTTTGCTTGCTTGTTTAGCATATTTATCTTGGCATAACCAGACAGCTCAAACTTTTTTGTGATGAAGTTTGCTACATCTGCTTGTACTGGCCACTCGCTCGATCAACATTATATTGATAGAAGCATTTTTTTGGTACAGAAGTAAATACTGGAGAACACTGTCTATTAGTGGAAGTCCTGTGTAGCAATTTTGCTTTCTCTGTGAAAAAGCAGACTTACTTGTCGAAGGTTAACTGCCAGTTATTTAATATTTTTTCTTTTATAACAAAAGAATAGAAAGGCAATTTTCAAAGGTTGGGTAATTTTCAGATTGTCTGATATTTTTCTCCTGATGAAATAAGAGTTTTCAATTTTGTTTAGAACCGGGACATATAGAAATTGAAAAAACATAGATGGAGTTCTAATAAAGACTTCTTTTTTTTTTCCTCTCTAAAAAGACATCTTTCCTGTAGAAAGGTAGGAATACCAATATTTAAGGAATATATCACTAACTATGACATTCATATGCATGTAAGAACTAATCACCTTAGCTTCCAGTAGCTAACACAGATTTTCAATGAAATTTTTTTTATCCTCCCCCACCCTGATCCAAAAAGAAAAAGAAGTGTGCAAACCAAACAAAAAATTTTCCTTGATTTTCAAGTTATCTGGAAAGATAAATGAAATTAATTGCTATATAATAAAACAGGAATATTGATGGATTTTGTTAAACACTCCTTGAAATTAAACTGGTCCCTGATTTCAATAATGTATAAGTGTTCTAAATCAAAGTGTATGAGATAAAAGAACCTTTCAGACAACAACTTTTTCCAGAGAGGTGATTAAAAGCTTAGGTCTAGGTGATCATTGAAGACTTACTTTGCCAGCACAGCTGCTTTAATATCCAAGAGTTCCCAAACTTAATTTTCAGCAAAGATTTGTGCTTTTTCTGGAAAATGCTATACTGGAATCTTACTCGAAGACAAAATACCAACTAAATTATTATATTTTAGTGTAATTTAGGATCTTCAACAGTTGAAGTTGCAACAGTCAAAAAGCAAACTTAATTCTCAGTGGTGTTATTATAATGTTACACTGTAGAGCTGGAAATGGAACATCCCTGTCTCAGAAACAGATGAGCCATCTAAGAGAGAAGTGTGTGGTACCTAATATGTTAAGTTATAGACTAGACTGAGTATGTCTATCCACTACAGTGCAGAAAAAAACCCCTCATTTTGTTAGTCATTGATTTAAATTGCTACTCAACATTATTTTCATATCACAAATAATATCTAAATTAAACTGACATCAACTTCACCATCTCATGCTATTATTTTGCTGAACCTTTCTGCCCTCCTCTAATACAACAATCATCCTTCATTAAGGCAGCTGTGTATCTAACAAAAATGGTCTATTATAAGAAATGTTACCCTCCAGTAAGGATGCCTGGACCATTGGCTTCAGTTGCCAAATCAGGGACTGCACAGATACAGGTCATTGGAAATTGCTCTGCTATGCCAGGGCCAGACAGAGCTGTAAATATGTTAATTAATGCATTTGATCTCAAAAGAATAGGTATTATTTTGTGCTCTATCAATTAAGTATATTTGGGTTAGAAACCATTTTGCTAGGATTTAATCTGTTTCCTTTCATTGTTTTTTTTTTATCCCTTAAGATACAAACTTTATACCAGATTCCTAGAAGCTTGCAAACACTTGGCAGTTGTGGAGAAATATTGTGATGGACAGGCCACTTGTGTATTGCTGACTGTCACAAGAACTAGAGTTTCCATCTAGAGTACCAATGATGCAACTGAACGGAAGCAGGCTTTGGTTGTGGGGGTGTCCTCCTCGCGGAGGAACGTCCTGTGTGGGTGTGAGCAAATCACTCCTTCGTGGGTCCTCTAGGAGCGGCTCCACCTCTTCCACCGTGCACACAGTCGTGGATATATATCAAACAGCACAACCAGGGAGAAGGAGGACTGAAGGCATTGGTGCAGATCCAACTGGGTTTATTAGCAGATGGTCTGAGGGTTTAAGGAGGGAAGGAAAGCAGGGGTGCAACCACAGTTGAAGGGAGCCGGTATTGGGGTGAGCTCAAGGCCGAACCAGGGGTGGGACTGTGGTTTATAAAGGGAAGAGGGTAGGTGGGGTCAGGGTACAATTCAACCACTGGGGAAAGGGCGCAGAGGAGGAGACAAGGTAGGGTGATCAGGGGGTGCATCTATAGGAATGTGGGGAGAGGGTGGTCTTGGGGTGAGGTCCAATGGGGCAGTGGGGAACGGGAAATTTTCCAGAAGGGAAGGAGTGGGCTACAGATGATTGATGTTAGAATCATCCCAGGGTGCTCCCGCCCCATCTTCCCTGTCCCCTCCTCCCACATCTCCCCCTTTTCTGTTTATTAAAAAGGCCTCGCCTTCTGTCTTTAAGACAGCTTTCTTGAGGCATGAGATGGCAATCACAACAATCCCTACTATGATGAAAATCCACAGCAGGCCTCTTAAAATAGAGAGGAATCCCCCATTGTCCGTACAGTTTGTCCAGCCAGTCAGCCATCTTTTTCTCAGTTTTAATGTCCTCTACTTGGTCCAGTAGTCCTTTTATGTTCGCCTGGATCGACCTGCTGTGTGAAGACAGGTTGAAGCAGCAAATTCCCTCGAAGTCCTCGCACCTATGGCCATGGGAGAGCAGCAGAAAGTCGATAGCAGCCCTGTTCTGCAGTGTAGCATGTCTGGTGGTGTCCTCGTCTGCTAGTAGATTGGATAGTGCAGCGGACATCGCGTTGTTCTGCTTACTAGGCCAACACCCCAGCTGAGAAAGCTCACTGAAGGGCCTTTGCAGCGGCAATCCAAGGCAGAAAAATGGATACCGCAACCCTCTTTGTCATTCCCCAATTATAAATTTGGCTATTGCAATTTGGATCGAATTCTTCAAAGGATCTCTTTTGGCGTGCCAATTTGTTACTCTGCTTCCAATTGTGTAATAGTGTAGTATTTGGGGTGAGGGTAGTCCACTGGCCAAGGCTGCAGGGACCCCCTTTGATGTTGGAGGGGATTCCTGCTCACGAGCTGTCGCCACAGATAAGAAACACACCCCGTGGGAGCACTCTGGGGTATGGCATAGACTCGGATGGTGTGGTGCTAGTCTAATAAGAGGCACCATTCAGCTGTATTGTACCTCTTGTCATTTGATGAGACAACTTTGCTTTGTGGTTTTGTGGTGGATTGTCAATTGGGTCTTGCCTTATGCTCAAAGTTAACACAGTACTTTGCCCTAGTGGACCCCAGCAGATCTAATTCTTGGGGCTCTTGTGAGGCATGTGGGAGAATCCTCGTCCATTTGTCCCAGGTGTCCACAGGGTTGTGTTTCTTACCTATAAAAAGGTAATAATTTTTGGATAGGGGGATTCCCACCAGACACATTCCACACTTTTCATGGTCATGCAGAAGCTGTCCTGCTGTAGGGACTTTGCCAAGGTGACCCAGAGGTTTTGCTTGAGCTGAGGGACAATCCAGCCTGAGGTCACCTGGATGGATACTAGCACACAGGCAAAGGTGGCAACACTGGCTGCACTGAGGGGATTACCAGGATTGTTGCGATGATGGTCATGTTCCTCTCCTCTCTTCGTCCATACAAGGTGTACCTGTCCTTTTAGGAAAACAAAGCCCATTCTTTACCATCCCTTCTTTCAGGAAATGCTCACTCATTCCAAAACAAGTCCATTCCTCCCCGCCACCACTCCTAGAGACACACAGGCACTGCATGAAATCTCTGTGCTTCCCAGCGAATCCAAATCCCTTACTATACTGCGCTCATATTGGAGCTCCTTCATGCTTTGATAGGCACATGTAAAACCTCGATTGGTGACGTCTCATGTTCGCTGGACAGGTGTAAAGACACCATTAGGAGCATGGACCTCAGAAGGTACTTCTTCATCTGAGCATGGACCTGTGCAACCTCAACCTATCTCAAACTTCCCCTGATTTCTCCCTGCAACCTCAAGAGCACGGACCCGAACGATCTCAATCTCTCTCAGACTTTCCCTGATTTCTTCCTGTGACCTCAAGCTTACACGTGTGGCAAATACACACTCATTACAAAAAGATTGTTTTCCCCTTTGATGTCAACCTTATCTCAAACTTCCTCTGAAGCCTATCCCTTCTTTTTATGTTGAAAAAGAGGGAGGGTGGGGAGGAACAGGGGCGGAACAAGGGGGCATGGGGAGGGGGGCAGGACCCGACGCGCATGATATTGGTGCTCAGGGGACAAGGGAAGGTGGGGTGTCTTGTTAATAGCAGTATTTAGGGAACGGTGGGGGTAAGCTGTTATTTGAAATGGTCATCTGGTTGGTTGAAGGGATGTATCTTTGCGTTATCAACACCCTTGCGACCAGGTTTGGATATGTCCCCTTCCTCTTTCTTCTTCTCCATGAGAAGACTGATTCAGGGGCAGGATGGATGATATGATGGACTTGTTTGTCAGCTGGTAGGTCTTCTGGCACGCAATTGAGGTATGGCTTGATGATTTCCCTGGGATCCATTTGGGTTCAGTGCTTATAGAGACACAAGCAAATACTCTCCCTCACGTAATAAGTGGGTAGGGCCCTTCTATGACTTTAGATTCTGGGTCACGGACGAGCAGAGGTGATCTCTCTTTGAGATGTGCATGCGTATTGTTGTGGAAATGTTTAATGATGAGGGATTGGGCTCCTTCTGAGAGCAATTCATAAAATTCATAACATATAAGGCATTGTACAGTCTCTGGATAGGGGAGGAAGTAATTGTATCATGCTGCTTTTCCAGCAGCTTTTTTATCTCTTTGTGTGCTTGCTCCACGATGGACTGCCCTGTGGGACTGTAAGGAATGCTGGTGGTGTGGGCAATTCCCCCTTGCTGTGTAAAATCTCTGAAATGTTTGGATGTAAATGCCGGACCATTATCTGTTTTAATACCTTTGGGGACCCCAAACGTCGCAAAAGCCATATAAAAATGTTTGATTACATCCTTTGTTTTCTCCCCTGCATGTGTCGACGCAAACACTACCCCTCAAAACGTGTCGATAGACACATGGATATATTTGAGCCTTCTGAAGGGGGCATTATGAGTTATGTCTGTTTGCCAGAGTTCAAGGGCTCCTAGGCCTCTCAGGTTGACCCCAACTGGCATGGAAGGTAGGGAAAAGGTTTGGCAGTTGGGGCAAGTTGCCACAATGGCTCTGACTTGTTCCACTGACAAATTGTCTACGTAAAGCAGGTGCATTTTGATGATAAAAGCGATAGCTCAACTGAGCCTGTTAAGGGGTGGTGTGCAGTGTAGGGTTAGAGTGTGCTGCCATTGCTAGAAGATCTGCCCTCCAGTTGCCCTCAGTGATTGGTCCAGGCAGGTCTGTGTGAGACTGGACATGCATGATATGATAAGGTTGCTCTCAGTGGGAAAGTAGCCAAACCAGTTCTGAGAGCAAGCTAAATAATTTCTCATTTTGGACATCTTTGAGCAGGGCATGTTCTGCCCGCTCAGCTATCCCGGCAGCATAAGCCAAATCAGTCACCACATTTAAAGGTTGTTGGAATTTCCGGAATGTTCTCACAACCACAGCAAATTCTGCGATCTGGGGAGATCCTTCAACAATTTGGACATTGGATTCCCACTCACCAATGTCCTTATTTCTCCAAGTGATCATTGACTTGTGGGACTTCACAGACTCGTCAGTGAACACCGTGAGAGCATCCTTGATAGGTGTATGTTTTTGGAGCCAAATATAATGAATCTTTAAAGAATTTGTGTTTTGGGTAATGGGTGGAAATTTGGCCGGGGTGGCTATCTAGAGCGAATTGGAGGTGTTCATTGGTTTTTAGAAGTGTGTCCAAATAATCTAAGGTAAAAGGTAGGTAAAAGCATGCCGGTTCACACCCTGCAACTGTTCGGAGGCGATCTCTAGCTTTTATGATTAGTTGTGCCACCAGCTCTTGTGGGAGTGTTATGGTTTTCTGTGCCTGGTGGAGAAGGAACAGCTACTCTATGACAATTAGTAACTCTTTAGAGCCACTGTCCCACTGTAAAATTATTGTATGGAAATGTGGTGCCTTACCTAAGACTGCAACCTCCAGGGGAAGGGACCCGTCCACGTGGTGAGCCTGACAGGACGCTACAGCAGCTGCGACTGTCTCCTTGGCCTTCTGGGCTTCTGGGGTCAGAGCATGAGGAGAGACAAGGTCTGAGAGACAGTTGATAGATAGTACCGAAAAGGCGAACCTGGTCTGCGGGATGCAGCAGGATGTTAAAAAAGCAGTCCTTGATGTCAAGGACTGAAAGCGGCCAGTCTGTCGGGAGAACAGAGGGGGAGGGGAGGCCGGGTTGGAGGGGGCCCAGGTCCTGGATGACTTCATTGACTCTACCTAAATCTTGGAGCAGCCACTGCTTGTCTTTGCCAGCCTTTTTGATGACAAAAACTGGGGTGTTCCAGTGGCTGTAAGATGGTACAATGTGCCCCAAACGCAACTGCTCCTCAACTAAGTAATTGAGCGCTTTTTGTTTTTTTTCTGGGAGGGGCCACTGCTCTACCCACACCAGATCATATGATTTCCAGGTGAGGGGTGGGGTGGTGTGCTCAGCAGTGGCCCAAGCTAAAAATCCCACTTAGCATCAGGGATGTCTAGGCGGGTCCCCCATTGTGAGAGCACATCTCTGCCTAGCAAAGCGATGTCACACGATGTGACAAATGGCCTTACCGTGGCAACTTGACCCTCAGGCCCCTCTAAGGTGATAAGATTTTTGCTCCTGAAAGAGTTGACAGCTCCTCCAATGCTGGAGACTGTGCCACAAGAGGACACCAACTCCCAGTCGCAGGGCCATTTAGGTCTTGGGATGATGGTGATATCCACTCCTGTGTCTGCCATCATCGAAAGGTGGAAACTCTTCTCCTTGTAGGAGATGGTGGCTGAAATGTTAGGTCTTCCCCTGGACAAAGTCTGTGTGAAATAAATGTCATAATTAGGTGAATCACAGTCCTGTCTCAGTAGCATGTACATCTGTGCAAATGGGCTGTGCTTGCACAAAGTGTACAGGGGTGTGGTACAAGAAGCAGTAACAGTTATCTCATTGAAAGGATGGATGGTGACAACCTCTGGAATGACAGTGGTTTCAAAGGGTGTGTGTTTGTTGTCTCCGATAAGGAATACCTTGATGGCCCTGTCGTGGAAAGGAGGCTCCAAGTAGCCTGCCGGAACCCTGACGAAGTCTTCGTCTGCAAGCATGATGGTGACGGAGCTGTGGAGGACTCAGCAAAGGCTTGGATCTAATTGTCCTGTCCTGTGAAAGTACCTGAAACTGTTCTAGGGGCTCCAAGCCTCGGAAATGACCCATCTGGGAACTGGTCCTCGTTGATGGTCTGGAGATGCTGCAGCCTGCCATTTGGTGTCATCACGCAGGGCCGGGGTGCCCTCAGCAAACCGTTTCCTGGACGCCGAGGAGGCTGCTGGAACTGTGGTGTATGACAAGCAGCGGAGGCGGGCACTCTCGCAGAAGGCACGGGTGTGAAGGATGTGATGCGTCCATCGGACAGAGGGTAGGGGCAGTTGGCATAGATGTGGCCAAATTGCTTGCAATTAAAACACCGGATGTTATTTAGTGTGACCACTGCCTCCCCGACACCCTTGCTTACCGCAACTGCAACAGTCTGCTTGATGGAAGTGGCTTTGGTGCAGGCGGTGACCATCTGGGTGATGGAAGGCTCAGGGTCCTGGGGAAGAGCCCTGAGTACCTTCTTGGAGTCTGGGTTGGTGTTGGTCATTGCCATCTTTCGCAGCAACTTGTCCCTAGCCTCCATGTTGTCAATTTGTCTCTCGATGGCCTCTCAGAGGTGGTCCAAGAACTTAATGAAGGGCTCATCGACTCCCTGGTGGATGGCTGAGAAGATTTGCGAAGGGGTAGAGCTGTCCGAGATCTTTAAAAGTGCTGTTTTGGCAGCTAATTTAATTTCAGTTAGTACATCGACTGACAATGCTGCCTGATCCTCAGGCCTGTTGAAAACGCCCTCGCCTGAAAAGGCATCTATTGCGTCGTCACCCAGTCCTTCTATTTGATGTTCCTCAATCAGAGTTTTTAACAGTTTTTTCCAATAGCTTCCTAGAGGAGGAACTCAGTGGGGGACAACAAGGCTATCATTATGTACCTTAAATCATGTGGTATTAGAGTATGTCCAGTAAAAGTGAGTTCTGGTAAGTTTTTTTAAAAGAAGGAACCTCTCCCATAGTCCTTGGCTGCCTTTCGCAGCTCTTTGATCTCGGGGTAAGGGATTTGCTCCCACCATGCGTTCCCATTCTGATTCAGAATGACAGGAGCAACTACCTGGTCAAGGTCCCTAGCCAGCTGGAGATCCCTGTCCCTGACTGCGTCCTCCTGGATTTGCACCCAGCTGCTGCCCGGCCTGATGTTGTGGCCAGGAGTGCAGCAAGTCCCATCCTCCTCGGAGGATGCGACTGCGCAGGCTAGGATGCAGGGTCTCTGGCTGACTAGTGGGACCTGTTGACTGGGGTCCCAGCAGGCCAAGATAGCTGCCCTCCGGTCTAAGCCATGCCCACTCGCAGTCCCAGTACCGTGGGAACCGGAAGGGACAGGAGACAGGGGGGCGTGGCCTGATGGGCCACTGTCACGCTCCTGGGCGGGGCCCTCCAGGGGGAGTAGGACCACCCACCAAAGACCCACCCCAGGGAGGAGCAAAGGGGGTGGGGGGCGGGGCCCGACGCAGTGATGTCGACACTTGGAAGAGAGCAGGACCTGACGCAGGGGTGGAACTCGATGTGGGGGGAGTTGCCAGTGGAGAGGCAGAAGGACTTGGGAGAGGGAGGAGGCCGCCATCTTGGGGCACCACGTGGTCACTGCCATTTTGCGAACACTAACCGGGGAGTAAACCAGGACCTGAACTGGGAGCAGGAGTTTTAGCACCAAGGGTGAGGGCAGGGTCCAGACTGGGGTGGTCGGTCCCAGGCTGGGAGAGGCACTGGGTGGGACAGGAGGCAGCAGGGAGACAGTAGCAACCCTGTACCCTTGGGCAGGATCTATGCCCAAGGTCCCATTCATAGGGAAAGAAGGTTTAGGAATGGGTGGGGAGGAACACAGGGAAGGAGAACTGGGGACCCCAACTTTTTCCCTTTCCTTTATCAACTTAAAAATTGGATCAAATAAAGCATTGAATCTTCCTACCCTAAAATTCCCCTTAACTTGTTCCAAATAAATACATTTCCCCACTTTCCCCCAAAACAAAAGAGAAAAGGCATCTTCCCGAGAAATCTCGGGAAAATGTTCGAGCAGAAAATGAACAAAAGCTTTAATGACCCTTTTTAAAAATTAAATGTTCTGTGAAACAAGGAGGCTCTGAACTTGGAGATAGAACTCCTTCTGGGCATGGGAGAGATTGCTTCCCATTGCCACTAAATCTACTCATGAGGCAAACGGGATAAAATAAAACAGATGAGCCCGGGTGAGGGCACTGCTTGGCACCGTTTCACTCACCAAATATTTGAAGACGTCCCAGGTGAAAGGAAAATGCCTTGGAGCAGCTGGTCGGCTCCTGCTGGTCCCTTGGCTTCGCAGTCGCTTCCCCGGAGATGCAGGCTGGTCAGGAGTGTAGCATGGAAGGGGTGTTGGCAGGTCAGGAGAAAGCAGTCCTCACACAATCAACGTGCGGCTTTTCCTGGTGCTGGAGCTGAACAGTGCTTTTGTCCCCCCATTGCCGCTCATGGAGCTGCATCGCCAAGACACTCTTTGGGATGCGGGTGAGAAAAACTGCCCAAGCCCCTCATTGGGGCGCCAGGTGCGGGGGTGAACCCCTTGCAAGGGAATGTCCTGTGTGGGTGTGGGCAAATCACTCCTTCGTGGGTCCCGTAGGAGCAGCTCCACCTCTTCCACCACGCGCACAGTCCCAGATGTATATCAAACAGCACAACCAGGGAGAAGGAGGACTCGAGGCACCAATGCAGATCCAGCGGGGTTTATTAGTGGATGGTCCAAGGGTTTAAGGAGGGAAGGAAAGTAGGGGTGCAACTGCAGTTGAAGGGACTCGGTGTTGGGGTGAGCTCAAGGCCCAAACCGGGGTGGGATCGGGGTTTATAAAGGGAAGAGGGTAGATGGCATCAGGGCTACAATTCAACCACTGGGGAAAGGGTGCAGAGGAGGAGACAAGGTAGGGGGATTGGGGGTGCATCTATAAGAATGTGGGGAGAGGGTGGTCTTGGGGCAAGGTCCAATGGGGCAGTGGGGAACGGGAAATTTTCCAGAAGGGAAGGAGTGGGCTACAGATGATTGATGTTAGAATCATCCCAGGGCGCTCCCGCCCCATCTTCCCTGTCCCCTCCTCCCACATTTGGTCTTATTAAATTCAATATCTGGATATCTACATAGTGGTGCTAGCAACCAGGAAGAGGAACTGGGTTCACAGTATAACCACAACCAAAATAAAACCAATTAAGACTAAGCTTGAAGTGCATAAATTCCAATATGACAGAAGAAATAGACATGTCACTTTATAGCAGAACAATGGGAAAGATAAGGTGAAAATCTAAAATAAATAAATAAATACATTTGAATGGTATTCTGACAACAAGAATTCTCTGAGATGCAAATATTTAGGAATGTTTTCATTCAATCTTCAGTTCTTAAAAATTCATAAAATTAGGCATATGTCCTGTGTACCCCATGTCTGGTGTTGATGATGAAAAGGAGATGTATATACATATATTTATCTGCTATTTACTCTAAAAAGTAGAGAAAAGGCAGAAGGGACTAATTTTAATTTTTATATTAAAGAAATGTGCTCTGTTTAGCCTTAAAGCTGCAAATTATGTAAGTAAATTTATCCCATAGACTAGTGTAGATTTTTAGCTTTCTTTGTCCCATGTAATTTCTTTATTATTTTTAGATTCTTTGTCAAGTGATACTCAGTTTAAGTTACAGTTGTTATTGATACTATAATCATTACATCATCAGTTCCTACATCCAACTCAGAGCTGCTTGTTAACATGGACGGGATATTTTGTACTCAGTGACAAGTTATGATTGTTTTTGCTATTCTGTTTCTTTTCTTAGATATTGAAAATCAGTTTTTGTGACTTTAGGATGATATTGGCTTGCTCAGTATTGCATTTGTGACAGATGATTGATATGGCTCATGAATAAGAGGGCAACACATAGCCCATTTCAATTCTTTCAGTATGATTTCAAGAATTCTTTTTAGAGCCTTTTTTACAGCACTTACATAAATACTTTACAGCTTTTTTACACCATTTACACAAATAATTTTGAATGAAGTATATATGAAGGATGGTGAAGTGAGAATAAGTATACTCTTGCCAATCTGGTTCTGTATTTATTGACTTATTCAGAGCTTATTAGTGTTTTTCTCTGATAGATTGCAGTGTGACACCTGCCTGAAAGCCAAAGAACAAGTTTTAGGATTATTCATCTGGTCTTCTGATTGCTGGAATATGTAGACTTCTGGTTATGAACAAAGTCCTATTAGGCAGTTAGGATTACACATTTTAATTTTAAGATAAAATTTCTCTATTCATCTGTTAGCAATTTCTGTTACTTGACATGAACCCTGACATAGTTCATGAATTACTATATATCTGTTCCCACAGAGGAGTTTGTTTCCCTTCTGGAATTCAAATTATCTTTATCATAGGGCATAGCTGCCAAAAGTAGTTTTAATATATTGTTGTGTAATATATAAAATATCCACTCAATTTTGCAACAATATAAATGTAAAATGTAAAACTCCTTTTCCATTATTGTATGAGATATGGGTTGTAGCTAATACTAGAGGGGATATCATAATATGTACAATGTTAGCTTTGACTTGGTACTAACACAAAAATCAAACCCTTTACTTAAAGCTGCTCACTGTATTTCCCAAGAAATGTTGATGCATCTGGTAACCATAACCCAGTTGCAGCACTGTCTTTCAGAATACACATGGACCAAGGTCATTCCCATGTTCCAGGGGCAAAGATTATTCCCGTCTATAATCTTGTAGATGGTAGGAAACTGTCACAGCTAAGCATTTTGTCTTCTTATAAGTAGGCAATTACTTGAGTTAAAAACCTGAATTGTGCAAGTATGTAGTACAAACTTGAAGTCTGTTCTTCAGTCTGATGAGAGGTATAAAAAGATGGGTACATTTTTCAGCAGCTACTCAGTTGCCCATACTAGCTACTTGGTCTAGTTTATCCTGGTTAAAGTTTATCATTGCTTCTGGTACCTACAGAGTGCATTTGTAGTGAACTACCACCAGTCAATTCAATGTAGAAATCCTCATTTAAAGTATACCCAAGTTCTTCTTTCAGTCCTCAGAGTAGCAATAAATTCTGTTCTTCTCTTTTACTGCCTTCAGAATATTTTCTTCTAACAGGTACTCCTAGAAAACTTGTAGAATGCCAGCAGCTGCTGTGTTGATACTGGCAGTTTTTTCATTTCCTGTTGTACTACAGCTCCAGCTGCTTCTGTTGAAGCAGAAGAGAGAGAAGTTCTGAAGAACAAAAATTACTACTATTTCATTATTTGTTTACAAAGTTATTTTGGACTGCTTACTGAGACAACAAGCATTAGTGACAGCTTCTTTATCCTAGAAGATGCTGTTAAATAATTTCTTAGAGGGTCTGTAATCTCTGACACTGCAAAACATAAAGGATTTAATTAGTCATTGAGAATGTGAAGGATATCATAAAGGTATTTAAGGCATTACCTCTCAAAGGAAAAACCTTCAGGCATTACCTTTCAGAGAATTAATCTAATTTAGGTGCTGCCATGTGGGCATTAAAGGGTCTGATGTACATGAAGAAATGCTCATGCATTACAATTTAGAGCCATAAAATTTGAAAATGTATTCTCTCCAAAGCAGGCAGATCTTCTTGGGAAGATGTAACAGGGTTTAAAATACAGAAGAAAATACAGTTATATTGTATTGTACGATACGGAGAAGGTAAACTCCTCGGCAATTGAATTCAATCCTATCTACTACTAAGTAATTAGAAAAACACTGCCATTATTTCTTCTAGTTTATATTTCTTTTTTTGGTTTTTGGGGGTCTGTGTCAATTAGGGCTTTCTCTCATCTTTAAGTGTATGCATTAGAAGTTAGTGTGGGGTAGGACAACAAGTCTAGGGGGCAGCTGTGGCAGCTTTTTAAAGAGTTTAAAAGTATGGACAGAGGTTGCTCTGTGGCAACTGGCCTCAGTAATGGTCATCTGGTAACTAGTTAACTACTGTAGCAAGTCAGCTTCCAGCATATCCTTAAATATACAGGAGCAGAACACTAATGGGAACACTACTGTTATTTGTCACCTTTTTAACAGAACACAATGGTGCAAAATTTCCTCCCTCACAGAGAATTGTCCCTGCAATTACACAAACATCTATAATCATAGAAAGGAAAGGACACCATTGTTTTCCAATTAATTGAACCAAGTACTCAGTTCTTGAGATTTCATATGAGACAACAGTCCTAGCCAGATTTGGTTAAAGATTTATTTTTTGATAAGAGGAAGATGGACATTTTGAGTTAGTCTGTTGCAGCTAAGGACAGACCAATAAGGAGGTTGTTGAAAGTAGAGCCAAGATGGAATAAATGTTTATTTTAATTATAAATATTATAATTTGATAAAAGAGGCAAGTTACTATAACAAATGATTATTCACTTTTCCTCTCAGGAGAATCAGTTAGCTCCTTGCAGCATTTTGTTTTGAGAATCTGACAATCTTCCCAGAAGATCTGGGCTATCACACAGGGAAACTGAGGCAGGGTGGACGGATTGTCACAGTTCCCAGAGACACCACAGCTGGTACAGTACAATTGCTTCAGCTGCAGGTGACTTTTGTTACTAGCCTTTTAACTGAACAAAAATAAACAGTGGTGTGTTTAGGACTCCTGGCAGTCCCTGCTTGAAAATGCATGCTAAAGCTTGTGTGTTGCCTTTTTAGATGTGAGGTTAATTCACTAGTTTCATAGATGCAATTTTACACAGAGCTTTTTTTTGGGGGCAGGGGGTATGTTTCCAAATATGTTCCCCAGTTGCATGTTCCTAAGAATGGAAAATCATGCTGTTTTGTGATGTTAAATACAACTTTGCCTTCTTTCCTGATCTTAAAGTTTAATTCAGGAGTGTGGACATGTATAGTTCTTCATATGTTCTGATCAATCTGAGGTGTAAAACCAAAAAATCCTTTTTTCATAACATTTATACATGCTTCACCAGTGTTCCACTGCCCCCCCCCCCCCCCCCCCCCCACCATTCATGCACCAGCCAATCTGTGGCAGATTTAACACCACATCATGGTGTTTTTCAATTCATCGCTGCTTCTATGAAACTGATGTTTGATATTGTGATCAGTGACAGCCAAATAAATTGTCTTTGGAGGAACTGACTTCTGCAAAAGTCTGTGACACAGCAAGGAAACAAGCATTCCAAGATTCTGCCCAAGACCGAAACGTATAAGTTTGCATTTAGCCTTCCTAAACCAATAGTGCTAAATAACTAGATAATTTCTTTATATTTATGAAGAGGTAATGGTGAGAGGAAACCTGATTGGTTCTCATTTACATTTTTGGTCTTCATCAATTTAATCCTAGCATAAGCTTTTCATTCAGCTGCTTAAATCTTCCAACAATTAAGTTTGGGCCCTAGCTGTTTTCTAAGTGGTGGTCTCTTCAGTTAGTAGTATTGTGTTACCAAGACAATATACACTTGCTGATTGGTCAATGGGCTTAAAACTAGAAAAGAACTAATGAAAGACTATAAGTAGCTAAGCACATCTCACTCTCCATGCATGTATAGTTTTAATGCATACAGAAAATCTTGCCCTTGTGAAATAAAAATCTGCTTCTAATACCATAATGAAACATGAAAAGAAAAAAAAATTTAAAAAATTAAAATCTCATTAGAGGGAAATCTGTTAAAGAGGATGTTGGCTTGGAAAATTGCAAGTAGGAATAGCTTTCCACTTCTAGAGAATTCTTCAGATATTAAAGAGTAGTTGCTGAATTAATTGGATTTTAAACACAAAATATTGACATCCTCCACTGCTCTCAAGAATACAATTAGAAATGTGACAGTTAAGATACTCCTTTAAGATATTAAAACTTAGGGTAAAATATCAATTAAAAAAAAAAAAAGAAAAAAAGTATGTCCTCATCCTGTGATAATTTTCATTAAAAATTATCTTGGTAAGTTCTACATTAATCAGCAGGAATTTTATTAGATAAATATATTCACTACTCTATAAACTAAGCAAGCACTAGACTAAGGGAAATTGCTAGGACAATTTTTTTCTAGCTACAGTCTGTAGCTATTGTTTCAACTGATAACTAAAAGATCTTACAGCCACATGGCACTGCTGATACTCTTTGTATACCAGATTTATGTCTTTGCATTTACAAAGTAGCAGAGTTACTAGAGAAAGCCTGAGAATTAAAGCCTTGGAGAACTCTTAAATTAACATTTTTGGTGTATCATTATCTGATAGATTCTATATAAGTAGTAATTTTTGGAAAATAAACAATCAGAGAAATTAAAAGACTTTCTACTTGAAAGTCTATGAAAAAAAATAAATTAAGAATACCTGAACAGATGTATTAGAGTAAAAATAAATTACACGTCTGTGTAGCTCTACAAGGAATAAAATGTAACTTACTATAATTTAAATAATACTTGGAAAAATTTTAACAAGGAAGAAATTCTTGGATGTTGCTTGTTCTGGTCTCAGCTGGGATAGAGTAAATTTTCTTCCCAGTAGCTGGTGAGGTGTTGTTCTTTGGATTCAGTGTGAGGTGATGTTGATAATGAACTGATGTTTTGGCTCTTGCTAAGCAATGCTTACCCTAAGTTAAGGACTTATCAGTGTCTCATGCTCTGCCAATGAGGAGCTACACAAGAAGCTGGGAGGGAGCATGGCCAGATCGGGTGACCTGAATGGGTCACTGGAAAGGGTTATTCCTAACATCATGCCCAGCACATAAACTAGGGGCAGTTGGCTGAGAGAGGGCGAGCACTGCCCAGGGTTGGGCTGGGCATTATTGAGTGCATGTTGAGCAACTGTATTGTGCATCACTTCTTTCTCTTGGGTTTTATTTCTCCCTCTCCTCATTTCTTATCATTACGATTGTTATTATTGTTGTTTCAATTGTTGCTGTTGTTGTTATTAATTTTATTTCTTTTATTATCATGCTTTTCATCTTCTGACTCCCCTCCTCACTGAGGGCAAGCAGATGAGTGGCTGTGTGGTACTTGATTGCTGACTGGGGTTAATACAAACATTAGTTTAAAAGCATTTGAAGTTTGAAAGTTTGAAAATATGAACTTGAGTTGAACCTTTTTATAAAAGGAAAAAAAGCCAAACAAAAGTCAATATAATTGATAAACTACTTACCTTAGTTATTCATTTGTCATTCATTGTGTGTTTGGCTCACTAGAGATTTTTCCTTAGTGGAAACCATGAACCAGATGGAACACAGTGTGAATCTTCAATATAAAATAAGATAAAGTCTGCCTGTTAATCTTTTTTTGAAATTAAATTTGGACCTTGAAAAAACATTCCAAGAGCAGTTTGCCTACCTTGTGGAACTGCAGTATTATCAAGCTTGATAACCAAATATTTTAATGTAGAACTTTAAGTTCAATTTAAATGTATTAAGCTCTTCCATAAGAACAACTTCGGAAGCTGTTCTACAACTGTTCTACAACCAAAGGTCATTCATGTCCGTGGTCTCTATTTCCAGACTGAGCAGCAGAAATTATCTTATTTACAATTTATTGACAACTGAGCATCAAAATCTGCCTAATACTTGCCACTTTTAAGTCTGGTGCATTTCATAGACTTCAGTGAGACAAAACCTGTTCAGGGTCAGAAGTGAAGCTAAAATGTACCCAGAATGTTTCATACATAAGAAACCTACTCATCACTATGTGAAATGTTCAGTTCAAGTCACCAACAATACAACCAAATCCAGGAAAATTTGCAGAAGTGGAAATTTTAGGCAAAGTGAAGGTATCAAAGTAAAAACTTATGTGTGCCCTAGACAATACTGAGCTTCTTTGAGGCTTTTGGGCACATCCTCTTCACTTTGGTATAAAAATTTCTGTGTAATGACAGTTTCAAAGATTTTTTTCAGAGTAACACTGTCAGAGCATTGTTGCAAACACCAGGATTTTATTTTCCTTTTCATCTCCTCAAGGGAAGGAGGAAATTCAGTCCAGATGTCACTATCAGAGTGAGGTCTTTAAATAGGAAGTGTTGTGTGAAAGTTGGTACTTCACTACCAAAATCAGACTACAAAGCACTACATAAAATTACAGTTCTCCCTCTGTTCTAGGAAAGAATGGCTGAAGATACATTTATGGTATATGAATCACAAATAACTTCTGATTAACATATTGGTCACCCCTCTTGGGTGGCTCTTGTGGGATTTCTGTTACTGAAACTGATCTACTTCAAATAAATTCAGCCATTGTTGGATGAGGTTGTCTTCAAGCAAAGCTCAGTTTTCCCAGCCCAGAGGCTCTCAGAGGCTTCACTGAAGGAGGCAAAGCCTGTCCAAGAATGATCAATAGACCAGGCTCAGAATCATCATTTTTGACAGTTATTTAAATGAACACTTTTCCAATCACAATTACAATCACAATTCCAAACACAATTACAATCACTTTGTAATTACAGCTTCTTTAGATGCTTCTCAGGAAGGATTACACCAGGAAAGGATGCTCAGTGGAAAAATGTTTCTGTCTGCTAGACCTATAGATCTCAGTTAACAATTGATCAGCAGAGGGCAATTTCTCAAATGTCAAATTAAGCATGAAAGACACCTTTCAATGGACTACTGCCATAGTTTACCCTACACTATGCAATGTTATCTAGAAAATGCTGCCCAAAACAATGCTTTCCCTCAAGGAATCTGCTCCATGATAATTCTCTGAATTTATCTCTATCTAAATTTAAAACTTTCCAGGAAGACAGATTCCAAAACTCTTCTTGTAACGTTTACAGGAGACTTGAAATGCATTGTAATTGTATTTGGGTTTTGTTTTCAACTTATTTTAAGGTGGTTTTCTATTAACATTACATTGACCGCTTACATCAAAATAGGTGGTATAGTTCTGAAAAAGACGTTTAGTGGGTCACACATTAAAACTAAGATGGACATAATAGCCTACTTGGATTAATGTATGATAATCCATTAATAGCCATTATAACAGTGCATTTATTTTATATACATCATTACCTTCTCGAAGTGGTCTATGATTCAGCACCAGAACACTGAAAATGGCTTTAATCTACTTTTAAAATAGACAGAGAGATATGCCATCACACTTAAGCAAATTCGTCAGTGTAAAGCATTGCTTTATATTTAGTGGAACAATACAATCCAATGTTTTAATTTGCTTAGGCTTCAGATATTGAAAGAATGGCTGATTTAGTAAGAAAGAAGTTACTATGTTTTACTTTGAAATTATTTTATTAAAAAATATTATTAAAAGCCTTTTTGTATTAAATTTTGTTAATTTGCATATTTTTTTCCAAAAAGGATCTATTGTAATTTAAGATGAATTGCTACTTTCCTTTTCTTCTTGTACTTTTAAATAATTTTAACTAAATATCTTTATCTGTCTTTAAGTAAATTGGTCAGTAAATTCTCGTCTTTAAGAAAACTGATTTTTTTTTCAGCTCTGAGTAAGGCTTAATTTCTTCAGATTTCTTTGGCTGGATAGGTATAGGTTTATATATAAGGCATGAGTTCTGTTACTTGCACATTCTCATGTCTCAAGACACATAAAAGAATCTAGCATTTTTACTGGAACTAGGTACTCAGTAAATTGGGTAATCTGGTTCACAATTGTGGAATGCCAGTGTTGATCAAATGCCTTTTCTCAAACTGGTATGTCTCTGCTGAAATATGTATATTAATTGTAGTGTGCTTGCTTATTAAATAACCACAAAATTGTTAAAAGAAAATTAGTAGATTTCAAAATTAATTACTTGACAATTAGAAAATAGCAGAATGAGTATTTCCTATGTAAATGTAGTTCATCTGACTGAGTGCACATTTTGCACGAGTCTCCCATTTCCTTCAGTGTTAGTAGCAGATACTGTTCAATTGAATGTTCCCCCTTTCAAACTATGCTCTGTGGATCATGTTAATAACCTACTTTCAGGAATTATCTGATCTTTATCATTAGGATTACAATATTAATGAATTATTTTCACAGCATAGCTTTGAGGTGAGGGAGAGACACTAATCCCAAATGCAGAGCTATCAGAATTGGCCAAAACATTTGGCTACCTACACTGAAGTGCTAGGATCAGAGACTTCCCTTTTCATTGTGCACAAGTACACCTCTGGTGACTTCAGTAAAGAAGTGTTTGCTACTGCAAATCAGAGTCTCTTTTTATTGGGTTTGCAATCCTGGTTCAAGAGCCCTCCAATCCCCTTTCTCTTCTTCTCCTCTTTCAAAGATACCTAGAGTGGCCCAGGTCCTCATCCCCAGCACTGTCTGTGAATGATACCTGACTGACAAATCTTAGTCATCCATTGCCAAACTCTACAAGGTTTAAGAGAAATCTTTTAACACATGACAACACTGGAGCTTTATGCTATAGCTCCGAGAACTGGGATATGTTTTGTATCAGCATAACCACAGGATCTCTACTGTATTTCCCAGTAAATAAGGTGGTGCTTACTGGAAGGAACCCTAGGGCCAAATGAAGAGGGATCTAACTTTCCAGAGCCTTTCTCTTGCTTCATTCTCACATAAAATATTAAAATTCATTCCAGTCCACTGTGAGATCAGAACACACTGAATTAAGTAGAAGGAAGAGTAAGGTAATAACTACCATGTTTTCCCTAGGAAATATGGGAACTAAATCAGGTGTGATCACCTTGACAGTAATATTTCCTAGCTCTAGAGTGCTTGCCTCGGCAGAAACAGTTACATTGTCTTGCTAATGATAACATTATTTCAATATTTTGCTGTGGTGACACCAATTGCATCTGTGATGACTGTGAGGTGAAAAAGACAGTGAAACAACTGCTGAAAGCTGTTTCTCCACCTGATGATGTTTTGACCCTAACTTAACTGCTGGTTCACTCTACTTCAAAGTATCATGAGCATTGGTAGTGTGATCTTTCAATTAATTTTCTTTCATTTTTAGGAATGTATCTATATTCTGATGGACTTCTGCAAAAACCAAAATTATTTCTATATTGTAATTGGGTAAGAGAAAGCTACACAAAAACCCACCCACCCACTCACTCATCCCTAAAAAAATAAAAACCCTACCAATTAAAACAGACAAAAACCACACCAAACAAGCAAAAAAACATACCTAATCAAACAAAAAACCCACCTTCATAAATTACCAAAACCCAGGCAATTACATAAAAAGCATTCCAGAAGACATTTGACATTATTTTGGACAAATGCAACTCATATGTACATACATAAAATAAAGTATGAAGGCAATGAAATCATATTTTAATGCCATGTTAAATGTCATAAAATAAAATGAATCATCAGTCCTTTCAAATTTCTCACTAGTAAACTGAAATTCTTGAAGAAGCTTTTATTAAAAAATATTTGCCTGGTAACATAACATTGTGGACTTGGATTTACAGATTGAAAAACAATTTCAGAAGAATTTGGACTAAATGAAAAATTAAATTAAATGTCCCTTAGAAATATTTTTTAAGCTCTTCTCATACACATAGTACATCATCACTGCAGGGGCTCACTTTCATAGTGGCTGTATCTGTTATTTTCTTGTCTTTACCTCAAGGTAAGCCCATTGCAGTCTGTAAGCTTTGGAATCACTGCTTTAAAATTTAACTTGTGAAGATGTGAAAATCAGCAAGGAAGTAATAAAATAGAAAATGGTAAAATTGTCCTCCTTTTAGGAAAAGAATGGAATCAAGTTTGAGCATAGCCTGGGAGATTGTAATGAGCCTTACAAAAAATTCAAACATTATTTAATGCTAAAAATGGGTAGTATTGGAATGAGAATGATGTCAGCTTTTTAACCAGGGGGAATGTTTAAACTTACTTTAAGAAATTCCTGCATATATCATAATTCTGCAAGAAATGATGGTCTTACCTGCCTTGTTTTTGGAATCTGAAAATATGGTGACAGCTTCAAAAGTAAGATTCCTTAATATGAATCAACTCAAAGCTAGCTGGGTTTAAGATAATCACTCAAAGCTTTTACTGAAAGAAGAATGTTTTCCCTTGCAATTTATGTGTTAAATTAGCATGCCTAAATTCAAACTGAAAAAAGAAAGCATTTGTCCAAAATTGCAGATCCATAAAAAGATAGCCATTTCTCCTCCCTTTAAATGACTACAAGGAGTCATAGTCATGAGGTATCTTTTTTCATTTTGGATCCAGTACCTTTTTTTTTGGGGGGGGGGGGGGGTGTGGAATGAAGAAGCAATGTGTATCTACACACATATAAATGAATATGTAATTTTGTATATACATATTCAGATAATCACCAAGTCACATATCTTTCAAGCTAGAAACAGACCAGATGTGACCTTATATATGGACAAGAGATTTGCTTATGTTTTTTGAAGCACTAGTGTACCAAATATTATTTTATGACTATCTTAAATGTTAGCACTATAAATATTTTTCTCTGATTCCTCACAAATAAGGATAATCCTTTATTTAATATCATGGATGTTCTTATCTTCTTACAATTTTGATTCTTAGAGTTTTTAACAGAGTCCACAGCAGAACTAGTAATTTTTTGTTATAGGTTCTAGCTGGAGTACCCTTACATCATCTGCTTATTTTCAGTGTAGCTTTTGTATGTAAATAATGTGCTGTTCAGGTAAAATGAAGTCATTACTAGGTTCTAAGATCTTTTAAAAGTACATACGCTGTGTATGTATTGTGCACACGAAGAGCAGATGGCCTCCATCTCCTATTTAGATGGTAAAGGATCCTGATCTGAATGTAGTAAATGACAATTTAGTATTGACACTTCTCTGTAAGCCTGCCTTGTGAATTTAATATAAAGTTCTAGAGCAGGTTTATTCATGCCAGATTGTTTTAGTTGCCCCTTTCTCATTTAATTTTTTTGGGTTTACCTGCCTTACCAGCTCTGCATGCTTAGAGAAGGCTGGGCTGGCTGTAAGACTGCTACACTTCTTTTTGATAAATATAAAGTCACTGGGAATGGTCCTTACCACTCTCTTTAGGCCTGTCTGATTAGATTTAGGCAGATTTGATAAATCAGTCAGCAAGTTTAGATCCACTTTAAAATATCAGGTGTACTCCAACACTCTGAGTCAGTAATTTGAGCCCAGACCATGGGATCATTTTATTTTAGGCTTACCTGTTATCTTTGTGTAGTGTGTCATCTAGCAAGCTCTGTGCTTGTCCTTTTTTGAAAACATCACTATTATTTCTCCATGGAGGAAGAGTAGGATTTTTCATCTCTGTCCTTCAAAGAATGCAGGACTACATTTCTTTTCTTGAAAGCTAAAAACTGTGGAAATCAGGAGTGCAGAACATGTTCCCCCACCTTTATAGTGAAAAAAAAGAACTGATCAACCACATAACCAAGGATGGGCTGTGACCTGCAAAGTGTGCTGCTGACAGACATTTTTGCATTTTTGGATGTTTCATGGTACGTGGTCAAACTTAGTGTTTCTCACACTGACATTATACTGCATTAGAGAAGGGACTGCTAAATGGACAAAACACACTGGCATCAGAATGAAGGGATAGGATATCTAAAATCTCTTCTGCACAAGAATCATCTAGAGAGCTGCCTCACAAGTTCTCACCTTGGAACCATTTTTCTGAGGAAAGACTCTAATACATTATCCTAAAAAGAACATCTAATCAGTGCCATCAAATTAATGAAATTAATGAAATCAATCTATTCAATGAAATACACAGTAAAAAATTCTCAGCATCCAAAGTGGAAGAGTCAAAAGTAAGAAAGAAACTCAAAAGTGCAACTGCAAAATTATTAGCCATAATTTCTAATTTCCTGAAGCCTCAGATCAGAAACAAAGCTATATTTCACCAAACTTAAAAAGGCCTTTCAGAGTATTGTAGAGAATTGTTGACTCTGGTTTATTTACTAGGGAAATGGTTTGAAATTATAACAAAAAAGGATAAATGGTTGCAATAAAGCAAAAGCAAAATAATGTGCTATTCCCATATTAAAGCCAATTTTAACATATCCATCACTAAAGACAGTTAAGAAAAACTTACCTTTCTGTCCTGCTTCGGGACAAAATTTAGGAGGAAATTTCCTTAAGGGGTCTCTAAAAAATTAATTCCAGCAGCTCCTCCCCCAACCTGTCAGGAGAAAAATCTCCTTGGAGAAAAGTATAAAAAACCTGTTTATCTAACAAGCAAAGTATTCACAAGCATGAAAAAAAAATGAATCACAGTAAACAATGAAACAGATGGCATAAGACCATTGCTCTGAAGAGATGGCAAATTCAGAGAGAGTCCTGTAGTTCCGAGAGTCCTCTGTGAGTATGTGTCGGTCTCTTCAGCCTCTTTCAATCCCCCCAGGCTCGGACCCAGTGTCCAGGCCACAGGGCATCTTGGAGGACGCTCCCACGCAATTGTCCTGGTGTTCCGGACTGGAGAGAAGCCGAACACTTCCAGAAAAAAAGACACAGTCCTGGGAAAACCTTCTTCACCATAGCTAATGAGGAAAACCAGTGAAAAAAAAACAAGAAAATCTCCGTCTCTCCCTCTGCAAAAGCCGAGAACTTGGAGAGCACTGCACTCTTTATCTCTCTTTCTTGAATACAAACTATGAAAATATTCCACCGCTCCCCTGTCTCTCTCTTTGTGGGCCAAGTTTAAAGCCGCAGGACCCATTTCTGAGCAAAAAGACAGATGATGGGAATACCAGCATAAAGTCACCCCAGCACACTTTCTTAGGATAAAAAGATGGATAAATAATTCTCTTATTAACAACAGATTAGGAGTCATAATAAAGCTGAAAATGTAATTTTTCACAACAGGGTGTTTCCTAGTTGCTAAGCCACCTGTCTCTGGTATTTCAAAATTCTCTCTCAAAAGTGAGTAAGATCATTTAGGGAAAAAAAACCAAAGCCAAAAACACATATGGAGAAAAACAGCTCCCCCACACTCCCACGCTCACTTTCACTGCAGATTCCCGGCTCCTGATAGCATCACAGGCTACACATTTTCCCTACAATGAGGCTGTTGAGTGGCACAGTGTTTGAAGTCAGGATTGTCTTCACTGCTGCTCCTTATTTTCATAGTTTTTCTCCATGCTGTTGTGGGTACTCTGGAAGCTACAGTCTCTTTGGGGAAGCACCTCCTTCTTCTGTTACCACAGTGATCCCACCATTGTTTCTCACTCCTGCTTTCTTTCCTCCCCCTCTATTTCCCTGTTCCTTTCGCATCCTTAAATATTTTTGCACAAAGGCATGACTGCTCTGGCTGAAGGATTCAGACGTGGCCTAAAAAGGGATCCACTGGTGTGGAGGCCCTGGAGGGGCTTCGCCTAAGTTACACCCCATTTGCTCCTTTCCCTGTTCCTATGTCTGAACATAGGTGCTCCTGAGCCACTCCCTCCCTTTTCCCTGATTGGGCCTCACCTTTGTACCGCCCGAGGACCTGGAGGGAGAGAGCGGGATCCTCCGAATAGCTGCACTCCGAATGTGTGCATGTCTGGGACCTGAAGATCTCACCACAGCTGAATTAAACATCTGTGAATATTATGCAAAGGCCCTTTTTGTTTCTTTACCCTGGACTTTACTAGCAGCAATTCAAGCTGCAACACACTGGTGCCAACTGAAACAGCACACAGCAGTCTCACTCTCCCCTTTCAGAGGTGGCTCTGAAGCCACTCGCCACCAGCACCTGGGCACTTGCACCCAGTACAGGGATTAAGGTGGCTGCTGCTTGAAAATTTTCCAAAGACAAAACTAAGATCCCTGCAAATGTTTCTAGAAATTAGCTTGCGAGGAGACAGCGGGATAGAGGACATGCCGAAATGAAAAAGGCACAATGATGAACAAAAGGAAAAGTACCTGGGACTCTGGTTTGTCGGCTGAGAACTACTCATTATAGCACAATTTTGTCAGGAATGGTGAGCGGTTCAGTCCAAAAATCTAGGAAATGTTAGGGAAGAATAGACCAGAAAATATCACTATTGTACTGTCACATCTTGAACACTAGGTGCATTGTAAGCCTTTTTCAAAATACTGAAGCACAAAAATGCCGAGAAGATTAACAATTATGGTTGAAGTTATACCATTATTTTTAGAGGAAAAGGAACTGTAAAACCTGAAAACTGAAGGAAGGATAAGAGCAATACTATTTACATCCCTGAAAAATCAGGTATGGTACAGAGAAGGCAAGTATAGACTATTCATTACTCATTTTAGCACCAAAACAACCTGGCAGGCTCCCACTGAAATGAGCAGGCAACATTTTCCTGGCCTTTTTTTGAAGGGGAAATGCTTTTTCACAGTGTGCTTAACATCAGACTGGGAAATTAATTTCCACAGGAAGTCATTAACACCAAAAGTACAGATTAATCTGAAAAAAAAAGATTAGGTGAATTAGTGGAACAAAAGTCCATGGGGACTAATGAATGTGATCACTTGGCTTGAGATGTCATAAAATTACTGATTCCTGAGAAGGAATACCAGCAGATGCATTACCTTGTAGCAAGCCTTAGAGAGCAGTCTTTGCGGGACACTACTCAAGGCAAGTCTTTGGCCAATGATCTGAACCAACACAACAATCCCTGAACACAAAATACGGGGAACAGCCTTACTTAAACTGAAATACATATTACTAAAGAATATAGTCTTTCCATTTTACCTCCTTTTCTCTCTCTTTCTCCTGTTGGTAAGTTGCAGGCCTGAGTTGTGCATTCTATTCTCATTACCTTTTTTCCTCCCAGAAAATGTAAAAGAGGGCAGTAGGAAAATAAAATTGCAGTGCCAGCTGTACAGTTGCCTCTTACTGACAAATATAAAAGCCTAATATGGAAGAAGGCTCACAGGAGATGGGAAAAGGCAATTGTACCCACAAATGTACCACAATGCAGCATAGAATAATGTATGGAGTTATTAACCAACATTTTATTGCGTTTTCAGTACATTTTATTTCATTGTTTCATCACTTTGTTTCATTTCATTTATCTAGTAAAACCGAAATCCCATGTAACATTATCTTCAAATAAATAAATTTTACATTAAATACAGCCTTCCCTCTGTGGAATATCTAGAAGGACCCAGTCAGAGAGTATTGGACTGTGGTACAGCTATAAATCAGCACATTTTCTTTTGAAATAACACAGTTATTATAACTATGCTGGGTAACGACCAAGGCAGGGACTCAGACCAGCAGGGATACTGAGACATTTTTTCAGACAAGCGAAAAAATGGTTTCATCCACTTCTTCAAGACACAGTATTTCCTTATACGGTATCTTTCACTAAGTGACCTATCACACATTGCCATGTCAGCAACACACTTTCTTAATGTCTTTATATTCGGTGATCACGCACTGTTCAGGTGTCTGGCAGCTTCCAGCAGGCTCCTCTCTGCGCAGGACATCTGCCACATTGCATCTCCTTCCCCCAAGGTCAGGAGAAGAAAAGCTTTTCTGTGCTGGCATGGCATTCTGCAGGCACTTTCCACAGCCAGTAGCTCAACTCTGTCTTAGTTCTCTCTGCACTACTGAGGACCCCCAACCATACCTGAAAAATATTTCAAATCTTCTGTTTGCTTCTCTGCAAAGGATCTTTCATGGAACATTTTAGTTCCAGTTTGGGTGGTTTTGTAGGTACAGTATTGACTGCAACACCAAGCTTCAGCTTATTTTTCAGTATACAGTGTGATGAAAAAATAAATAAAAGAAATTACAGTCTTTTCTGCTAATTTATTTTATCATTTATGACAAAAATAGGACTCATCTCAACCTATTTACTTTGGACTTCTTTGTTGATTTCATAGATTTTAGCTCTGTAAATATTACTAAGCATAAGTTTTTCAGCGCTCTCCATTCACATAGCTCCACTCCAAACACTCATACCTTATTCCTAATAAATCCCAATTATATCCACCCAGTTATCAAACTGTTTTGATGTCAACCCATGTGGGGGTTTTTTGTTTTCTTTTGGTTTGGTTTTGGGTCAGGTTATTTTTTTCTTGGTTATTTTTTTTTTTGTGAGTGAGTGAGTAAGTGAGTGAGTGACTTATTTACGTACTTACTTACTTACTTATTGGTACTGAGATGATGGCTGGGGAAAAGCCTCATTACACATTAATTAAGGAAGATACAGCATGATATTATATATAAGGCACTGTCTAAGTCAGCAAATTTTGACTAAATGGGACAACAATGCAGTGAACAGTGACAAATAAAGACTGCCATCAGAAAATACAGCAACATTTGCAAACATTTTCTAAAAAAGACTGAAAATATTGGTTTTTCTCTACAAAAGAAAAAAAAAAGGCAGGAATTGCATAGAACACAACTTTGCCCTAAAATATATATTCATTAGCTCCAGCACTTAGCAGTCATCTGGCTCTCCGCTCCAGACATTAATATCTTTAATGTTCAATATTCATGCTGTACTCCTATGGTAGTAACTTTTAATAGAAATGTAAGGAAAACATCAACTGAAACACATGGTTTTTATTTCAAAGTAAAGCATTTAAATTGTGTGAAGAATGTATTCTCTCAAATTGCAATTCTTAAACAGATGCTCTACTGCACTTACTCCCCTTATACTTCCTTGACATGGAAGTAAATGCAGCTTTTAAAATGACAGTTGAGTAACATAAATGAAAAGGATTACGATGAAGTTTAAAGTACCACATTTTAGACAGTTATCTTGGTAAGTAATAGTGATGATTTTTTTCAGTGTGTTCATTGATCACATCATTCTCACCAAAGACAGATTTCTCAGTAGATTGGAAAAAAACCTCAGTCTGGTAACTATCTGCTTTATTTCAAAAGGAGCTAGTTACATGCAGCAGAACACCAAAAGGGGGTTGGATTTAGTTTTCGTTTTTCATACACTCCAGTTTTTCATACCTCCAGCTAGAGGTTTTTGTGTGCTGAGTTTCCATTTCATGGGTGCTTTTGACTAGCCTAAGTAGCACGGGAGGCAAAGGAGCAAAGGAGTGAGATCCCTGCTGCAATTGTAAAAAGGAAATACTAGAGGTTACTTTGCATAAATGAGATTTATTCTGATTCCCTGGGCTGGGTATTTAAAATCTGTTGTCACCTTATAGTCAGTGTAGGCCATTTAGAGAAAAATTTTATAGTAGTAAAAATGGTAATGTGCAAGAAAAAAGAAGGCTCTAGAGGCTGAGTCTATCTAAATGCAATAGACTGTCCAATTCACAGTGTACGTTTTCTTCTGATCCTGAGAGTGCATGTTTAAAATTGTCAAGTTTACATAAATAAATACAGAAAAGCTGGAATTATTTCCACATAAGTGAAAGGCAAAATCCAACTCAGAAATCTTATTTCATCTTTAGCCCCTTGAGAATTTATTACTGTAACAGTTAGGACTAATTGAAGCCCTGACAAATTTGAAAATCATCTGCCTGTTGAACTCATGTTCCTGGCAAAATTATAGTCTTTTAATTTTACTAAAATAAAAACTTACTCTTTTTCCTTATGAAAAATAGACTTTTTGATGTGCTGACCTAATTTCTGACTCCCAGTTAAGGTTTAAAAAAACTCCCATTTGATTTGTCAATGTGCATACAGATGTGGTTTCACATTTAACTGAAAAGGCAATTTACCACACTTATAGCAGAGAAAAGAAGGAGAGCTGTACAGGTCATATGACATTACAGATAGCTTAGGAAAAAAATTAGAAATTGCCCATAATTCGGAATTTAAACAGAAGTTTATTAGTGAACTTGAAGAGATGCATTTATTGGGTTTTTAAAAAATTTTTCATCTGTTTTCTACTTGAACATCAAAAGTTAAATACTATCTGGATGACATGACCCACCAGAAGTCTAATCAGTCCTATGAGTCTGTGTTTGAAAAACAGAATGGAATTTCTTTGTAGCAGTTATTAGACAGCTGAACCTGACAAATGAAGAGACCTTCCTCTATTCCATGTTATGCTACTTCAAAGAGCAAGATCATTTGCAGTCATACATAATCTTTCTGTATATTACTATAAGGTTGCAATTTACTCACATTGCAATTACTCACCCTGAGTCTAAGAATTATTAATATACATATGGGAGGTATTTTGAAAACAAAAAGAGATTCAGCAGTTCAAGAAATACATTTTTTTCACATTAATGTTTTTTACATGGTTTTTTTTGTCTTGACTGGAAAAAAGCATTCCTGTTCAGAAAATTGTTATGTGAATGATTTTCTGAATTAGATCTACGGGAAAAAAGCAAAACAGTTGCGCAATTTTTAATTCTTACTCATTAAAAATAAAATAATAACAATAACAAATTTAACAAAAAGCTAAAGTGCTTTAGCAATAGTTTGAAAAGAAAAGTATGAGGCAAATATATCAAATGACTTAGCTGGGGAGGTTGGGGTTGGGCAGAAGAGTTCAAACACTTCAATGTTAAAACAGTATGTTTAGACACTACTTAAAAATCTATATGTTTTTTGAGTTATTATTCAGACCTTATGAATACTTAACTACCAGGGCTGTAGTTCATTCCCATCTTTATTTTTAGGATTTGACATAAGAAATATTCTTAAAGTATGCTTTTTTGGAAACTGTTCAAATAGAATAGAGTGTTACATTTTAAAAGAATCCTGTTGCAGTACTGTCAATATCTGTGTCTACTTTTGTATTTTTACATTTTTAATCTATATTTAGATGGTGGGATTAACACCAATATTTCCTCTTTAGCAGGAATTAATTAAGAAGTAAGTACTTCATCTTTAAATTATTATCCATCTTTCAGTCTTTGATCCAGGCCCCAGAGCGGAAAGCATGTTGTCCTAGGTTGACTGACACATGTCCACAGTCAATTGACCAGGACTGATGAGTAGATGCTTAGAATGGCACAAAGGTAAAATCCAAGTGAGATATGACTTGATTCTGCCGTTTTCAGTTCATGTGGTAAGAACAGGTGTAGACTGAGCTAGCTTCTGTAACGTTGGCTGAGTGCTGCTCTGCTTCTGACGTTCGAGTTCTTGATTGATTAATTCAACAGCTTGTTGAATTTCTCCATATAAATAATGTAAAATGTTGATTAATAGCTGCACTATGAGAGTCTTCCAAAGTGCGGCTGTTAAAAATAATGTGATAGCTGTAGTCTCCAACTTGTTCCAGTTCATGCATTTGATAAGGTTTTCTTGAAGCATAGAAATTGAATATGGATTTTAATGCACAAAACTCTTCCTACATTTGACATATCTTCTTAATCTATATTTATTTCTCTAAATATTCGGCCACATATGCACCCTGTTAGTAATTTTGAATTGTAACTAGAACTATGCCATTTTAAAAGTATCTCTGTTTTATGTTCTTAAGTGAATTCATTCAAAAAAATCACTAAAAACCAAAACCCAAAAACCCTGAGAATGAATATAAAGAAAATATTATCTGTTAGGACTAAAAAGTACTAAGAACACTGAAGATTAAACCTGTCTGATTTTCTCTGCTGCCTGTAAAGTGTGATAGAATCTTTTCTGAAGTACCTGTCACCCCACTTTTGAGTTTGAAGAGAACACAGCAGCTGTTGTTCATAGGCCCACTACAAACAGCAGTAAAGAACATTCTTCATATTGACTCATAAATGGCTTCATATTACACACTTACAGGCACTGGCCAGTATATAAAATCCAACTGTAGTGCTTGATACATAAGCACATGTCCATAAATAAGCTGTTAATGTAATGCTTAGAGATACAGAAGAGTATCCACAAAGCCTGTCATCAGGAAATTACTTCTAAAAAACTCTTTAATAGCCCTTGCATGTATGCAGAGGAGCAGTGTTATGTATTTTCCCCATATTGTTTATATAAGTGAATGTAATTGATTTTAGGCTGAACTGAAAATCCTAAAATGCACATGGAGAAAACAGAGATGATATGGGTAATATTTCAACCATACCAGCTTTCAGAGATTCAATTACTGCTCAAATAAAAATGTTACAACGTAAGTAAATCTATGCTTAAATATATATTAAAGACTTACTAAACAGATTTATTTTTCTTAAATGAGCCGAAGTTTGAGGGTGGCGAGGGAAGACAAGCAATCAATCAATATGATTGGTAAAGCAAGCTTCGGTTTATTTTGAGTACACCGGTACTTTTATTTTGTTTCCAGTAATTAAGCATACTTGTCGTTAGTTCATTGGTTTAATTGTCCAATACATGTCATGAGTTCAGTCGTTTAAAGCAAGAGATTACATTTACATATTCCTCCTACTTTGTGGTTTCCTACTTTGTGGTTTCTATTCTCATCGCTGTCCTTGCCCTTTCGACCTTATCAGCAGGCAGGATGCAGCATATTTTGCAATGTTCCTATCATGGCGTGCAGCCTGGTTATGCTAAGTTACTTATGCTAAGCTAACACGTATGCTAAGTTAACATGTATGCTAAGTTAACATGAAGTTTGCTTGTACAACATTTCCACGGATCCATGGCCCTTTTCCTCCTGCCATTCTTCCACATAAGTTAACCTCTATACATGAAAGATAACTTAGTATGGACCCTTTCCTATAAATAGAAGTTCTCTTTAAATGGTGCATTGTCCTCAATCTTTTTTGTGGCATAGTGATTTAAGTCTACAAGAGTAAAAATTTTTTTGCTGTCTTCTAGCAAACTACTGTTTTATCTAAAATTTGAAAACATTTTGAAGCCCTGAGTGATAAAGTAGTTCATCTCATGAAAAAGCAAAATGTATCCAGGACAAAGAGAACTTAAAGTCTATACAGAATCACAAAATACTCAAAGTTAGAAAGGACCCATCATGATCATCTATGTCCAACTCCTAGGCCTGCAAAGAACCATCCCCAAGAATCACACCATGGCCCTGAGAGCATTGCCCAAGCACTTCTTGAACTCTGTCAGGTTTGGAGCACTTCCCTAGGGAATCTGTTCCAGTGCCAAACTACCCTGGCGGTCAAAAACTTTTTCCTGATATCCAACCTAAACCTCTCCTGACTTAACTTCATGCCATTTACTAGAGTCCTGTCACTGGGCATCACAGAGAAGAGATCAGTGTCTGCCCCTCCTCTTCCCTCACAAGGCAGTTGTAGACTGCAGTGAGGTCTCCTGTCATTGAAGAGTCTCCTCCAGGCTGAACAGGCCAAGCGACCTCAGCCAATGCTTATATATCTTCTTCTCGAGGCCCTTCAACATCTCCATAGCCAACCAAGGAGGCTCTGTAATAACTTTACTTCATACTTATATTGTGCTCCTGTAATAAATTAGTTAATTGCAGGTTATCTCCTTATATATCTACAATGAATCCTAACCAACATATACTTCTGCATCACTACCAACTTCAAATTTT
Source organism: Melozone crissalis (assembly GCF_028551555.1). Taxonomy (NCBI): domain Eukaryota; kingdom Metazoa; phylum Chordata; class Aves; order Passeriformes; family Passerellidae; genus Melozone; species Melozone crissalis. Next base: position 68,492,827 of record NW_026535783.1, read on the forward strand.
TTGCATTTTTCATCAGCAGGGTTTTTTTTGTTTTTGTTTTTGCCTTTTTTTTTTTTTATTTTAGATAGCCTATCTTGTTATTGCTGCTGTTATGGACTGTGTGATTTATTTCCTTTTATCCTGCATTGCTCAGCATTTTTCTTTGAGAAGTGATCCATTTATTGCAGAGACACCTTGTTCTAGTTAGTGATTTACCCTTCTGTGACTCTGGTTATAATACCTGTGTTTAATTATCTACAGTTTCTTTCTTCTTTTGCTTCCTAACAAGAGCATTTATGAAGCACAGTTTTCACTAGCCTTGGAGGTATTTGTCAAAATTTGCAGATCAAGCCTTTTTTCTGACACTAACTTTGTACCTTGCCTTTCATGTCATGCTAAATGTGGTCACTGAATAAATTCTGCCTGGGATATTCAAATATGTATGACAGTTATATTGCAGGCTTTTAGAAAGAAGTGTCTGCAGTTTCACAGTCTACTTTGCATTTTCCCCTCAAAACAACCTCTTATGCACAGATCAAAGAATTCTTTAAATTTTGAGTAACTTAATCTAGCAATTTTTCCCCATATCTGGTGAATACTTCATAGGTTCCTGAATTTTTAGACATGTAGGATTTCACACATGCAATTTCTTTCCATTGCAATTTGCTTTAAATAGGAAAAACCCCCCAAACTTTACAGAGGGTCAGACTGACAGATATAGGAGGGAATGTGGAGGTTTTATTTCACTTTTGCTAAGTGTTTGTTTCATTTCTCAAACCATGTAATGGAAATATGGCATAGAGAAGTGATAGTGAGAGGAAAAAATTTAATTATCTGGGCCTGGCTAAATGTTTCATAGCATAAGGAGTCTCTGTTGCTGGAAACTGCTGAATTAAACACCTACTCCTACAGGTCTCCTTAGTCACATGGTCCAGAAACTTGGTGAAAAAAGCATCCAAAAGATTGCATTGTTTTGGCACTGAAGGAGATCACCAAGAATTAAAACAAGTTCAAAAGATCAACAGAGCTAAATTTTCTTCCCCACCTTTCATTTCCTTCTAGAGGAATGAAGGAAAAGCCCAGGTATTCACTTTGGCTTTTGCTGAGAGACCTTCCCTTCTGTTTGAACCTCATTTGAACAGCTGAGAAGACCAACTGCAAAAGTAGGTACTGTTTCAATCAGGACGTCTGGTTTTAAAGTGTTTCACTTCTCAGATAGAGAAACTCTAAGAAAGGATATCATTAACACACGGGCAAGTTACAGGGAGACTCGCAGAGTTCTTTCACTTGTGCCTGAAAAAGGGCAGAGCAGCTATGGACTGACTACCCACAGAAGAGCCTTCCCACAGGACTCATAAAAATGTGGTGGCTGGAAGAAAAGGACAGGTAAGAGCTGCAGCAGAATTAAAATGTGGTAGTTATGAGGGGCTGACTGAAATGGTAGCTTCAGTTAATATTCACTTGAGACCTGAGACAGAAACTGAAGGTCTGCTTTACTTAATATGGAAAGGGAACATACTGGTTTTCAACTGAAAAGTAAAAATTACTAAAATAACAAAGGAGTAAGTCTTGCAGTCTTAATTGATTTAAATAAATCCTTCTTGAGAGCAATGATAGAAGTTGGAACACAGAGATGCAACTAAAACAGAGAGATAGCTAAAACTTGCTAAAACTCACTAAGCCAAGAAGAAACTTGAGAATTAGCAGTACTTTGATGCAACAACTATGAGTTCAAATTGGCTCAAAAAATAAAATTCTGGTCTTGAAATGTAAATATCAGTATCAAGGAGATGATGAGATACAGGCTGTGAGAGGCAGGATGCCAGGGTATTACATGGTGCATGGAAACAACGGTGCCAGCCATGTGTCAGAGTTTGCATGGGTTGATCAGTACTGCTGAGCATGCACAGGGTGGGTTGAGAAAAGGGCCTGCAGAGAATGCTAATGTAGTGTTTTCAGTTCTACTTTCATCACCCTGGTGGAATATAAGAATGACCTATGGTCAAATAAGGACTCTACTGTTAGAAAATATTATTCACCATGGTTATAAAGTTTCACCTTATGAAAATGATGACTTATAACCAACTACTTTCACTTCATTGGTAAAGGATCAAATTAGTTTTGTCAGAATTTGGGTATATTTTCCAGCCTTTAGGAAGCAATAGCTAAGCCAAATCTAAAGAAGAAACTGAGCAAATTACACACAATTCAGTTAGTTTAAAAACACCCTATGCAGTAGAGGAGACAGAGCAAAACCAATATGATGCTGTGGCTAATTGAATAGATATGGGGAGTCAAGACAAAGGAAAAAAACATAGGGTTCACAAACCCAAAGAACTGGTAGCCTGTCAGAAAAGTGTTATCTATTGAGGATAAAAGTCAAGGAGCATTTGTATGGTGTAGGATCTGCCAGTGGAGAAGGAGGTCTGTGAACGTTTCATCTGAAGAGGGTCCATGTTATCAAATTGCTTTCTGGTTTACCCCCTTGAAAGAATTCCATACAGGAAGAGCACAGAATGTCATGTGATAAGAGTTAACCTAGCAAAGAACAAGGATTTTTTGGTAGCAAGCCTGAGCTCATTTGTTAGCAACTTGCTTTCTTCCCCAGACTGAAAATGTACTAAGTTCCTTCCAAATAAATGAGTTTTTCTTGCGAAAACATCAACCTGCATTCTAAAACCATTGCCCTAACAATGCTGCTTTGCAGGATGCACAGCTCAAATCTAGACAATCTGAGATGCTGACAGAAATGCTAGGACTAATGGATGTGGGACACGTCCAGGATTAATTTGTCCAGCTCAAGATTCAGGGAAAGATGCTGCTAAATCCCATTTGCAGTGTTGTGGTTCAAGGCTAAGGTATCACAGGTGCTTTTGAAAGCTGAATGTCAATGCACCTGTAACTGCTAAGTGATACTCCTATAATATATTATAAAATCTGAAAGCCATTGATTTGGGGGAAGCAAATGTCACCTGGAACTCATTATAAATATTACACTGCTGTGGAAAAAAGGGCTTCCTAAGCTCATATTCTGAGAGAACAGAATGTTTTTGTGCTCTGTGCCAGCTTTGATAGTGGAGCCCTGGAAAAAGTTAAAGATAGAATCTAAAATGTTAAGCTTTGTGCTTTCCCAGATCAACTGCACCTGCGTAAGCAGTATGATAAATTATATAATTGTTAGATGTGATAATTGTTTAGTAATTAAATATAATTATTATATAACCATAAGAAGAATAATGAGAAACTATGTTGGAAATTCAGAGGGGGGCTAAATCTATGTATACAATAGAACAACATAAGTTTAATAATTAACATGAAAGTTATATAACGATAGAGTATAAAAACATGATCATTTCGGATGTATGCTCGGAGTCAGATTTGAGCTGAATATACCCCTGGCACCCAGAGCTCTTTAATAAAAAGAACCACATATAATCCCTCTGTGATTATGTGTTTTTGAACGCCAACAGCTTGAGCTGGTAGGACTTGCCTCACTACAAAGCAATTTCCAGTCACTGCCAGAGAATATTGTCATTGTACACTACACTTCTGTCTGTTCTTCCCTCTGCTTGGCATTTTTTTATTTTGAGGAAAGGACATGGAATGAGAACAGACCTAGATGTGGCACATCTGTGTTTTGCATTTGGAAATTCTCCACTGAGAGCAAAAACAAGACTGCAGCATTTTGCAGCAGCTGAGAAAAAGAATTTCTAAGTACTTGTTTCTGGACACAAACCTAGGTTCATCATATCTTTCTTTAGCCTAAGACCAATGCACATTTTCTCACTTTCCAGTCAGAAAAAATAGGTATGTGAACATATGGAAAATATCCCAAAATCCTGCCAAGCTAAGTGGTGATTCCCTGTTCAAGCACTTCAGACTCAGATCTGTCTCTTCCTCTGTAATTCTGTAATTAGAGAATATTTACATCTTGTGACTTACAGTACTTTACAAATGTTTGTTTACACATATACTTTTCTTCCTTTCACATATTACTTTCTTTCATTTAGGGCTAAACCAATGATTTCAAAACCAAATATTTGTTTTGCTCTAATGTTAAAGTTCACACTCTGTGATATTTACTTTCCATAGCATTCCTCTGAACTATAAAAATAACGGTGTTCTTAGTTTCTATCAAAAATAGCTATGTTTGGGGTTTGTGACATAATTTTCTTTAAAGAGGACTAAAAAATAAAGTTGTCTAAGCCAAACTAAAAAGTCTTCGGCCTTTTATTTAATGCAAATCATATTTATTGAAGTCAAAAGAGTAGGTCTGAAGTTGATACAATGCTTATACTTCCTCAGAAGAAACAGTCTCAGCATTGAGGATCTTCTAAAGGATTTCTACAACTGTGTCTATTTAAGAATTTGTATGCTTTTCCCGAGTCATCGAAATTACTGTCACAGAAAAAATAACTGCCCTCAATATTGTCTTTGAGGGGACTACAAGTAACAGGATTAGATTATTACTTCCATTTTTATGCAATGAATTTGCATTATTTGTGATTTTTAAAACTTTTTACTCCAAGAAATTTAATGAAAAATACTAAAGAACACTAAGAAATATCTTTCTTGATATGTAATTTTAAAATTCAGTGGCTGTCTATCTTGACTAGAAGTTAGGTGAGCTGAAGGAATAACCTAACACTGCTGAAGTCAATCAAAATTTAACACCAACATCAGCAGATCAGCAATACAATGTTAGATCTCCTTCACATGACTTCCAATTGACCTGGGTGACATATGGGAAAAGTAATTTCCTTGTGGATTTTTCTTGCCCAGGTTGGTGCCAGAGTCTTCTCTGCAGACTGAAAATTTTGATGCAGGCTTTCCCATGGGAATTTAAATACCTAGAACCCCAGTCATCTGTGAATGGAACACCAAATCCTAGTTTGCAAAGAAATAAAACATAGAGGGGGGAAAAATGGGCATCCTTGCTTTTAAGAGCAATGAGAGCTGAAAAGGATACTACTTACTTATTCTTGGAATGGAGTAGATGAATTGGGAGTTCTTGTTTTTAGTGCCAGGTCATGTTGTAAACCAGTCATCAGGAACTCAAAGTAATCTCTCATAATTGCACAAAAATGTTCTTAGGAAATATATTTTCATTTCATGCACTAATGTGTTACATAGAGATATAAATAAATAAACTAAAGCATAGCCTTCCAAATGAAGGAAAAAGTCAGCTTTGCTTTTATAACCATGGTTACTCACTCTGAAAAAGAAATCAACATGCAAACTCTACGTTAACAGATGCAAAGCAAGCATTATTTTATGACTTTATGAGATAATTCCTAAACTTCATTTTTGCAGTAACAACTGAAGAGAATATTGCTATCAGGTGTGGTGACAACATTTCTTAACTACAACTAATCACACTGCTGTGCAGGGGTTTGGGATTGTGTGGAAACCTAAGTTCACCTTGCCTGTGATTCCAGGCCTCTCAGCCATAGAACCTTGCCTAAATATTAGAAGAAAAAAATCAACCTGGACATTTTGTGCCATATAAAAGAGTTTGCAAAAGCTGATGATAACCTGTCTACGTTTGATCTCACTTCTTAGCTGAGAAGGGCCATTGGAAACACCACAGGACCAATACAGGGTGTTGTGCTTAAACCCCAGCCAGCAGCCCAGCCGCTCACTCACTGCCCCACCAGTAGAACTGGGGAAGATAATTGGAAGGGTAAAAACCAGAGAATTCAGGAGCTGAGATGAAGGCAGTTTAATAAGGAAAGCCAAAAGTCACACACACAAACAAAACAAGGAATTAATTCACTGCTTCCTGTGGACAGGTAGATGTTCAGCCATATATCCTGGAGAGAAGGGCCTCATAATGCATAATGGTAACTTGGGAAGATAAACATCAAACACCATCACTACAAACATCCCCTCACATCACCTTCTCCTCCTTCTTCATCCACTTCGTATACTGAGCATGATATCACATTTACTTTTGATAAGTTATGGGCACCCATCCTGGTCACATCTCCTCCCATCTTACCACGTATCTCTGACTTCCTTGTCAGTGTGTCAGTATGGAAAAGAGAAAAGGCCTTTAATATGCAATAACAAAAACATCTTTATACTATCAACCCTATATTCAACACAAATGCAAAACACATTACCTTATCAGATATTATTTAACAGTCAGAACCAGTACACAGGGCAAACAGTTTCAGACCTTCCTGACTGTTTGATGGAGTAAGGGACTATGCAGGATTCACTGATCTGAGACCACCTAAAACCAGAATAGACTCAATGCAGCTGAGTTAAACCTCATCCAAAACATAACCCTTAATCCCCAACCTTAACCTGTAAGCCCTAGGCCCTAATGCCTAACCCTACCACCCCAATCATAACCCTACACTGCAGTGACCATAATCCTAATTCTAGGCACCTTAACTCTAACCCCAAACTCAACCCTGACCTCTCACTCCAAACCTAAACCCTAACCTTAATACCTAAGAGGAAAGACTTTGGACACGATTTCACTGCAGGCATGACCAAGGACAAACACATTAGGATTAACCTAATGATAACATAGCTGTGATTTTTCTTCTTCTCTCCTTCAGCAATATATCCAGTTCAACTAACAGCATAAGGAGGCGTACAGAATCCTTTGCAACTCTCATGAATACCCCCTAACTCATAAGGAATGTCTCAGCAGGGCTGGACAGTAATGCAGGTTATAATTCCCTAATACATGGAAATACTTTAAATAATTTTTGGAAATACTTTAAATAATTTCTGCTAGTTTCAAAATTTGAAGGAAAAGCTGCCCTGTTGCCTTAATGAAAAGAGGATTGGAAGTTTGATGTAATCAGAAAGCAAATTGCATTCTGAAGCTGTAAATGTTTATCCAGTTACATTTTAGATGTGTTTGCAATTTACAAGTTAAACTTCAAGTTTGGAAATATAGCCAGAAATTTACTTCACTTTCTTTCATTTGACTTAAAAGAAACACCTAAGTAAAAAGCAGTCTCCTGGCTAAGTCATATTTTATCTTCTAGAAATAGAAATTCTTCATTCGGACTCCAAAACTGAATTATATCTGATCAATTAAGTGAATTTAGGTCTTGACCACGGGTGCAGGCACATTTAAGTAAGGGAGACGAGAGGCATGTTCTTGCAAGAAGGACAGATCAAGACAAAAAACAGACACAGCTATATGCATTTCTTACCTTGTTTACTCAGTAGGCCTGAATTAGTCATACTTCTCCATTTGCACTAGTTTGAAGGCAAAGCAGTGGGAGATTCCAAGTCAGGACTACAGTTTCATAGGAAAATTTAAATAAAGACAATAGGACAGAAACACTAGCTTAACCTGACAGAGTCAGAATACAACCTGACACCCTGTTGGTGAGGGTGGTGGGAGCAGTCCTATTAAATGGTGGTTGTAGTCCTGTTGGAGTGATGGATGTGGTTCTGTCAAAGCAGTGATCCTGTTGAAAAGTCTAGTCCTTCTCTGGAACTCTGGTGGTGGATATGATGTTCTTTTCTGGTGGGAATCCAGTGGTACTGCTCTGGTGTTCCGAGCCTCAGATTATATACAGTTTGGACTGTTTGGTTCCCCCCGCCTTGGCAGAGCATCTTGCAATGGGATGGTGTCATTTTGTGAGACCTTGATGGCCCATTAGCAGAGAAAACCCTCTGAAGGGGGTTATTAGGGCTGTCTAGTGGTAGAGATAAAGAACGCTGCCTCACCTGTTTTAACATCTTATGAAGACAGTAACAGAATACAAACTTTTGGTTACATCTTACACTTTAACCTAAGACACTATTTAAGTAGGTTCTTGGGCCCTTTCTGAACTCTGAACTTTCCCTCTAATTCCTTTTACTGGATCTGATATAGTTGTTGCCCTCTCTCCCAGTTGCCAATCCCTTAATCCTTTCATCTTCACCTTTCTTCCATATCAACTTCTTCTATCTTTCTCTTCAGTTAGTTTCCTAGTGTTCTCTAACCCTTATCTCTGTTCCCTAATTTTTCTCTTCTTCCCACTTACAAAAAAAACCAGGCTGTCTTGAGTCTCACTCCAATACAATATGGGAAGTACTGCAGCTCATCATTATTAAATTTCAGATATACAGTCCCTATGCATGTGATAGACATTTTGATTAAAAGTAGTGAGGATTTAGCCCTCTTGCAAGGCATATTAGCTGAGAGCCATCTTGAATTAGCATTTTTATAACCAAAGTTTGTGGGACTTCTGTAATATCCTATGTCACAAAAGTAAGGAGGAGATCATAACAACTGACAACATCTTATTTCCAAGTGGTCCCTATCTGCATGATCATTCTGCTTGGAATATGGACATGGTTTGTATTTTCCTACTGTAAAAAAGCATGCACTGATCAGGGAAGTATGCAATGCAATAAACACAATAGTGTATGTCCCTAAATTAAACATCCTTCTTCGCTATTGCACTGCAGCTTTATCTGGGGATCTCTACACTGGCTAAATACACTGCTGCAGAAAATAATGTAAAATACAGAGTACGGCTTCATTGGGATTGAGTTCTAACATTTCCTAAGGAATTTCTTCTAGAGAAAAGTATACTCTCTTCCTATCACCCACACAGAAGAAATGGCTGAAAATTTTGGATAAGTTTATTCTGTCTCCTCACTATTGACCCTGTGATTGTTCTGCAAAGCAATTACAAAGACTAAGTCACCACTGCACGTTGGTCACAAAAGCTGCAGGGAAAGTGAATGAGAATATGGATTCTGACCTGGTTTTTGTGCCTCTGAATATCATGACAAATTTAACATCCACCAACCCTAGTCCTATATGGTAGAATAACTATGCAAAAATGCATAGTCCTATATGGTAGAATAACTATGCAAAAATGCAGCTTAGTGCATTATCTTTTATTCTGCTGCCTATGGAAAGCTGTTGCATATAATTATGAAGTATTTTATGTGATGCTACTTGTAATGCCAGTAATGCTAAAAATGTAATACTGGACTTCTGCTACAAGAGGAAGAGATAATATTTCAAGAGGTGTAAATTTTGATGAAAGTATGATAGATGATGATAATCAGAAGCATAGAAAATATTCAAATTTAGGCTGTATGAGCAATTCTGTAAGTTTAAGTGTTCTGTGCACATTAGTCATAAGCAACTAGTAGGATGTCTGGTGCCTTTACTTGAACCATCAATGAAAATATTGAAGGGTATTGAAGTCAGCTATGACAAAAGATTAAAGTTGCAGTAGTACTTACAAATTGACAAAGCACTATTCATTGTTTTAGCTGGGTTTTTTACAAAAAAAATTTTTTTTGAATTGTTAATATTATTAAATACATTCCATAGGATTAAATCAGAGTCAATGTTGTTAAACAAATGCAAGAATGCTGCACAGCATTGCCTGCTCCTGAAATAAAATCATGTACACATGACCTTTACATAATGTTGTGTATTTTGTTGAAAGTTACTATGTAGGAATCAGAAATCTGTATTCACTGTAATTTGATAGATTGACATTAAAATTATATAGTAAAAAAAATAGTTTAAGGGTACCTGACAAACTTACCTCATTCATCCTTCCACCTTGAGTTAAAAATCCAGATTTGTGTAACTTGGTCCTAAAGACAACAAGCGATTGAAATGCTACAGCTTCCCCAGGAAATCTCTTCTAGTGTCCCCAGGAAATCTCTTCTAGTGTTTCTTTATCCTCAGTGATAAAACAGCCTGAACTAATTCAGAAGAGATTTCTGGCCACCCATATAAAACATTAAATACTCTTAATGAAAAAGGGACTTTATATGATAGTATGCATTAACAAACATAAATGTTTCATGTTTCTAGGCACCATCTTCAGCATGAAATGCAGTTCTTCAAGAACTCTTTGCCATAGAAACTAATTAGCGCTCTGAAATTTGAAATGCTTAAATGCAAGATTATTTGTATTCACGTTTTTGCTCCTCCAGTAGTCTTTGTGAAAGAAATTCTACTATTATCACCAGATGCCACAAAATAGGATTTACTGAACATGTTTCTGGTTCACAGAGCTAAACCATGCCTCTAATAATGTAAAACAAATCATACTATTTGATATAAATGCTATTCAAATATTTAAATAGATTGATGATTTAAATATCATAAGGATGTATGAAAAAGAGGAAATAATTTCAAGGCATAATTTAGATAGCTTTTTAGAAGTATGAACTGCTGTAGATGGCACAAAGATAAAGGAATTGGTGAAATACTAAATATGAATATTTAAACTCTGCACCGTAAACTCATTTTCTGTAAAAAATTAATTCTATCACTGCAAATGAAATGTAACATCTGGCTGAATTATATTACATATGTGCTATACATATATGTATTATTTGTGTCTGCTGTTACTTGAGAATCAAACTATAGTAGTTTTAAATAGAGAATTCAGTAGAGAATAAAACTACACCAGGAGGGAGACCCAAGGAAGGGCAGAACAGCTGAGAGGGGTCCTCCTCATTGTAGTCAGAGCTGTAAGTCTATTTCTGAATGAAAGCTCAGGAGTGATTTGGAAGAGGAGTGAACAAATAGGGAACTTGCTCTGGATCCACTTCTAAGGAGCTTCTGAAACTCTGGGTCCCTGTTACATAGATAACATCAGAGCTTTGAATGGCATAGACAGAAGGTGAAGTCAGTGAATCACTGTAGGGGATGAGCTGGTTTACGTCTCATGATGCCACAGTCCTTTTCTGACCCAGAAGTATGTTTTCATGTTAGTAGAATGACGGGCATGGGAACAGCTGAAATTTTCAGGAAAATGCCACAGGTTGTTATGTGCATTGTGCTTTTTTTTGAGAAGTGGTTTCCTCCATGTTTTACCTAAGTATGAACTGACAGTTTTTCATTGTAGTAACTGGAAAAATCCTTTTGAGTCTTGATGGTTAGGAGCTTGAACTTTATTGATCAGTTTCAGTCAGACTGGTTGCAACCAGACCAGGCAGGGAAAGAAAAGTGCACTGCTGGGCATGGCGGGAATATCACTGTCAATTCTCAAGTGTCTTAGACGCAGGCAGGGATTTCTTGTGTTGAGTGAGAATTAGTTCTCATGAAGCAGCATGGGAGCTGGGTTTTAACCTTCAGGGAGGAAGAAGTGCAGCAGTAGGTAGAGGAGAAGAAGATGATGGAGGCAACACTGTTTTCTTTTGAACCTACATGTGGTCTGGCATGAAACCAAGGAGCTGCTGTGGCTAACTGTATCGTAAACTGACTTTGGTAGTTGAGGATGGAATCAAGTAAAATCAACTCCTGAAGATGGCTGAATTCGGGATCCTCTACATACATTTTCAATGCCTATTTTTAATTAGTCCATCTAAATACAAAAATAATCTAATATACAAAAATTATATAAGGTATAAAAAATATCAATGATATTCAACAGAATTGACATCCTTACTTTTAGGCTAAACATGTGATGTAGTTTTTACAAAGATATTAGGTAGAGTTTTGCATTGAATAAACTTTTTTTTTTTTTTAAAGACTGTCAGGCATCATACAATGGGAAATTTGAAATTCATTCTCACAGATAGAATGGGTTTTTCTCCCTTTGCTGCTGATGCCTTAGAGAGATCACTTTCTGAGACTAAGTTATTAGAGCGACAGCAGAGAAGAGCACAGAAAATGCAGCTTGATCTGTCTTGCGTGGAAGGAAACTGCAATTTCCATTCAATTGCACTGAGACTGAATTAAAACTTTTTTACTACACACAACTGATTTTTCCAACATAAAAATCAGTTGGAAATTGATTGAAATTGAAAGGCTATTAGTAGCCTTAAGATTTTCAACGACTTCTCTAACATTTCCTCACTCCTCATGCCTGTGAGGGAGTACTCTCCTAGAAAGCAAGAATGTGTACTTCCAAATTTCTTTGCATCCGCCTGTGAAATGTCTGTTACCGATCAGCTCTGGACACAAGATGGCAAGCCAAATAGACCCAGGGAAGGTTCTGTCATCCCATGAGCTCTTGCTTGTAATTTAAGCTAGAAAAGAGAAGTCACACCAAATTTACCATCAAAGCCTTCCTGGATCCCTGTGGGAGGTGTGTCATATTGGCCTTACTTGGTCCGTAAGAGCAAACTTAAGGGCTGTGGGCAGATCCCTGTCACACAGAATCAGCATAGTTCCAGTTCACTCACTTTGAAAAAGGCAAAACAATACTGAGAAAAGCTGATTTAGCCAAAAATTTAATCTTCATGTGATGTGGGATTATCCATCTCAAAGGTTTTGGGTTTTTTGTTTCGTTTACGGGTTTCATGGGTGGTTTTTTTGTTGTTTTGGTTTTTTTTGTTTTTTTGTTTGTTTGTTTGTTTTTTCTCCTGCATTTCAGAGAAACTGTCACAGCAGAAATTAGGAAAATAACGGCCGTGTTGAGACGGTGTGGATGAAACAAGGTCCTGGAGAGCGCGACATGGGCGGTGGATTTGGCCGGACTCCAGGCGGGTCTATACGGGGGCCACGTCTCTTCCCTTCTGCATTCCCGCCTTCTCCTGCGGCTTTGGAACAGCAAGACCGGGAAAAACCCCCAGTGCCTTGTTCGAGCCACAATCAACCATATCGGGAGCGAGGGGGGAAAAATATAACCATTGACGAAAATCCCTCATCTTTCTCTGAAGTGTGTTCCTTTTCTGCAGCACAGAAATGGGCAGTCCTTCGCTCTCACTTTCAGACACCCAGCTGGCAACATGGACACAATGGACATGACCCAGGCGAGGAGCGCAAGCCTTCCTCAAACCCGGTGGAGCCTACCGCGGAGCACTGCCACCTCCCCTCGCCCCCCCTGGCGCCACCCGCGTCCTCCGCTCTCCTCCCCGCGCCAAGGCCCCACCCGCTCTGTCCGCATTGGCCACGCTTCGCCCGCCCCCACCCCCGCCCCGGCGAGGGCGGCACTGGCCCCGCCTTCGGCCGAGGGGTGCTGCAGCGGATCTGGGTGGGCCGGGGAGCGGCGGAGCGGTCCTCGGCTCGGCCCTGTTCTTCCGACGCCCAGAGACGCCGCGGACTCGTCTCCCCGGCCGAGGCGAGCTTGCAAGCCCAGCTGCCTGGCAGGGCTAAAGAGAGACAAACTAAACGCCAAAGAACCTCCAGCCTCTGCTTCTGCCTGGCTTTATTTTATCTCCTGTAATTATTTCGGAAAAAAATAACCAAAAAATACATCGCCGTGTTTTTAACAATTCGTGACGCGTATGCAGCTGTTTCCGGCACACCCCTGATAACAAAGGAAAGGGGGGAGTGGGCCACGTTTCGCAGAAGACATGCGTTCTGTCAGGAAGAGGTGGACTGTGTGCACCATAAGTCTCCTCCTCATCTTCTATAAGACGAAGGAAATAACACGGACCGAGGAGCGCCAGGAGGCAGCTCTCGCCGGGTAACTGCGGGACGCCGTGACGGGAGGGCGATCCGAGAGGGCGGCTGGGCCGTGTGGGTTGTCAGGTGCTCCGGAGCTGCTCAGGCTGTGACCCGCAGCTTGCGATACCAGCGCAGCTCGGCGCTCTCGCTGAGGGGCGCTGCCGGGGGGCCCGGATGCCGCTACGGAACGAGTGGCGAGTGGGGCTTGCTGCCAAGCCTCGGCGGCCGAGGGTGGGTGCGAGTGCACGGGAAAGAACAGGAGCTGCCCTGCTTCGGAAGTTGCCTCCCAGCCGCCGTAACGGGGCGCTCCTGGGAAGTTTCACCGATCCGCGGCTGCCCCGGGACGGCCCGAGGTGGCGGCGGCGGTCGCTGGAGCTCGTTGTGCCTCGGTTTCTTGCCTTCCGCAGCCAGGCGTGGTGGGATGCAGGTCTGCTTCCGTCTTTCGTGTTTGCCTGGAAGCTTTGTTTAACGTGGCTTTTTCTTAAGGATTCTTGCTCTGAGAAAAGCGTAGCTCTCTTAGCTCTCGAGCTTCCTCCACTGGAAAGTCTGGTCCCTCGCTGAGACCATTTGTTACATACTCTTTCCCTTTGCTGCCTGTGGTTGACTCAAAACGAAGCGCAAAGAGTTCCTTGCCATTTTTATCTTTGCACCTCAGCTTTCTCTTTATGTATGTGAATTCATCCTGCATTCCTCATTTTTCTCCCATCTTGCAGCTGTTCTCTGGAGATGCTAGCTTTTCAACCAAGTTGGTTTTTCCATGGTGATGTATAAGATTTTGGTTTCTCTGGAGCAATGCATGAATTTATTGGTCGTTCAATGTAATCGATAAAAGCTAAGTAGGAACTCACACTTTCTGTTAGTGTATGTCGACTGTGGGTCGAATTCTTTCACAGTAGATTTTTGTCCTCTTGTGTAAGCCCTTGCCTTAATTTAAGGAGGAGGCAAAAGGGGGTTGTAAGTACCCGTACAGGCCTGGGAGAAGCTGAGGCAATAACAACCTACTTGGCCCCCGGAGTTAAAGACGAAGGACATCCCTCTTTCTCAGGCAGTCTGGTGAGGGAAGGGGATACAGGCAGCTGAGCACGGCTGGGCAGCTGTCTGGGCAGCTGTCGCTCCGGCACATGCTGAGGGCAGGGACTGTCCGCACCTGTGTGTGCAATATTTGCTTCCTTTTTTATTCAAGATTTTTACAGCTTTCTGGTATCTCTTCCTCTTGTTCAGCCTGAGTGTAACCCGGTTTCTACCACAAACCTATCTATATTCTTAGGAGATGAACAGAAGCTTAAAATTTGGGGTTACAGCTATATGAAAACAGATGTGAAAATGAATGTGTGAGGCAGAATTGTCATTGATACCCGTGTTTCTTAGTATGTGCTCCTTCCTCTCAGACTAGAAGGAACTGATGAAATTGTTCAGAAATCACTATATATAAGTTCGCAATGAAAAAACTGCTTTCCGCTCACTGCACATTGTTTGACACAACTTAAAACCTTACTAAAATGAACTGTTGTTTTAATATTAAATGGAAGGAAACAAGTGTGTTTAGTTATAAATACACATGTTCCTAACAAACACTTTAAAATACAGCTATAATATACTTCTGACATTGTGATATCTCTGTTTCTTTATCAGGGAGACTTCTTGTGCTGTATGGTACTACTCACTTTCACTAGGGAAATATTTTTTCTCTTCACAGCCTGTTGTCCCATTCATTACTGTAGCAAAAAAAATAGCCTAAAAATGTATTGCTCATCACTGCTGCCTCTGTTGATGTTACACTTTCCTTTCTCCTGAATTAGGGGTTTGGGATGTTGGGTTATTTTTGACTGGTCACGTGAGCAAGCAAAGTCAGTTTTCCATGGATTATTTTACTTTCAGAAGTTATGGATGTACGAGGTGGCCCATTTTATGGTTATTAGTAGCAGCAGACAACTCAAAATGGACTGGCTATATACAATTCCAAGTTACATGAGAACTTCTAAACCAGCTGTGCACTTTCATAGAGAAGTGTGCTAGGACAATTACTGTGAAGTGCACCCTACTTCAAATAGACAGTAATGTCCCTTTCAAGGTTAAGCAAGTAATGAAACATGCATGCTATGCGCAGAGTAGTGTTGCTTAGACAGTGTCATCTTCTACTGAAATGGAATACACTTGAAGTCAGTTACTTTATTTGATGAACTATCTTCATGAGAAGAGAGTCTTGTGATATAGGTCTGATTGGTCACCAATGCAAGGTAATCCAAAGTGAAGGCTGACACTGTCAGTTGTAAGTTGCTGCCGCAGTATGGCAGTTCTTTCAGTTATATCAGAGAGGATTTGCAATGATTCTAGAAGATACAAAATAATCAACATTTCTTTCATTTATTTACACAATGAAGAATTACCTGGAGAAAGTTTGGATTTTTATGTATTAGTTTATTTAATATTGCTTTAAGTGAAAATTAATCTAATAAAGGGGAGAGAAGCATCTAAATGAGCCCAATTGTATTCATAGTAATAACTTTAACACAAAGTGCTTAGGATCTTCTTTCATAAGAACATAATTTAACATTTTTTCAGTGTACAATCTGTGTAATTAACTGCAGTTGTAAATTGTGACTATGGAAATTGGCCACGTATCGAGTGCTATGGTTTAAGTGTTGGCAGTGCATTTTGTTACTAAGTTTTGTCACTTGTTTAACTGTTCAAGTGTGTACTAAATAATATTTAATCTAGAATAAACTAGAGACATCTCTGAAGTATCCTTAGACTGAGAGCTTTACCTGGATGTAATTTGGTCATTTGCCTTTAGATGCATGCACTCAATGCATGTAGAAAATATATGCAGGAATATATATGTAATTAATATTATTACAACGATTTTGGAAAAGTTTTAGAGAATAAAAAATGTTAATATAGCAAAAGGTATTAGTTGGATACTGGCTATTGGATTTAGGGACTTCTGCAGCATCTTCCCATGCATTCAGGTTCGCAGGATTTGGGTAATTTGCATACAGGTCATGAACCTAAAGTTGTAGATTTTTGGTAGATGGCAGCCTTACCTCTGCACCAGTGTGATGTCTGGGCTGCAGGGTGTTGGCATGAGGGTGAGGGAGAAAGGGAGCTGCAAGTAATGGTTTTGGTGAGGAGTATGGTAATGGTTTGTTAGTTAATGGGGCTTTTGCAATGACAGCATGTTTTAGAAATTACTGCATATTACCAGTTTTGTTAATTTAGCTTAATGAATGTCCTATTATCCTTAATTAATTTTCTATTGCTTGTGTTTAGTCTGTTGTGTATTTTACTATGTATTATTGCTTTATATACAGCCAGTAATGTTGCTGTGTTTCTTACTAAGGGCTCTGATACCATTGTTATCAAAGCTTACAGCCGCAGAAAAACAAGTGTCAGCAATTCTGGAAAGCTTTCAGGCTCACATCTTTACCGTTTTGTTCATTGAAAGGACTAGGTCAGATATTCTGTTTCCAAGTTATTGTTTTTGGCAGTATTTCAGTGCATGCTTATTTAACAGAAAAACAGATTTCTATATATCATTGTCCTGTGCACACCTGAGTTACGAGACATTTTTTTGTGGTGGACTTTTGCCTCCAACAACTTTGATATATTTGTGGTGAACGGCCATGTTTAAACTCAACTGAACGTTGCTCTGGCGTCTAAAAGACTGTGGATGATACACTATAGATGATAATGGAAAGATGTGGAGATAAAAATGAGTTTTACTTGTAACACCTTAAGTTGTGCTTGTAGTGTTTGGCTTCTTTGCCTCATTTATGTTATCCTGTTGGCTAATATCACTGCATCTTGTGCTAGCTCACCAGGTGTTCAGTGGTCATCACTCAAAGCTTACTGTATTTATTTCTTTTGAGGTTACCTTGCCAAAAAATTACAATCATATGACTGATGGACAGGATAAGACAGTTGGAATGTTTTGGATGTGTGCGAGCAAAAGTTTCATGAAATGTTAGGAAAATTTTGTATTTTGTATGTCCTTAAGCTCCAGAATTCCATACTTAAAAATCTTAGTGTTTTTAAGCAGAAGGCCAAAAATATCTTTTAAACCAGTATTGCAGATTTTGAGCTGGGCAAAGGCTTGAAATGTAATACTTGATTCTTAGTTTAGTACTAGAAATTTGGAACCTAGAAGTGCAGACTCTGCCTTACAATCATAATGAAGTTTTGTCCAGATTCACAATTTGGAGTTTATTGTAGTTCTTGTTATGGCTATTCCATTACAAGTATAAACAAATTTAAGCTCCTTATTTGCGTATTCAACTGTTACAGAAACTGTGTCACAGATTTTTTCTGTTACAGTTTATTTTCTTTAGAAAGCTAAGAGATAGTTGCTTATTTTTTTGTGAATAAAAGGATATATTGCTGGGGCTTGGGATGTAAATTACTTGAACTGGAGTTATCCTCGATGTAATTGTGTGCTTTCTATATTGCATTGCAGAGATGGTGTACTGAGTGTGAGTAGATCAATCATCAATAGCTCCGATAAGATAATTCAAAAGGGTGGCTCCTCAATTTTCCAACATGCTGCAGAAGGTTGGAAAATCAATTCTTCTTTGGTAATGGAAATAAGGTGAGTTTCCTAAATAAAAAAGCAATTCATTTCACCTTGCCTATGATTATTTTAATTTATGTTGCTCTATGATCCCTTTGGTCTATAAAACAGTAATTTGATTTACATTTGCAAGTGGATGTTTTTAAAGTGTATCTATTTAGGTTTCAGTGTTAAATGCAACTGTATGACATTAGGCTTCAAAGTAAAGTCATCTGTCATAAGAATTAATAAAATGTTTTCACCTGGCTGTGACTGTAAGACCTGTGTAATCAATCTCTATTATTCATGTCCATATTTAAGCTGGTTGTCTAGAACTCTTCCACAGTCAATGGTGAGAAACTGGTGCTTTTAGGACATGATTTTCTCTTATCCTAAAGGTTTGGTATAGAACAGGTGAAAGCATCTTAAGCATACCAGCTTTTCTCCCTTGACTACAGAGGGAGCTTAGGCAAACAGCTGGGGTGCAGGAGTCAGTAGCTGGGCCATCAAGTGTTGTGAGTCCGCTTGTGGCTGTGGCTGGTCCACATCACAGGGTCAGACACTGACAATAGCTGTGTCTTAAGCCGTTTCCTTTATTGACATGAGGCCTTAGGCTTATGCTGAGGGGGCAGCCCAGTAGCAGAGTTGAACTGTTTGATAGTTCTGATGTGTCTTTACAGTGGATCTCTGCACCTTGGGGCCTCAAGAGAGTAGCAGGATGCCTCTGAGTGTGTCGTGTTGTATCTTCCCCGTCTTCATCAGGAAGATGGCCCATGAGAGAAGCGCATGGAGCATGGATTGGCATTGTGGAGTTCTAGGAGTGCCACATGCTATGAAAAATGAGGGAAAGTAACTATTTTTAACAACAATTGCATAGTAGATTAGACCTGATTTCTGAATATTAAGATTTTAAATAGTAATGTGTTCCAATTAAAATGTAGTTTCTATTTCCCTTTCTACTTTTATTTTAATTTTTTTTTAAATTAAGGGATGTTTTAGAAACCCCTAAATCATGCATTGTTTTCATGTATAAAGGCATGGCTTCTCTGAATGAGAAATATAAGAATTTTTTTAATGACTTCTATTTTATGTCCCTAATTCTAAAACATGCAGAAGATAAAGGTAGCTCAGAAACGTATGTATCAAAAGTTATGGGTCCAAAAGTTGGGAAAAAACAGTTTTTTCTACTTGTGAAGTATGCTGATTTGGAAATGATTGACTATAAGTAGAGACAATTATTCTCAGTCATTTTACTGAAAATTTGAGTATCATATTTCAGAACCATTTAAAACCGATATGCTTTACTGCTCAAGCCAAACAATAAGCAAGAAAAAGTATTACAATAACCTTTTGGTTAAAATCAAGAGAGAAAATTAAGCTTGGGTTTTGCCAATTTTCCACCTGTTCCAAATGCAAAATATGTTATTCAGACAATGAAGTAAAACAGTGGAGAATGCTTTAGTATGTTTTCATCCTGTTAATACATGTATATCATTTCATGTGTAATAATTTCAATCTACTAGATTAATGAGATTCAAAATCTCATTTTTTTCTTAATCAAATCAAAATCTCTAATTTTTTCTTAATTGTTTCTAGAGAGGGAAATCTCTCTTATTTAATAAATCACTATTGTGTACTTAAGAACCACTTTTATATGTGGGGTTTTAAAATACCGTGCAGGGAAGGGGGTCTTTTTTGTCTCATTAGTATAGTGAAGAAAGCGGTGTATCTTGTACATTGGCTTAAGTACTAGAAGTAGAGGTTCCACTGTAATTCTTCCATTGTAAGAGTGTACCATAGAGGGCATAAAGCTGAGATTATTTAGAAGTCCACATTGCCAGTCTTGTTTTCAGAGGAAATGGCTACCTTAATGAACTCTGGGGCAGACAGAATAGGTAGGTGTGAACCAGAAAATTATTTTAGATTAATGTGACTTAGGGTCAAAAGTTGACATGAACTCTATGAAAGGAGTCAGTGCTACCCATCAGGCGTAATCTTTCCAGCAATCCTCTTTGCTGACATGTATAGCACATTCAGTTATGGTTCTCAGTAGTGAGAGAGAGATATCAGGCATGCTTTTCACTGAGGAAGTTGCATGCAACCCCTTCTGATGTATTTCAGTCTGATGTTGACTAAATTATGTACATTCTCTCACTTTTTCAGGTGGTTTGCTATGCACCTTTCTTCCATGTTACAGTAAGAAGCATTTTAGCTGTAGTTTTACACTTACCTTTCAGGACTAATTTTAAAAGTGTCTAGCAAAGTCGTACAGTATTCTTGTGGTTTAACTAACTGCTTAGCCCTCCATAATATGTTGCATGCACTGTGTAGACTATGAAGATGATTCATTGTCTATAATTGCAGCTGTTAACATGAAGAGTGGTCTTGTGGTGTGATCATAGGAAGTAACAGTAAGAGGTAAATAAAAAGCAAGTTAGTGCCTGTTGAGTAATGTATAAAATGTTATCAGTTCTAAGTAGTGGAGAAATAATTTGTGAAGCCATTAGTGTGCATCATAAAGATATTTCATAAAACTTAGAGTCATCCACGAATGACAGATGTTTTTGTGTCTTACTTCAGCTTGCCACCCACAATAGCAATTTTCAAATGTAGAAAGTATTTTTTTTCTTTGTTCAAGGACAATTGGTCAGTGGTGTGTCAAATCGTGTTGATTGGCATCTAGAATATTGTACTTTGTATTGCTTTCTTGACTTTGTGGTCATTGTCTCTCACCATTTTATTTTTGCTCAAGTTAGTGATGTGTCTGTCAGCCTCAAAGGCCTTAGGAATTCTTGGCAAAGCCAAGCTCAGATAGGAGTCAATGAGTGGTAAATCTTCTTCATCAGGACCCCATGGAAGGATGGAAAGCTTTCAGTGGGTTTCTGGTGCTCTAGAACTTTACAGCCAGAAAAGGCAGTCTGTGGAGTGTATCAGCCTTCTTGGGAAGGCAGCAGCCTTTTGGAGATACTAAGCAGGCTTAAGAAGAAAGTGCTAGACTTTCTGTGATTGAGGTGAAAATTATGGGTATTACTAATTAGTATTACTATTTACTTGGGGCTGTGTGAAATGGTCTGCCTTTATAGTGATTGATTTAGTAGGAGACTGGTCTTTGCAACTGATGTTACTTTCTCATTGCTGGCAACTTCTTTGAAGAAGAATTGATCATTCCTGTGACAAAGGGATGAAAGGGAAGAAGACTGCTTTCTTGGCTCCCTTTTCTATCTGTGTTATTTCAGTCATGAAGAGGAGTCCAACATCTGCTAAGGTTTTATGTCTTATGTCCTTTCTACTCTCTGTAGCAATGTGAAAGTTTTCCTCATGCTTATAGAAATAAGGAGACTTCATTTATAATGAAGGCTATAGTTTCAGAAAGTAGGGATGTGTCTGCAATGGTACAAACCTGTTTGAGAAGGCCTTCTACACAGGACTGATGACAGCACATCTATGACCTGTGTGAAATGAACTACAATTTCCTGTCTGTGACTTTTTTCTACTTACTTTTAAGTAAATATGGTAGTTTATGCTGAAAGGAGCAAAATAAGGTTATGAATTGCAGGAAGGCAAATTTTTAAATAACTACATTGGGAATGTATTTATCTCTACAATTTAACAGAGACTATTTCCTGTCAGAAAAGTGTGAGAATTTGTAAGATGTCAGCAGCATCTAAAAAAAAAAAAAAAAAAGTATCTTCCTCCTTCAAAAGGTTCCAATTATTACCAATTTTTGTCTTACAATTTAGTGTGAAACAGCTCTGATAAGTCCCTGAAGTGCTAGCAGTAAATACAGAGCCAGCAAAGGAGCACTACAATTGCTAAGTAGTAAATACAACTCGGCAATGGAGCACTACAATTGCTCTGAAGCTTTTGGAGCAATGTTCTGAAGCCATTTGCACTGTTTCTTTCTGATTGTTTTTGTGTCAAAGACATAGAATCCAGGGTTCTCTGGTCTGGTTTAGTTATATTAATCCTCAGGAGATTTTTGCTTGCCAATCTGTCTTATTCTACCTTGCTTATCTTCTTCAAAAGCTGGTATATGGACGACCTTCCTTTTGCATGCCCACTCTCTTGTATTAAAGTGTTTCTGTTTATGTGACCTCCATCAGCTGGGAACTCCTTGAAGCCCTTCCAGGGTTATTTGCAGCTAGGTATGTTTTTAACAAATCCAAATTAGTGGTTGAACTAGATGATCTTTCAAGTCCTCTTCCAACACAAACTATCCTATGATTCTAAAGACTGCTTTTCTTGAAGAGCTTTTCTTGAAACCCTTTCAGACTCAAGTAAAACCTAGCACAGGTGCTGTGGTCCTCACTGCTTCCTCAAGAAACCAGCAGGAGCTGGAACTCTAGTCATGTAAAAGAGCAAGCTGTGACCTTCTGTAACCATAGAGGTTGTTCTTTCATGTTGTTTTTAATTAAAATAAGTTAGCTGGCAAAAATCATGTTTTATCTAGGTTGCAATCCCTGGTGATTCTAAAGGCTGAGGGTCACCTTCTACTTTCCAGCTGCGGAGTGCAAAGCAGGGTTAGAACTTGATAGATTTAAAAGTGGGGTTGTTTATGAAGGCCTGTCAGAGACAGTCTGCAGGAAATCAAGAGGAGGGATTAGAAATCTACAGCATAAAAGTTTTTTAAAAAATGTTGAATGGTTTTTTATTCCCAGATAAATGAAGGATATTGCTAAGAATAAGGTGTAGGCCTAAGCAAGACATAAGGAACAAGAGCCTCAGCTTCTGTGGAAAAGATCTGAAGAATACTATGCTTCCAGTAAGGCCAGGGAAGCACTGACAGAGGTGCCTGGGGAGGTTGTCAAGTCCCCACCACATGGGATTATTAGGAACATATTAGATAAACATGGGCTTGGGGACATGTAGGTAAAGGCATATCTTCAGTGGGCACAGAGAGGATCAAGTCCATCTCTGTTCCATAATGTGATTGCTGGTGAAACTTCCTGGGCACTTAGGATGCACTCTAGAGGCTTCTCCTCACACCTGGGGTGGGTCTACTCAAGTCCAGCCGCAATGAATTATGGCACTGCCTTCCTCTACAAAAGTGACTTTCCCCAGAAAAAGCATTGACAGTCATATTTCAGTTTTCTTAAGAATGTCTAAAAATATACATGGTTTTGTAATTTTCAAATTGTCTAGTGGTCTATTTTCTTTTGTTCATTCACACAGTTCTGAGGCAGGTTAAAAACAGTTTGAGATTGTATAATAGTTTTGTAATACAAAGACCACAGTACAAAATGAAACTAGTAAAATGTGTGATGAGAAAAATGCCATCATGCTGCCCCAGAGCAGTACATAGTGTTAACATTTGGAAAGCAGTTCAGAGACATTACTGTTGCATGAACTCAGGACAGTCACAGATTATGACACTGTTTTTTTGAGTCATGTAAACATGTTCCAAGCAGCTGCTTTGCTGTAATTAAGGGTGAGTCACAACAGTCTCACCTGACCACAAAATGGCTCAGGTCACACCCTGACACAGTTTTATTTGTCATAAAAAAACTTGAAAACCACCTTAAATGAAACTGTTTACACAGTTTAGCTTAAGGCTGCAGAACATTGTTTCTTCAAGGTTTGCTAAAAACACTAGTCTTTTTTCCCTTACAGTTGAGCTTAGTTTTGAATTTAGTATGCAGCTTGAAGTAGATTAGTGCTTACTTGTGAAAATTGGAAGTACTGTTATTGCCATGGTATCAGTGAGTCAGTAGCACAGAGGAACTTAAAACAATAACATGGACTCTGCATTATTTATCATATTACTGTCAGTATCAGAAGATACCTGGATACAGTCAGATGAATCAATAAAAAATATTTTAATGTTAACATGATTTAATGTTAACATAATGACAGCCTCAGATAAGAAAATATTTTTGAATATGTGAGAAGATACTAAGATTAGACATTTCTGACTATCTCAGCATTTTATTGAAAAATAAATTCTGTAGACATTTTGGAAATTTTGGCTGTGTTAAGTGAGTGGTTGATTATCTGATTCTAATTCAGGTCTACATGAAAATCTTTGGAGGACTTTTATAAGCATATAGATAAATGAGTTTTGAATGTTAGCAACCAAATGAATAATGGAAGCCAATGTGCTTTTACTTTTTTGACACTGTTTGCGTAACTTCACTGCCTTCCTCTTTAAAAATAATACAGAAGATACTGCGTTCATGCACAAATGTTGGTTTTTTTTGCTAGTATGGGCAGTTTAAGGCCAATTTTTTATAGATAACGGGAACTAAAGCAAATCTTCTGGTGATCATGTGACTTTTTGTAGTTGGAAATCTTGTTCCTGTGAATTGCAGTTAATTTTTTGAGGTTTTGACATTCATCAGTGGTTATCCCTTCTCACATCAAAGTTGATGTGAAATGAGTTTCTTGATAGTTTGGCCGATGATGTTTGTAGGTTTTGATGGATTCATATTATCTTTTACAGCTCCAGCTGTAGTAGACCTCTTCCTATGTGATGAATAATTGCAGTAATTTTTAATACTTATAAATTAGGCAATTCTTTCTTTCCTTTTCTTTTTTGTTTTGTATCAATTGATCTATCTGTTGCAGAGCGCCCACAAAGTTAAGCTATCAAACCCAAGGAGATTTAAAGTCCATTCAGTTTAAAGGCCAAATTGGAGTCTTCATCTTCCTTTTTACAGAAATACCTTGCCTGGCCTTAGCAAAGGCTAAACTCAGGATTTTAAGATTGTTTATCCTGCTTTTCTGAGTCCCTCATATGCCTCAGCATAAGTTGCCTTTACTGTGAGGCTGCTTGCTTCATGTGTGACAGCTGTAACAGATAGCCCAACATATTCCAGATATTCTTTCCTTTTTTTTTTTTTTGGCCAAGTTGAGGAAATGAGAGGAATTACTTTAAAACCCTTTATATTATGTTTCACTTTTCCTATGGCTTTTAAGATCTGAATCCATGCAAGATTCAGACATACTCTTCTTTCTTGAGGCAGCAACACAAGAGCTGGCTAGTGAGTATGGGTGTTTCTATTGTTCATCTCTTTTAATTTGTGGGGGATTGTTTCACCTTTATGGCTGTGACTAAGTGTTACAACTGCTAGCATAACATTTCTAGTTATCTTTTCCTGATTGGTTGTGCTCTATGGAAGTTTTTCTTTAGAAGCTTAATATGTAAAAAACATTCTTTTAGTTAACAAAATATCCATTTTTTTAAAATTCCACCTTACCTACTGACAACAGTGAAAAATACTAAGTTTTTGTTTTTCTTCTTATCTTCGTAGATGCAGAGGTTTCTAGTAGATTTGTTATGTACTAAACACCCTGGTCTGGCTCAGAACTCCCTGTCTGTTCCATAAGAAGGGTGTACTTGGTTCAGATGTGATTTTTCTTCACAAACATACCTGCTTCACAGGTGGACACAAGCTTGTAAAGCTTCGCTCATGTCTTAATTTGAAAAGACAGGTGTCTGTTAAGGAAGGCAGGAGCGTCTCTTGAAACGCAAAATGGAAACCCCCTCCCTCTGAATTATTATAATTTTGAAATTAAGGAGCTCTTAGGCAAAGATATGGGAATAGGAATAAGAGTTCTTTATTAGGAAAAATAAAAATAAAGATGCAGTAATAAAAAATAGCACCTTGACACCCTGTGGGTCAGGGTGGTGGTAGCAGTCTGATTAAATGGTGGCTGCAGTCCTCCCAAAGTGACAGATGTATTTCTGTTGAAACAATGACTCTGTAGAAAGGGTGTAGGTTTTCTCTGAAGGTACAGTGGTGTTGTAGATGGGTCTGGTCTGTTTCTGGGAATCTAGTAGGAAAAGGCTGATCTTCTGGGATTGTAGTGGGAAGAAGCTGCCTGTGGTGTTCTAAATAGCAGATTATATCCAGGTAGGAATGCTTGGCTCCTCCCCATGGGTGGAACATCTCACAGTGGGATGATGTAATTTTATCAGTCATGCTGTGAGACTCAATGGCCCATTAACAGAAGATATCTCCCCAGAGGGAGGATTGGTTGTGGAAGAGATAAAGAAAACCATCTCACCTGGTTTTAACAGATAGCAATTGAAAACACATCTCTGGCCACATCTTGCATTTGCAACCTAAGTCAGCTGACTTGCAATCCTGAGCCATCAGTGGCTCCTCCATCTCTGGCCTAGGGATTTTTTCAGCTTTTTATGTCAAGAGCGTACTGAAGACTGCTCTAGTCTGCCAGTTAAGCGTCAGTCATTACATACATTAGTCATAACATTGCAGTCATTATGTATCTGTTTTGAATCTATGTATTGAACATGTGCCAGTTTTTGGACCCTTGTTTCTACCGTTCTGTTGAGGGCAGAATGGAAGCTTTGGACAGAGTTTATTAGACAATCCCTCCCACTGAGTTACGAGGTATAGAACTTGTTTTCTAAATCCCTTGCATGTTAAACCCCTTCTCAGAGAGGAGTCAAGGTGTGATTTTAAATTTGTTTTTATGAAAACAAACTGCCACAGTTCTTTTTAAAAATGTCTTAATTCCAAAATTTTGTGAAGATAGTCAAACACAGTATGCCTTCAAATTTTCAGTTATCTTTCCTTTGTCTCTCTGTGTCTTTGTGCGTAGAAGTCATTAAGCACTCGTTCTGTAGTATTTGTGTGTTACATTGTAACCACAGTGTTAACTCCATCCTAAAAGCTTTGCTCTAACTCAATCCTAGAGCATGGGAAATTACCCTGGCAGGATTGACACTGTTTGCCCTCTGCTTTATGATGTATGGTTTGTGTAGTCTATACTGCTGCTAGATAAAATTCCATTTGAGCAGGGAGTGTTGGGTTTTGTCTCTATGTTTTTCTGTCAATGCAGGAAGAATATTCTCCAGTTCTTGGATGCCGAAAGAGATGTCTCAGTGGTCAAAAGCAGCTTCAAGCCTGGAGATGTAATTCATTATGTACTGGATAGACGTCGCACTCTAAATATTTCTCAGGATTTGCACAGCCTTCTCCCTGAAGTTTCCCCAATGAAAAATCGCCGATTTAAAACCTGTGCAGTTGTTGGGAATTCTGGCGTCCTTCTGAAGAGTGGTTGTGGAAAAGAGATTGACAGCCATGACTTTGTAATAAGGTAAGTTTTTATCTGCTGTTGAAGATGCAGGGTACTATATTTCTTGCAGAAAAGCTGGGAGAAATGTTTTAATCTGACATACATATTACGGGCATTAGCTAAATTAATCTGAAACATTATCCACCAACATGTGATTCCCCAAATTTAAATTCATGCTTATATAATTGATAAGAAGATTGTTGTGAAAATAAAACAAGGGAGAGAGGTTTGCATTATTTAATTTTGCTTTTTGCTGTGCTTATTCCAGACAAAATGATTCTTACAGAGGTCTTGGTTGAAGAAATGCAAAATGGTTTCTTTTTAAGAATACTCTTTTTTAGCTTTTGGTCAGCATAGATGGCCTTTTGTAAATTACTACATTACTTTTGTGTAGCATGTAGTAAAATTTCAGTGTAGTATATTGACGTTAAACGAGGATGCCCCTGAGGTAGTGGGAAGTCA
Organism: Melozone crissalis; assembly: GCF_028551555.1. Classification (NCBI taxonomy): domain Eukaryota; kingdom Metazoa; phylum Chordata; class Aves; order Passeriformes; family Passerellidae; genus Melozone; species Melozone crissalis. The sequence goes on from NW_026535783.1 coordinate 68,520,195, forward strand.
CCCTAATATATTCCTTCACATTGGTTTAAGAATCTATTCTTGCAGTTTGGGGAAAAATGATATGTTTCTCTTTTTATTTGTTCTTCAGACACACGGAGTAGAGGCCCTTTGGATTTCATGTATCATGTCAAAGCTGGCCTCATTTGACATCTTGGCATTATGTAGAAAATGCTGAGCAAGAGATGGGTACTTCTGCTTTTGAAGCAGAAGTTTCAATTGATTTGGTTTGAGAAGGGTGAAAGGACAGAAAAAAAAAAAAGGAAGACTGTGACAGAAAGCAATATAGAAATATTAGTCATTACAAGTTATTTGCTTTTTCCTTTTTTCACCTTAAAGAGTGATGAGGACAATAGTAAAATTAAAATAGTAAAAGGACATGGAAAAGAAAAATAATGGTTTTGCAGTACATAAATAAAAGAATATACATGAGTTTTATATTTCATTTGAAAGTTATTTTAACAAGTTGCAACTGAAGTAATAACACACTTCTCTTTCATTTTCCTTGTTAGTCGTACTTGTACCACTAGTTATTGAAATTAGCATCCTTACTTACTGCAGAGGAAATCTAAAATTAATTACCACAGTTTTAAACTGCATGTAGCCTATGGCATGCTTTTGTATTTTCTCTGAGATTAAATGTGATTCATTTAACAGGATGTCCTGGTTTTGGACAAATTTAGGAGGAAGTGCTCTGAAAGGAAATGTTCTGTATCCTTTATACTGAAGAGTAGGTTTTAGCAACTTTTTTTTCACGAGTTCTTACAGGTTTGAAAGTATTTTTCTTGGAGAAAGTGAAATATTGTTTATTTAACAAGCAAGTTGTTTACAGGTATGAAAAGAACAAATAATGTTAAATAATAAAACTTTTTGCTGCTTTGAAGAGATTCAGAATTTTTTCTGTAGTGTGGTTCAGTCTTTTACTGAGTCTGGAGCTGGTCTCTGGACCACCATGCAATGTGGGGGGGGCCCTGGACAATGTTTTGGTTTTTGGATTGGAGAAAAGCTGAATAGTTCTAGAAGACAAAGCTACTGTTCAGGAAAATCTTCTGCTTCAATTAACAAATGAAAAGCTAACTTAAAAAGCAAAGAAAGTACTCCATCTGTTTTTCTCTAGAGAGAAAAAGCCACGAGTTGGGAAAAACCAAGAGTCTTATCTCTGTGTTTTAAAACACAGGTGGCAAAAAAATGTTATCGCTTCTCTTTCCTCTTTCTCTCTCTCTGGGTTTAGCTTAAAGCTGTAGGACACATTTTTGGGCACAAAGCAGGCGAACAAATCACGCCAGGACACAAGACTACAGAAAAAATTAGATGCTAAATTTTCTAGATTAAAATTTTCATAGGGAAGGCAAGGTACATACTTCATTTTAAATCGTGCTGAATTTCTTTGCAGTCATCCCCATGGTCTTCTGCACATTTTAACTAGCCATGAAGCTAGGTGATGATATCTGATAGGAGGTTTTAACTAGTTCAATTACCTGGAGGAAAGATAATATTCTAGAGACTTGGTGGAGCTTAATAAAATCAGTAGGAAGTTACTGTTGCTAATCAGGAGTTTAGACTGGTGAGAGATGTGCACGTTCTGTAAAGATGATGAGGAAATGGAACAGGTTGCCCGGGGAAGCTCTGCATGTCCCATTCCTGGGAGTGTTCAGGGCCATTTTGTATGGGGCTCTGAGCAACCTGGTCTAGTGAAAGTTCTCCCTGACCGTGGTGGAGGATTTAGAACTAGATAATCTTTAACGCCCCCTTTCAACTTAAACCATTCTATGATTCCATGAAACATCTCTCATATGGTGTATGACAGCTAAGTGGTCTGTATAACAACTAGTGAGTCTGACAGTATTCTGATTAATAATCTCTAATGCTTTGAGAATAACGTGCTTGGCCCTCCTGCCTATAGGGAGTTTAAATGCAGTGGTTTTTTTTAATTTACAAATTAAATTTAAGATATTTTAGAATTTACATATTATAATTTAAACTATATGATATTTATTTATTTGCAACTCAATGCATGTATAGTTATATAGCATCTGTTTAAATAGCAAGGAATTTGTTTGTAACTGAAGTTAAAGTAAAAAACAAATCAGTCATCAGAGTTAGTTTCCTACATTCCTCATCTTCCCTTTAGAAAAATTGTACATCACTTGATATGTAATCACATGGTGTAATTATGAAATTCTGGAGTGCTTCATAAACCCTTACCAGTATTGCTGTTGGGATTCTGGTATTAAAATGTACCATGACAGTCTGTTAATCTTTTTACTTTTATCTGATCTCTCTAGAAGTAAAATGTCCTCACTTATGTGTTGCCTGATGGTATACTTGAAAGGAGTTTCTGAATGGATCCAAATGTATAGGCTGGTGAATGACAGTTTTGCAGAATCTTCTGATACTAAGTGCATTATGTCTATGTGCTGTGACAAGTATGTCATACTATTCTGGTTAAATATATTCCATTGATTTTGATTGTATTTCATTGGGGGAGAAGGGGAAGGGGGGTGAAATCTGAAGGAAAATTTTGTCTGTGAGAGCTGTTTCTTAGAGGAGCAGTTCTTAGGTTAGAGTTAACACCAACATTACTATTAATTTAATGATCAAACTAAGAGTGAAAGTGTGTGACAATGAAGAGGACACAACAGATATCCAGCAATATTTGCACTATTGATTAACTCAAGGTCCTATACATGGAGTGAAAGTGTTAATAATAATGGACAAACATGCAGAAATTTCACAAGTTTAGTGAAGTCATGCCTATTTTGACAGTAGAAAATATGGTCCGTCTAATTAAAATGGGAAGAGAGGAGACTCTGTTTGTAAAAGAATCCCAAACTGTGATGACTGTGAACTGTTTTCTGATTCCCATATACCTTTCCTTTTTATCTCTCATGTTTTTATACTCCATAAGGAACTATTGATCTGTGTGTCCCTGCTACTCTCTTCTCATGCCGAGCTTCAGTGTCCTGCATTTTGATCTATAACCAGACACAGTCTGAAGCACTCCAAAATATCTGATTACCTGAATAAGTACATCTTGTTCCCATATTTATGCACTTTCTCATGCTGAAATTACCAGCCCAGGGGTGAGTTAACTGTTGCATCTTGCAGAGCAGATGAACTTCTTATAATAAGTGGTATATTTTGAAATGCAGTGGTTATGTAGGAGTGTCTGAGAAATGCAGTTGTATTTTGGGCCAGTGGAAAATAACAATGCCAAGCATTGCCAAGTAATAACTTCGAATTACTTCTGGAAACCAATATGTACCAAACAGTTCAGCTTTGGGTTCAGAATTTGAACAATATCAAAAATCAGAGTAAGTAGTTAAATATATTTTTTTTTAAAAATCATTTAATTGATGTTAGTGATGAGACCTACACAAAAGCAGAGGCCAAGTTCAGTTTTGGAGTAATTTGGTTAAAACCATCCAGTCAAACAAACCCTTGTAAATATATTGTGTTTTTTTTCTTGTGGTAACCCCACTTCTAGAAAAGTCCCTTTCATTTCAGTTGGACAGTATGGAGAAGAGGCCTGTTGAGTGAAACTTTTTCAGTAGGTTAGGGCTGCTTTGACAAGGAACAGCCATGAAAAGATATTAGTTCCTTCTTCCTTTGGATTGAGGTGCCTAGTTTATATGTTACAACTCTGCTTTTCTCACCGTAGTTTTTCCTGGTGGCTCTGCCAGCATTTAGGAACCAAATGGATGTTTTTGCCATCACTAGTGATAAAATTTTGCTGGGCAAATGCAGCTCTGTTTTTCCAGAATACTTTGACTTTTGTTTTTTAACTTTACCATCCATGTGATTAGTGAAGTTGACATGAAAAAGCTTGTAGTCCATTTTTTTTTTTCCCTTTTGAGAGGAAAGAATACATCCTTTAACAGATGTCTTGGTTTGCCCTGTACATAGGTGAGGATAATCTGATTTGACTTTCTCCCTGGTGTATTGATTTTTGTGGGCAATAGGTGAATATTTCTGTGATATGCAGAAGCAAGCATTGTATATGGTACAAGCAGAAGACAGCAGATGTGGTCTGGCAGAAGAAAAGGACAGATCTAATCATAGTGAGGAGGTGCAGTATCTTATTTCAGGAGAACAATTTAAATTAATAATAAGAAATTAGTAGTAGCTTCATTAATGTGTGTTGTTCTTTCAGACCCTAGGAAAAAAGCACCATAAATTTGTCAGAATAAAGGTATTAAGAATATTAATTTGCCTATATCCTGGAACTTGGTTTTTGTAATTCATATCAGCTTTTATCTTCAATTTTTTTTTTAGTACACCTTGCTTGGACCATGGCCATCATGCCAAATAGAGCTTGGACCCAGCAGATCTGTTGAAAGCCAAGTTGCCAATTTAACGCATATATTTTAAAGCATGAGTCTCCCTCTAAAAATAACATCTGAATACATCATGACTAGATCATTAGAACTTTTTCAGAACTCAAATGTGGCAGCTCTATTTTTGCCTTCTGTTTCTTCCTTAAACTTGTCACACTACATTGAAAAAGTAAATTAAAGCAGAGGAAAGCCATCATCTTCCAATGTTCTCGCTCAGGGATTTGAGTGTCTTAGAAAAGGGGAGCTCTGGTGGAGTTGTTCCAGTCAGCCAGGTGTGAGTGGTCTCCACCTCAGGAGAGCTTTGGAGAAGGCTTGACTCATGTAGCCACATTTTAGGATTATTGTGTTTTTTTTTTTTAAAAAGAAGTTAGTCCTTAAGTAGGTGATTTAGGAGGATATTTAAGGACAGAAGTCTAGAATGCTCAAGAAATACCAGTAGAAAGTGACTTCTCTACACCTATATACAAATGATCATGTGTTCTAAAGAGGCTGCTTGAATAATTACATATCCTGTAAGCATCCAAATGTAGAGGCAGATAGGATTAGTCTGAATCTTCCTTGAATCTTCTTGTAACTATTCTGAGAAAAAAGGATATTATTATTTTTAAGTCACCTACTCCTATTGTTGATAATACATAGCCTTTAATTTATTAGTTTTCTAAACGGTTGGAAACTCAGGAGGACTGTGCTGTTCCCTCCCTCCCCCCCCCCCCCCCCCGATTGTTTTTTAAGAGGTGAAAGACTCAGAAGAGTCTTAATCTAAATATCTGGCTTTTTAGCTGTTCTCCATTTTGAAAAGTTTAAACTACTGCTGCTTTCTATATTCTATTTTAACAGCCCCAAAGTGCTTATCCAAAACAATGAAAGTCATAGTTTTTTTCTGAATTTATTGCAAGGGTAATAATTTTTAACCCTTTCTGTCCTGATAATGTTGTAATTTTTTTTTTAATTTTTTGTATCAGAGTTATATCAATTATGTGGATCTTCATAATTGCCCTACAGAATATGTTCTTTGTAGATAGTAATGTGTGATGGCATTTTCACATAAAAAGACTAAGGCGCAGGTGTTCAGGATACTGCTAAGTTCCATTTCGTAGTTTTTCATGCAGTAAAATATAATTTTTAATATTTCAGTGGTGTAGCTTTTGTAGGGTTTTTTTAATAATTTTTTTATATATGAAAAAAATTCTAGTGATAGAAATTTATTGCTTTATTTTCTTGTCAAAGGAATAGTATTGGGAAGAACAGCAAATCTAATCCATGTGTAATTTTGCAGCAGGACACACAATAAAGATGTAAATAATGTGTTTTGCAGCTCTTTCTAAAATGCCATTTAGACTTCTTCTGACACTCCACTTTCTGTGTCAGTTGATAACTTGGATTTCAGTCACTGGTGTTCAGGGAGATGCTCAGAAGAATGAATTTGTTGATTAGCAGCTGAAGTTCTAATCTTGGCAGCAGGAATTAATGAAGTTTTTTTGCAGGTGATGTTACAAAAACTGTCTTCATACTGAAGTCATAGATTAAGTATTTTTGTGAACTTGTGTTGTGAAAGGGTGTATCAGGTTAGTATTTTACATGGCACATACTAAAAGCCCCTCATGATTGTTGTATGTGAATAGAATCTGCACTTCTTTACCTTAGCCTCTAACCTTGCAGTTCTCATGAAACATCCTCTGTCGTAGCATGGATAAGAACAGAGATGAAATGGGTATGTTAGAGGATTCACTATTATTTCAGATTCCTGTGGTTAATTTGAAGCAATTTTAGTTTTTGTCAGTAGCCACAGAAATATGCAGAACATGTGAGAATCCATACACTTACTAATAATTGTATTTGTTGGGGGAAATAGGAAGTTGGTGCATGTTGTTTTTTGTAAATTCTACTTTTTTTGGGCTTGTGTGAAAGTTACCACAGCACTGCTGCACACCTTTATTATGAGAACTGTGTCAAAAGATGTGCTATATGCACCCAAATATTAGGTCAGTGTGCTTCTTGCATGTAGATTGAGTGTAGTCCAGCTGTGAGGTTCTCTTCAGTCTTGAACTCTTTTTTTCCTCTTCTGCTTGCTCAAGCCCTTAATTTTTCTTTCATGTCCAATTATTTCCCAAAAATGGCATGAACCACTGAACTCAAGATTACTATTTTGATTCTTACAAGAATTTGGATATGAATCTTGCAGGCTACTCAGGAAGGAGTATATGTTATTGACATCGTCTTGTGTAATGCCTTATGTTTCAGAAAGGTTTAATACATCTGCCAGCAACAATCTGATTTTCATTTTTTGTCTACTCAGAATGTATGTGTTTATTTCTGTGCAAGGGATATTTTTGGCTTAGGTCTACAAAGAGAAGATATTAATGAAACAAAGCATTGGTATAAAAAGCACTTCTTCCCCATTGCTTTATAGTGTTTTAAAGTACTTATTTCAACTTGTAATCCTCAAGTCCACCAATTGTTAGAGGATTAAGAAGTCTACAGATTCATGGCCATTTCTTGCATTATTCCACTGTAGGTGAAGTATTCTTGTGGTTCTCAATGTCAGATAAAATGGAAATGTTAGCCATTTTACTCAATGAAATTTTAGTGGCTTTTATTTGAAACTAACTTGAAGTATGGCCTATGAATACTGTGTGCTGGACCTTTGTATTCATATAAATGATCTATATACTTATTAATGACAAAGCAAGTTGAACTGAATCTCTGAAGAATAACTGACTTCTCATTTGAGCATATTTTTATGATTTTGATTGCATTATTTTCTTGAGCTCTGCTTTCTAAAAGACTGTGATGTTATGGATGTTTGGGCCATAAAGATGGCACAGTAAACCCAGGGATGATCACCCACTTTGGTGAAAGTGTGGTATAGGAGCACCTACACCCTTCTTCCTTTTTTTTTCATGGCATACAAATTCAGCCATTAGCAGTTTTTTCTCCACTTTTTTTACTTAACTTATCCTACTGTAACTAATATATTCTGCAGATGTTTGTGGAAGAAGCATACAATCACAGACTTTCTGGTCTGTGTGTCTTAGTATCTCAGTTGTTTTATGCATGCTCAAATACTACATAATATTTCAAACATGATCTAATTTTTCTTTTTTATCCCAGAGCTCTTTTTAGTGATAGCATTGCAGTGCATTTTTCAGTTTAAAATCTTCTGTTATCACACTGAAAGCTCATGTGTGGGAACCCCTGTATTTTCACGGGGAATACTTTATAGGTGTATTTGCCTTTTAGTGGTATGGTTGTACATAGTATTTTTGTGAGTTAGGTGCCTCTGTAAGCTTAGAAATTCATTAAATAATATAATTGATGCTTAATACTACACTTAGAATAGCCACCTTGTTGAAATAGCTGTGCAGAGGTTTTGTCTATGGTCTGGTCTGATGTCATGGGAAGAACAGGCACTGCAGCATTAATTTGAGGTACCATGGATATTAGTGCCTATAATACTAGCAATCACATGAATTATGAATGTTTCCCATACATTTAGGTCTTTTTCTAACTCCCTCTCTAAAATGTATCAATCTTTGTCTCATTAGACCATTTTCTAAATATTTCTGCCATAGATAGTGCTTAGAAGACGTAAGGTGTCCTAGGGTGATGCTTGTATCCCCAATCATGTGTTCTCTTTATACTGGATATTATGTTCTGTGCCTTCAAGACTGGCTCTGAAGAGTGAAGATTTGTTTTGTTTTTTTGTCAGCCTGCTCACTCCCCAGCAGTCGGCAGGACACAGAGACAGGGACGATACATAGGGCAGCTTTTGCTTATTGCTTTGCTTTCGCTTTGCTCTTGCTCCTGCTTTGCTCTTGCTTTTGCTTCTGCTCATTAGTTGGTTTAGCTAAGCAGTCCAAATTTTTCTCTGGACTGTTTTTCTTTCCCTTTCTTGGAATCACTCAAGCTTGCTCTGGACTGGGACCTGGGAAACACCGAGAGTTTGCACTTTGTGGCTGCAGCAGCCACCCCAGTGCTGGAGGGACCGATAACAGGGCAGCCACTCCCAGGGGAGACTTTCTGAATTTGTCATCTTTTTCAGAGTGATGAGAGAGTGTTGTCATCTGGTGTTGTTCCTTTTGTGTGCTGGGGGTTGTTTTGCCTATTAAATAAACAGGTTCTTTCCACTTGTCTCTGAGGAATCCTTCCCGAATTGGCTGGGAGGAGGGGCTGTGTTTGTTTTCTGGATGGGCCCTCTTTGGAGATTTTCTTCCAAGTTTGCCCTAAACTGGGACATAAGGGAAGAAATAATAACTAATTATTTACTGGTTTTGTGCAAGGGAAAGAAGTAGTAGGTAGAGCTTCTGATTAAATGCCTTTATACTGAAAAAAATACCCCTGAGATTCTTTGTTTCAAATACTATACTGTTTTTATGGGAAAAACTAGCAAAGGAACCCATGAAAACCATTATTTTAGACAATTTTTTTTTCTGGCAGAATATTCATCCCACCTTTTTTGTCTGAAAACGGTCAGGAGATCTAGGAGATTTACAAACCTTTTTATAATGTGATATATTATCAATACTGAAATTTTTAGCTATTTGCTTAATTAAGTCAATCTTCAGTGCTCAATCTGACTCTGTTACTGTTCTTTTATTCTCAGTAAAAGTAACATAGCAAGTGTGTCTTGCTCAGCTTTCACGTGTTGCCTGCTTACTTGCATGCTGACATAAGGACAGCACAGAGATTGTTTTTAGAATGAATGGAAAATGATGGTATGTTGCAAGGTGTTTGTGCAGATGCATTCATATGCTACATGGTACTAATTATGTGGCATATGAGAAAGAGCGAATGCAGTAAATTACAATCTTTTATATATTCTTCCTTAAAAAAACCTCAGTAAAAGTATAATTTCATATATGGTGAGTAAATCCCTAGGCATGTAATGCTTTTGGTGCAGAAACGCTTTCACTACCTCATCTCTGTTGTGATTATATTTAGCATCTGTGCCTTATGACAGATTAGCTAGAATGAAAAAATACAACAAGGGAAGAATATTGCTTTGATTGTTTAAAAGTTGTTCAGTTAATAGGTTTCTTCATTTCACTTAAAAGATATTAATTTCACTTAAAAAACATTAATATATGTATGTTTGCCTCTGAATGTGAAGTTTTCTTGAAAGAATCATGAGAATTCGTGGGAGGTCATTAGCATCTTCTAATAAAATACATTTAAAAATTCCAACAGCAGTATGAAACTATGGTATAGTGTAAAGATGCATTAGAGGTTAAGATAAAAGTTCCAAAACAGGTAAAAGCTATATACATACACTCAGGTCTATATACAAATACACAATAGCCAGTTTTATTAACCGTGAAGCATATAAGAAGTATAGGGATAAACTTTTTAGCCCAGCCTGTTGCACCAGGACAAGGTGCAATAATTTTAAAGTGAAGGAACATAGATTCAGACTAGTTATAAGCAAGAAATTTTACTCTAAGCATGCTAAAGAATTGCAGTTCTATTGTTACTGAGTGTATTTGTATTGCTCAATATTTTCTGAAGTCATACTTGAAAAGTGAGTATGTGATAAGTTACAAATTTATATTGCTTACACTGTATGCCTTTCTAAAATACACATTTGAGTTATTGATGTAGCAGTAATTACATACAATGTATACATATGGCTTTTTAGACATGGTGATGTTGGTACCTACATGGTCTGTTTCCTAAAGTTGGACTCAGAGAGAACAGGATTTGCAATGTCAAGATCTGTCTTACATTTTTCATGTGTTATATGTGACTACTAAACCCACTATACAAATCCCTCATTTGTTGTGCAATCTGCCCTTAAAAGAGGTATTTTCAAGAGCAGCGGTAATTCAGTCAATTTGATCGGTTGGTTTTGATTGTTTTATCACATGGTTGGTTTGATTATTTTATCACATTTATTTTTAGATTTTAAAAAACTTTTAATGGTAGCAGGTTGTAAGTTCATTTATTAAGGTTTTCAGAAGAAATTTACAAAGCCAGTGTTAAATTCAGTGGGAGTTTTTCTTATACCCTAACAATTTTCTAGAAAATACAACTCTTAGCAGTCTGAAATGCATGCAGATGGTTTATGGAATAGATGTATAAAGATAATGAAGAATGTAAATCTATTTCCTTAGCCTACATCTGCCCACATGTTATCAGAAACCTTGAATTCTTTATCTCCTAGGAATAGTCTTTATATAGTTGCTTTATAGTCTTCAGAACATCTTTCTGTGAAGAATGTAGGACCACTTCTTAACCTGATAATTACATAATGAAAATCTGTTTGCTGGGTAATTAGTATTATCAGACAGCACTAGGTCATAAGTTGGTGTTAAGTAATGCTGACTTATTTTAGTGACATTAGACATCTGGCATTAGAAGAAACTAGTTTATAAAAAATTGCAAAATTAATGGAATACTGTTTATATTAGGAGTGTGATAATGTGCACATGTTTTGGAAGAGCCTGTTCCAACATTGCTTCTTACCATCCTTTGCCTCAAACAGAGCAGTCTTATAAGTTATTAAAATATTGTTATGTTAGGGTATATTTTTGGGGCATACCAGCTACAGGCTAATTCATTGAGGGTATTGTGGAAATGATTTGTTTCTGACACAGTATATTGGTTGCTGAAGTCACAGCCAATTTCTGAATTTTGTCACCTGCATTCAACACGTATGTGGGATTACATATGTATGTATTTATATAATTGAGGTAAAAATCTGCTGAACAAAGGCATAATGAGAACTTTTCAACCCTAGGAAAAAGGCACAATGCTAGTGAAAAATTAAAGAAGATTTGAAAATGTGATATGAATGAAAAACTGACAGTTCAATACTTCATTCCAAAAATTGCAGTTCTAAGTCAAATAAAAATACTAAATTTCTAAACATCTTCCCAACTGCAGTGATAATACCAAAACCAAAAGTACCAAAAATACTTTTAAAGATGGGGTAAAGGTCGTTTGTAAATAATATATAAATAGTGTGTTGTAAATAAAGTAAAATAAAAATGCATGGACTAAATTGTTTTAAATATGCCTTATTTTGTTAGCATGGCTTTCTTTGTGTGAGAGCTGTTGGCAACAGGATGATAAACAAATAATGAAAGATAATAGGTTTAAGAAAGCATATTACTCACGAGTGCTGCTTTCGATGTTGATGCATTCTAAAGCATAATGATATGGTTTCCAAATATTTCCAAAGAGCAGTATTTTTTGTCACAGCATTCTGTACACTTAATGTTTTTAAAAATTTGTCTGATGCTTGTCCAACTTCAATAAAATACTATGTATTACCACACCTTCTATATTAGTATTTGTTTCTCACATTGAATTGAATTGGGCTTTCATGTTCCTTTTTAGGTTTCCCTTCATGCACACATTTTTCTGAGTTAATATTTCATATTTGTTTTCATTTTTCCATTAATTTCTTCCTCTTCAGGTGCAATCTAGCTCCTGTGGTGGAGTATGCTGCCGATGTGGGAACTAAATCTGATTTTATTACCATGAACCCATCAGTTGTACAAAGAGCTTTTGGAGGCTTTCGGAATGAGAGTGACAGAGAAAAATTTGTGCATAGACTGTCCATGCTGAATGACAGTGTCCTTTGGATCCCAGCTTTCATGGTCAAAGGTGGAGAGAAGCATGTGGAATGGGTTAATGCATTAATCCTTAAGAATAAATTGAAAGTGCGAACTGCCTATCCATCACTGAGACTTATTCATGCTGTCAGAGGGTAAGTGTATGGAAAAGACTGGTCTGTCCTCAGCACAATGAAATCATAACTAGAATTCCTAGCGGCAGAAAAAAAAGATGAATGTCAAAAGGAGTATGGTATTTCCCATATTGATGTAATGGATTGCATTTATGGCAGGTTTGGTTGGTAATAAATGCTGGCCGCTCGTTTAGCCAGCTCTGCTGCAAACAACTGAAATGCATTTGTGCAATAACTTTTCCAATTGCACAAAGTATCATCATTTTGTGATAAACTAATCTTAAAAATAGTCTGAATTCAGTGTATAATGAAAGTGCTACATGTCTTCTTTGGGAAACAATTGTGAAGATAACAAATACAATCTAAACATCATCAGGGTAAGGAAGCAACCCTGTAAATAATGAAGCTTGGCAGATTTGAAAGTACTGAGCTCCTTCATAAAGTATCTAGGATTTGGAGCAATCTTTCTCCTTTTGAATTTGGCAAGATGCTTTGGCAATTCAAAAACATTGATAAGAATCACTGAAGATGCTAATGAAACCACTTATTAGAAAAAAAGATGTATCCATGCTTTAAGCAGATATTTTTCTTTTTAACCCCATAATTTAAAAAAACTGTCAGATGAAGTCTCCAGTGTCTTTGTAACTACTGTGTGTAGGTCTGTGCCTGAAAGTATACAGTTCTATGGCTGAAAATGATTCAAAAGATGATGGTAATGCAATGTGTTTGTACATCAAAGTATGACAGTATGGTAATATTCAACTTGAGTTCCTTGAAATGTGCTGTTTGTGGGGTGTAGGAATTTGCCTTAAAGTACGTGTAAGTACTTGTATACATGAAGTAAAGCCTATTGGCTTGTACACCAGTTACTAATTGTGTAGCTGTTCTTACTGTTACAGCAGCAGAGATAAATTTAGAAGGGATGTTTGAACTGTTATCCCAGTGTAGTATGAGTGTAAAGCTTAGGCATAAATTATTCTTCAGGATATTTTGCTATGTCTCATAGATTAACTGCTGCATTCCCTCTGTGATGCACTTCTGACACTGGAAAAAAAAATCTATTGCCTGTGAAATTAAGGAATCCTTCAGAAAACTGTTACATTATTACTGAGTTACTCCATTTCATTAGACATTTAGACTTCAGCTATTTATGGACCATGATTGTGTTGAATTTTCAGGTATTCAGAGTGTCTGTAGTACATAGTTATGGTCATTTGTATGTGTATATAAACCTGTCTGAGATTGCTTCCAGTTTATAAACAACAGTAGATTTAGTTCAAGTGGTTACCTGTGATCATTTCTCTCTATTTTGCTTTTTGACTTTTTGATCAGTAAGTTTCGAATATGAGATTTTGAGAGTGATCTGGGAGCCATTGCATGATTTTTTTCCCAAAGTGTTTCTAAAAGTTAATTTATGGAACTTTTAATGTCACTGTGCACATATTGACCAAATAAATGAGGCAGTCAATACGTGATGGAGTTCAAGATGAAACTATGGTCTTTAAACTAACATCTTAACTTATTAAAAACATTTACTTGTTCTGTAATGTCACTGCCAAGAAGTTTAATTATAAAGTAATTGTAATGAGCAAACTACATAACTTTTTTTATTGACTTCAATGACTAATTTTGGAAACTTTATTAAGAAGGCTGAGATTTAATGCTGAACGGTTTCATTAGGATTATTTGTAGTAATATTTTCCAAATTAAATTATACTCTGTGAGGTGTGGAAAGTGTCTGTATAGCGGCTTGTCTCAGTAGCAGAGCTGTAATTGAATGTGGATTAAATAGGAGGCAAACAGGAACTGAGGCTGCTGGGGTTAGAGTCCAGATCATACTTCTACTGGTGGCAGACAACCAAACTCAAAAGTAGGATCAGTAGGACATTTTGCTATGGATCCCACCTCATGGATATGTGGAGGGATTAGAAGGATTCCTGACGCTGAACATGTAGTTGGTACGTTAAGCAGAGGTCAGTTAATTCCCAGAGCCTTGCACAGCTCTTTTTTTTTTAAATTTTTTTTTTGTGCTTCTACTGGTGAATATTTGAAGACGTCTGTTGAAGCGGCTGAACACCACCACCCCCTTGCCCTGACAAGCAATACAGATTCAAAATACACTAGTTTTCTGTGAAGTTTTTTCTTGTATTTCCTCTCCTAAATCCACAAAACAAAAGTTCTCACGCTCCTCTTGATGTGTAAGAATGTTTTCTTGGCTGCTCTTCCAAGTGGAGCCAGTAGGGAACTGGCTATTTTGAACTATTAGTCATTCACCAGCAATATCGCTGAAACTGCTTCACATTAGATTCCTTCTCATCATTCAGATATGGAACAATTGTGGGGACATCCTGTGGGATTTGCCTGCGCTCTATTTATTTCCTCCTTGATTTTGCCTGTGAAAGAGCAGTATTATCCTGCATTAAACATGGCAGAACTCCCACTGAAATCTCTGAGTTTTGTCTATATGAGGAGTATGCTGTACGGATTTATGGTCACTTCACAGTGCAGGATCTCCTTTTCTTATTAGTCAAAACAACAGCTGTTCTTTGGATGTAGTCATCTTTTGCATATCATTTCCACATCTTCAGAGTTCTTTACTCTGGGAGTTACAGAAAAAATATTTTCAGAAACTGAAACGTGCAGAAATCAAGTAGTTTTCCAGCAGCTCTGTACTGAGAAACAACTACTGTGAGTAATCTATAAATACTTCTGTTTATTTTCTTCTTCCTAACAGACTTCCATTTTCAGTTAACTGCTAAAATGTATTTATTGAGGAAAGATGTTTTGAAATACATGGATGAATAAATCACCTGAGAAAAAAAATGGCTTTTACACTAAAAATAGAATTCTAAATATAAAATGACTGTGTCTTTTGCATCATATATATAAATATTCAAAATACTGGGAAAAAAATTCACACTATATACTCTTCAGTGGAATATGATCCTGTTTTTTATATATGTGGATGTTAAAAAGAAGCGTTTTACACTCTAAGTGCCCTTGTGTCCTAGCCTAAGGTATCCTTGCAGCTGGCTTTGTTTAAGTTATACAAACAAATAGGAAGCCAGTTAGTTTGGATTTTAAGAACCTAATCTGTTGTATAATGTTGGTAATCCCAATATGCTGTCCTATGCAGAGAGCAGGAAGTGATGTTCCTGTTCCTGAAGTGGCGACATTCCAGGGTTGACTTTTCAGTCTAGCACCTGCTTTCCAGAGCAGCAACACCCTGTGTCTCTTAAAGATATGCCCTAATCTTGTTTTAAAGTTTCACAGGATGCCTTTTATTTCCTTTGCACAAGTTCTTCTATTTTATCACATTTCTGAAAGATTTAGCAAGGTCTGTCAATATCCTACTTTTTGAGAGTTTTCATTGGAGGCAAGCACAGTTGAAGTAGCGAACATGAAAGCAGAACTGACAGTACACTAAACTGTTTTTCTGTATTTTTCACTTTCTGGTCCATTCTGCCAGGTAAACCAAGATAAGTTGATCATGGTAATAGGGGTATTTCTATCCAATTTTTTAAATTCTTATTTACCTTTTGACAATACACTCCTGTAAGTTTTTGTTTTGGGAGAGCAGTTTCATCTCTTACTGAGGCAACTGTTTTGTTCCTTATCAGCAATGTTTATATACCTAACACTTATAAAACTTACTCCTCCCAGATTGAATTTCAGGTTTCAACTAGTGGAGAGCAACAGAATTAGTCATAGGAAGGAATAGGAATGAAATTTTCTGTTTCCAAGTTTTGTTGTTTAGGTTAGCTACCATGAGCAATAGTACTCTAACTAATGCTAATGACTCACAGGAGCTAAGCAGGGAGTAATAAATTGTTATTCACACAGTGTATCTGCAAATTTATATTTATTTGAAAACTATTTTGGTACTTACTATATTATTTTTTGGTGTTAGGTTGTTTTTATTTTTTTACATAAAACTTGTGTTTCTGAAAACACTAAAAATGTGTTATAATTCCCATTTGATCATGTCATACTCCTGTAAAAAACATGTAGCTGTGCAATGGAGAATCAAACTAGAAACATTTTTTGTAGTCTGTTTTTGATGAACCAGTAACAGGACGAGAATCCACAGAGAGTGATGTTGGCCATATAGTATTAATAGAATTGAGAATAGCTTCTCTTGGGATTTTTTTTGACACATGAGATGAATTTTCTGTAAATTCTGGCTAGAACATGTATGCATAAGAAAATTACTAGGTTTCCTTCCTTCTTTTTTTTAAATGGTGTTTCCAAGATAAGACAATAATAAAAATTCTGCTTTATTTTTATTGTAATGTCTTCCAAGTGTTTTTAAAGATGTGTGCACTTAGTTTTATCCTTACTGATCTTCTGTGATGAGGAGAGGTTGTATTAAGCATCCAGCCAGTAACAGATTTCTTCAAATGTTTAGTTAACTACTGAGGTGATGTGGAAATAAGCGAACAAAGCTATAGCTATATACACTATATAATTTGGCCTTTTGCTTCTGTCACTTCAAGTCATTGGGCTGTTAACATGAGAAGTGCTTCAATGAAATAATACACTGTCACAAATGTAAACAGTGGTGTCAGCATAGGAATGAGCAGTTTGGCTTAGTGTCTTCTGTAGCCTTGCTTTTTAATGCATATAAGTTCCTTCAAAAATGTTTAAATGGATTTGTTTGAATTCTCTAAATTCTTGATGGTATACAGGGAGAGTTTTAAGTGTTTCAGATTAGAAGCACTGAGAAGTATGTGAGGATGTTTTGTCTGGAATTACCGTGTGCGAAGACTAATGGCTACTACCTTCTTCCCTAACATTTGTACCAAAATGTAGGTGATATGTGTTCTGTTTGTGGGTAAAAAGTTGTTAATAACACACCAATGTTTTGGCTGCACCTGAATGGCACTTGCACAGCCTCAAAACTTCCCTGTTACCAAAGGAAATACCATGCAGTGCAGCATCATGCTCAGCAAGCAATCTAACTGTGGTAGCAGAATAAGAAGGTGAGAGGTAGTTCTTTCATTCACCTAGTAAGCTGTCTTTATCTTGATTCCTGACTTTACTTGGTTTTGCTCTTCCTGTTGTTTTCCCACACCACTGAGGAGTTGGGAGGGGAGTGAGAGCATCTGGGCAGTGTCAGGCCCCCATATGAGGGAAGGAATTTTTTTATTTGATACACAAGTCATGTACAGGCTTTTCAGAGGCTAAGGGAAGCCTGTCAGCCTGTTTCAGTTTACATCAAAGAATTAGAACATGAGAAGAAGGGTGAGCATTGCTTCTATTTCAGACCCTTGTGAGGGTTAGGTCAGTGCTGACATGCATGGTGTGATGTTTTAAGAACAGAACACGTTTTTAAGAAAATAACTGATTCTTTAGGTGATAAGTCTGGATTGTGCTCCTTTGCTGTTGGAAGGCTCACCGTAGTTGAGGTAGATGCTAGTAATGCATGTGTTTTGGATGGAATGAGATTTGAAGTTTCTCACCAGTACTCATTTCCTTCCCATTCTAGACAGAAGTCTCTGTCCCTCTTTATTGTGTCTTGTGTGTCTCTTTCAGCAGAAGTTGCTCCTGTGAATCCTGTTCTTAGGTATTATGCTTATTCTTATCCTCATTGGTAGCCATGAGGGCCTGTCTGTACATGCGTGGGAGGTTAGTGCTATTTGGATTCACATTAGGATCCAATACTATAACACTGCTGTATTGAGGTCCTTTTCTGAGCTCTGTCCTTCTGTCTTCAACAGGTGAATTAATAGGCCATAAGAAAAATTAGGAAAATAATAGTTACTTCTGTAATGTGTAAAAGAGAATTACTTTTGTTTCTAACTTTTTAAGGCACTATTTTTAATAGAAATATTATGATTTCTATACTTCATGAGCACTGCAGAAACAGCTTATTGATGTTTTCTGGTCTATATTTAGTGGAAGCAAGTGTCATAATTTGCATTTTTGTATCATATCTTTAGTGAAGTAATCAAAGAAAATGGACTTAGCAAAAGTTCTTGCTAGAACTTGCTTTTTCATTTCACATTTATTTGTACTTTATTGTCTACCTCTGGGATACAGGGGACTTTCCAAAAATATGAGTAATCATTTTCTTTTGCAAGAAAAGAAGACCCATAAAAGAATCTGAGATAGGGCTGTACCGAAAACAAGTACAGCCCCTGGTTTCAGAACATTTTGGAGGCTTACAAGGTTGTTTCCTTTTTTTCTTTTTTTTATTTTAGTATAAGTGTGGGCACGCTCACTTGCAGAATTGGCAGAGGGGAAGTAAATGGGTGTTTCACAGTCATACTGAAACCAACAGGTGTCACAGCTTATGCTTGTATCAAATTATTTAGTCTCAGATGAAATGTTATATACAGATGGGCTAACGAGGCCGTAGAAAGATTCGTGTGTGGCACGAACTTTACAGGTGAGGTCTTGCCTTTTTTACCTTTTAGTCTATAATTGACAGAGCATTGAAACACAATAGGAAAAAGGTGGTTTACATGAGCTCTCAATGACAAGAAAATTTCAGAAAATAATCTCAGTGATATCTTCCTTAGGAAAGCTAGCAGTCATTTAAAAATCACTGCAGAGAAATCCTGAGGTCTGATAAAGACAATGTCAAAGAGAGAAGCCCTCCCTCCATGCTGCAGTATGTTCTCCTCTCTGAAAGGCATCCAATGGAAGCTATGTTGGGTGTGTGAAACCTTGGGGACACAGCTGTGCTGTTGAAAAATGAGTAACAAGCAGATAGGACAGCTCTGCCTGCTGCAGGAGTATTGCTGCATGCTGGTACTGGAAACAAAATACAGGCTTGACCCATAGATCACTGGTGGCAATTGGGGTTTCTGCCGCTTACAAGGGGTTTGTTGAGAGTTTCCAGAGAAGAGTTTATTTGCTGTAGTTGGTGGGTTTCCCCCCAGGGGTGTTTCACAGTGGAAGCAGATCCAGAGGGATGATGCTTGCTGGACCTGGAGTCTATTAGAAAATGAACTGAATAAATTCAGGAGAGAGAGAACAGGTTTGAGAACATATGGATAGAGGAAGATTTGATTCATGCATGTGTTAATGTCAGCTCTCTGAAGATGTTAGTAGCAAGCATCTTTTCCAAATGAATCTGTTAAAAAACCAATAGGCTTCTCACAAGCAAAGATAATACATAAAGACTGGTGAGGAGCACAAAATTATGCCTCAGATCTCCTTGTTTTAACTCATGAGATTGCTAAGCCATCATTGCTATTTTAGTATAATGATCATTCTCTGAAGCAGAGGTGAAAGAGAACAGGAAATCTGTCTTTCTGGTTTTGTTTTCAAATTCTATAATTTTGTTCATAATATGCAAAGCAAGTTCCGGGCACAGAATATCTAGGGAATGTGCCAATGTGTAAACACATTTTATTTCTATAGCATTAATGACTTAAAGTTGAGTAGCTTGAATTCACTAGCTTGAAGTTGAGTAGCTTGAATTCAGTAGATCTCGCTTCAAATGACTGTTAGTTACATGGTTGATGGTAACTGAGTAAAGCTGCTGAGAATATACAAAGATAGCATTGTAAGTAGTAGTAAGACAGCTAAGATTTCGTTTAAAGGCTTTAATCCATAATGTGATAACTTTTTACTTTTAAAATCATTCTCAATACATTTGCACAACTTTTTTTTTTCCTTTTTCTGAATTTGCTTTTTTTAAATCTTTCAGACTAGTGAAGTGGGTATATGGTTCAGGATTCCTTTTCTTCTTTATTTGATATATAACAGCAGTAATAAAGTGCAAAATAGTAGGTACCTACCTACAGTGGGCCTCTATTGATGCAGTGCAGATTTGAAGTGCATAAAACCCACATAAAGAAAATAAAGCAAGTTGTACAATACAGAGGACATGTTTCTATTTTTTTTTTAATACTAGCCAATAATGCAAAGTCTTTTGTCATTTTTCTCTTTACTCCTCTTGTATATAGTCGGAAGAGAAAATGATTCAGAAGGGTGTCAGATCAGAAAGCAAGCTAAAGACAGAAAATCTTTGGGGAGTAAAAACATCCATTAATCTTCTTACTTTTGAAATTTCTCCTTGGAAGTTACTGCTTGTAAAATCAGTAATGGGATCTGAAGCCTTACACATAGGTGTCATATTTGTTTCTGATGGATTGTAGAAGTGACTAAAAACAATTTTTTCCTTTGTATATTGCATGTTCTTGTGAAACCAGTTGATGGGTTTGACAGAACTCCCGTCACATTGCATTGCTATTTAACAGGCATTTTGGTTGGTATTGTTTGCAATGAGCTAGAATTTAAAAGGATGTGAACAGTGAGCATTCATTCATTCTTTAAAGACAGAGGTCCTTTGATGTGTGGACTCCTGTATTGTTCAGGTGTGCTTTTCGTATTTAATGGATTTTGTAAGGCAGTCTGCCACTTTGAGTTCCACCTAAGTTGTGATGCAGCAAATTGCTTCTGTTCAAACACATTCTTCAACACACGCTTGTGGATGGTTCAGTGAATGTTTTTGACTGGTCAAAGGTTTTGTCTAACCTTTGGAGGTAAAGGAGTAACTTCTGCCTCCTCCATTTACTGAAGTAGTATGCTTCTGTTTATACAAAGCCTGCCTCAGTCAGTTGGTTAATTCAATGAGAACCATGGGGTTTATGATGATGTCTCAGTTCTGAGACAAATTTAAGAGAGGACACACTGTAATGAGGTTTCTCCTCTAAAGAGTTTCAACAATGCCCCTGCACCAGTATAAAATTAATACTAGAGGAAAGTGAAAAAAAAAAACAAACAGTGGTGTATTAATAACAAAATGCCTCCAATGCAAGGAAGAAAAACAACACTGAACCATCAGAACTCGTGTTCCGCCCCACACACTCAGAGGAATAAAAACCCAAAAATGCCTGAAAAATGGGGAAAATATTGGAGAAATACCTCTTCCCTACACATGGTTCAAGGTAGCACCAGCTTTCATTCTGAGGGAAGTGGAGCTTCCATGAGGAGTTTCAGCAGGAGGCAAAAACCTGGTGGCTCTCTGGTATTGACCTCTACACAGCAGTCACGGCAGGCAAAAAAACTGGTCTAGAGCCTCTTGGTGTGCTTTCTCTCCCTTGACTCCCTGAGGCATGAGGCTGGAACAGGGCAGCCCTGCTCCTGTCAGTCCCACTCTGTTCTCAGACCTGCAGCTGTTGAGTTCACCTCAAGGCAGATGAAAGATTTCTACTGCAGCTTCTTCAAGCCAGGAAAGGGAAAATCTTTTGCCTGCACCAACAAAACCGAGCTAGCCAGCAGAAACAAACCTCACAGAGCCATGGAACATGTGTGCAATGAGTCCTCGAAATTGCCCACCAAAACCCCCATAAGCTCCCCCCTCCCCAGCCCTGCAGATACCCAGTCCCAGGCCTTAAAGATACAGCAATCAATTTTTGCATAAAGCAGAGGATCATGGAATAGACTATCATCATAAATCGCTCCAATACAGAAAGTAAAATCAGTAGCTTTTATATCTGATTATTTTTTTCTGGTTCATTTCACTGATCAAATTTAAGGTCCTGTAATACATATTTTCTGTAATAATCTCTAAATAGGAGACTTCTGTTAAATTAAACTAATATTATAATTATTAAATTATTTTTTATTTAATCAAAACAAACCATATTTTATTCTAGATAACTGAAGTTATATAGAGCTTCAATATATTTGATATATATTTACATATAGAGAGAACTTCAGGAACTTCAGAATGTCTAACAAGTAGCGTAGCAATGAACATGTGGTTTTACTGTATCCAGACCTGGTGTTAAACATTATTGACTTCACCTCCAAAAGGCAGTTTGGCACAAGCTGAAAGCAGTTTAAAACTGTTTCTAGTCCTGTGAGCAAAGAGCATCCTGAACATATTCTCAAATTTATAGGCTGCACTTATCAACATTACTTTCAGTATCAGTGCCATTAATGAAATGCTTTCAGATGAGGGCAGAGTACTTATCCTGGGATCATGTTTCTTTTGTAACCCTACTTAAAGTGGAGTTGTTTTCTTTTGCCTACATTTATAACTGTTTTGTTAGGATTGGGCCCAGAATGGAAATTCAACACAACTTTTCCTACCTTCTTTTTCCTACCTTCTTTTCTTTTTCCTACAAGCTTTTTCTTGTTTTAGGGTAGATTTAACAGGTGATGTAAGTGATTATTTTTTTTAGAAAATGGGCTTTCAAGAATACAGACCTGTGGAATGGATGTTCTAGGCAACAGATAAATTATTCTGAAGCGATCAAAGGCAGAATTTAACAAATTTAGTGAGTGCTTCCCTTATTACCTTCCTGATTCCCTACTGTGCATTGTGGATACTGCATTTTATTCCTATTCTTCATATATTAGATTTTTCTTCTGAACGTGACTGGTCATGCATGTCTTGTCTGAACAGTCTTTTCAGAACTATTTGCATTGTTTTGAAAAGAGAGAAAATTAATTAGATAGGATTTTTTCTGTTACAGAAATATATTAATTGCCCATTAGCATAAGAACAGATATTCACTCACTAAGAAAGACTGGATCTAATGGTGAAAGGTAGAATTAAGGCATGTTACTAATTTTAATTACAGTCCTCAGTCATATTGTGTTAATATTTTCATAGGAAAAATGCTAATCAATTTTAAGTTGTTCTAATGTCTTCATAAAATATGAAGAATTAATGCTTTATATTATTCATTTTATGTCATAAAATGTTAAAAATTAATGTAAGTTTTTGAAGTCCGTATTTTATGAATTTAGTCCGAAGATACCTGTGTGTTTCAAGGCATCTAGCAATGTCCCCAGTCACTCTGGTTATTGCTGTTATAACTTTGCACTAAGGTTGCATAGTTCTTTTTTAGTCTACCATCCTTAAACTGAATTTGTTGTTTTGAATAGCTTTGCTCCGACTGAAGGTTTTTCAATGTTCTTAATTTGACATGGCTTACCCAGACAGGCTTTCACGAATACAGTTGAAGAATTTTAACTGTGCAAGAAACAGACGCATTCTTTTTACAAACCAAATTCCTCTTTCATTCCATTTGCCTATCTTTGGCATGGGGGATAGATTTTTAGTGGTAATTTTTAATGGAATATAATGTAATTTTTGTTATGCCCTCACCAACTACCAGAAGAAGTCAGAACAGCAGGACACATTTTGACAAAGCACAGAAGTTCAAGATTAGTATGAGCATTTGATTTTACATACCCAGCAACACTGGTTCTGCATAACCAAGTCACTGTGCAAAACATGAGTCAAATTCACTTCTTGGTACCTTTGCTGACCTAAGCCATTATCAAGGTTTCCTGTCAAGGGACTGCTTCAATAGTCTTTTTGAGGCTTAAATAGCTACTCTGAGTATAATAAGGGTGCTTTCAGGAAGGAAATAAGGCCAATAGTAAATAGGCTGTTTATTTATCATACTGCCTGATCTCTACCTATTAGAATTGCCCCTGTGGGTCAGATGGGTTATACTCTTGGGTTCAGATTTCTCAATTTAGCTCCAGAAGAGGTCACAGAGTGGGCTTGTGTTACTGTCATTCAGCTTGAGGATGGCTGCTGATAACAACCTTCCTGATGCCACAGAAAAAATCCCTGCAACATCCATCACAGCTGCTCTGGATCAACCTCTAGGTCCATAAAATTTGCCATTAGTAGGGAACAGCAACCATGTGCCACACCTAGGTGAAAAAGGAGCCCTAGAAAACGAGTGGAGTGCAAAGTAATTCTTTCTAGCAGTTGTTACCACTCACAGCCAAACTTTTTCTTCAGTGAAAGCGTCCACTTCTAAAACAGACCCAGCGCAAACATGAGTGAAAATAAAAGCTTAGGCTATAAATTTCCTAAAACCTGAAAATATCTCTTTCCTGTGACTGCCTTCTCATGTTGCTGTTAGGAAATGCTGGAGCTTTTCTGTACGGTACACATTTGGGGGATTTTGCCTGACACTTTTTCCTACTTTCAAGCTTATCCCTCCCACCTTTTCATAAGTTTCTGTTTGTGGAATGGTGGTAGGTAATCCTTTTTTACTGAGTAGAAAATTAGGTTTTTAAGGTAAAAAAGATACTGTTGTGCCATCTTCAATCTCAATATGAATCATCCCTTAGCTTCATTGTTTCTGTTTTCAAACTAATACCAGTACCCTTTCTAGAGAAGAAAAGAAATATTTCAACCTATGCAAGAGAGAAAAAAGCCACTGACACCCTCTGAAGCCATTTGTAGCCCTATTTATTTAAAATACAGTTCTATTCATTTCTTAGAATTTTCTTAGGTTTCTATTCTAAGAATTGGGCCCAGTGTGCTTTCTAGAATGGCAATCCCACACAACTTTTCCATACAAGGTTTTTTCTTTTGTAGCTGAGCTTTATAATTACAGACATGGGTAAATAGTTTATCTTCTGATGTTTCATGCAGAAGGAATGAAACAAAGGAGAAAGGAGGACTATAAAATTATGGCAAATAGCTGCTTAGATTTGCTATTCAACCTAATGGTTCTGTTTCTTGCTAGTTTATCAGATACTCTTTTGTGTTTTATCATTGCTAGTGTATGTTCCATACAGATATTGTATGTCACTTGACTGTTTATGTTAGATTTGACTGTACCATCTAAAAACATCTCCTGACATTTCAAGTCCTGATAAAGTCATGCATGCTTCTTGATCACCATTTTTACATCTACCAGTCACACTGTTCAAATGTTCTCCAACATTTTTAAGGTTTTAAAACATTAAAAACCTTTTAAACCTTAGTCCTTAATATTTACATAATTTTAAATGGTTCCATGGAACAAGATACAAATATACAAAATAATAAATAGTTGTTAAAACTATTAGAACTGTAAAGGGAATTTTAAAAAGCCCAGAAGTGCTAGCAGTTTTTAACAAATGTGGAACAAAAAGTAGTTTATTTGATGCAGGTTCAGTCTGTATTAATCAAAACCAGGTTGATTTTAAATTACACACTGGCACATTGACTTTCATTATAAAATTATGAAGGTAATTCATTAATTTATATGTCTGTGTGGGGGGTAAAAGAAAAAATTGTTGCAACACTGCAAGTTTATGACTGTTGGATTCTATTTTATGGCTACAAATTGATTTTAGAAAATGTTTTTTGAGTGATTAGGATTTCTTAACCTGAAGGAACCATTAACATTTCTTCATATGTATATGAGCTGGAAATATACACTCACAGCCCAGAAAGCCAATTGTATCCTTGGCTGCTTCAAAAGGAGCATGGCCAGCAAGTCGAGGGAATTCATTCTGTCCCATTTTGCTCTGCTGAAACCCCAACTGGAGTCTTGCATCTAGCTCTGGAGTCTTCAACAGAAAGAAGACAGGGACCTGCTGCAGCGGGTACAAAGCAGGGACACAGAAATGATCGTAGGGCTGGAGCATCCCTCCTCTGAGGAAGGGCAGAGAGAGATGGGCTTGCTGAGCCTCGAGAAGAGAACACTCCAGGGACACCTTACTTTGGCCCTCCAGTACTTGAAGGGAGCCTACAAGAAAGCTGGAAAGGGAGAGACTTTTTACCAATCTCTCAAAGACAGCATAAAGAGCAGTGGTTTTGAGCTAAAAGAAGGTAGGTTTGGATTAGACAGGAGGCAGAAATGTGGGTGGGAGGCAGAAATTTATCATGAGGGTGTTAGTTAAGACATGTTGTTCAGGGAGGTTGTGGCTGTTCCATCACTGTAATTGCTGAAGGCCAGGTTGGATGGAGCTTTGAGCAACCTGGTCTAGTGAAGTATGTCCATGCCCAGAACAGGGGAAGAGGACTAATTGATCTTTAAAGGTCTCGCCCAACTGAATCAATTCTGTGATTCTCTAATTCATAGAATTCTGTATTTTGCTCCATTATCTGCACAGTAGGCATATGTTATTGTCCAAGTATGTCACAGAAATAAGATAGCCATGGAACACCTCACTGGAAGATCTGTCTCTTCCCATCATATTCCAGTGAGGAGCTCATCGGTCAGAAAGGAAAATCTTTTCTCCAGAAATTTCTCTCTTAGAGTATATTTTAAAATATGCTCTAGGTCTGTTTTCCTGCACCTTTGCTATATGTCTGTGTGCACATCTAGTGCAACTGTAATCTCAAATTAGTTATAGATGAGTTCTTCTAAAGCTATGTTTCACACTTGAAAATGGTTTTGTGTGTGAATTGAGTGAGCAACACTTCTTAGCAGAGGCATGTACTGTGCTAGAGTGTCAGTTGATGACTTTCATGACTCTGAAGCAAGGGTAGACATTTCAGTCTCTATGCAGTAGAAAACTAACCATATTTACTGGCAAAGGTTCAGGTCTCTTTTTCATCTACATGGATTCCTGAGGGCTTAAATAATTTTTAAAACATATTGATGGATATTCTTGGCAAGTTTCATAGGAATATAAGTAAGTAGCCTTTACTTTCCCTTGTTGTCCTGTAGTGTGATATATTCAGCTCAAAACAGTTTCTAACATTTCTATCTACTAAAGAGGCAGATCGGGACAGAATCTTGACATTTTGGTAGAGCTTTGGTGGAGTTTCAGGTCTTCATAAAGTGCATTATTGCTTTTAATGAAAGAGTTTTTCTATGTATGCTCTTTGAAAATATTGTACACTGAAAACTTTCAAGTAGATCTTGTGCACTCAGCAATGCTTTTGTGCTGGCTGTCATATTTTCTGTATTGTTGTTCACACTTTAATTCTTTCACACTTTAGATTTCTTGTGTGCAGCATTCTGCACAAAGCATATCTCAGTAAGAAAAAGAAAAATAGTGCATTTTAAATTAAAATGTTCACATAAATTGAGAGGGTAAATTGAAGAGTTGTTCCTGTCATTGGTGTGATTAATCCCACTGAAGACAAGAAAGCACAAGGAAAGGATTTGTTCTTTGAATTTGAGGAGGATACGTGCCCTAACATGTATCTTTAGAAAACAGATGTTGGGTCCAAGAACATAAAAGTGGGTTTTTAAGAGATCCTTTCTAGTCTGTAGTCCTACCAGTGCCAGGTGTCAACACAGAAACATAGAAGAAACGTTAGAAACAGGAAAAATTACCCTGTGATATATGCATCACCAGCAGCTGAGCAAACCTTTGAGGCGTTTCATCTGCACCACTGGGTTTATGAAATTGACAAGTTGTGGGTTTTTTAGTCAGTTGGTCAATGGCATCCAAACATCCTATTGCCTTGAATTCCCAGTTCAGTGTTGTATTGTGTAAAAAGTACTTTCATCTGTTTATTTCACGCCTTATTTCAGACCTAATAAATGTCTTTACTGAGTCAGTTACTTTTTATGTTACAGTGCTTGTGTTAAAGTAGTAATTAAATTCCTATTTGCCACCTTCACCACTTCATAATTTTGGAGTGTTTTGCATCTTCCCATCTGATTGTCTCTTTTTCCAGCTATTCTGTCCTCACACAGAAGTTACTTTATTCTTCTAATAGCATATGTTGCTTTACTCTGTGTCTTGTCCTGTTCTGAAGTATTTTTTGAAGTGTAATCAAGACAATATGCATCTTCTAGCTTCTCACACAGACACTCTTGAATAACACTGAAATGTTTTGTCATCTTTCAAAATCTTTTTTCCCCTAGCTTCCTATTGATGTTAATATTTTAACTTCACAAATACCATATATGATTTCTCAGAAAGCTCTTTTTAAAAATATTCTCTCTGTCTGTAAAAGGAACAGAATTTCAGTGACAGCCAGGTATGTTAAGTAGGTTTGCTTGGAGATCAGCTTGGATATCTCAAG
Organism: Melozone crissalis; assembly: GCF_028551555.1. NCBI lineage: Eukaryota > Metazoa > Chordata > Aves > Passeriformes > Passerellidae > Melozone > Melozone crissalis. The sequence goes on from NW_026535783.1 coordinate 68,547,913, forward strand.
AAACAGAGCTCAGTATATAGTCTTTTGAACTCTTCAGAGTTTAAGCATATATATTTCCTCAGATTCACCCCTGTCCAGAACAAGGAATTCAAAATCCATTGAAATATAAACAACTAGATTCTGAATGACTTTGTGCTATGACATCTTACGGAATTTGTAAATAGTGCAAATAAAGATGCTAGGTACACTAAATTATCTAGTATTTGAATGTAACCCATCATATCTGATTTTCTGTGTCTGAGACAACACTTCAGTCTGAGTACAGCCATGAGAAAGCACATCTCATGTTTTTAGTCACAATTCATCTATTCCACAGTAACAGGATAAACAATTGTAATTTGAATTCCCCATATATATTTCCATTGATATAATGTAATGATGATTGGAATCAATTGTTTCATGTATTAGTCATTGCAATAGAGTCTCCTCAGAACATCATTTTAACATTAACTATTTTTAAAACAGATGTCTGTGGGTTTATGTGTTTATTTTAATTTAATTTTTGTCAATAGCTGCAAGAAATCATTGTCAGCTAGTAACATGCTATTCAATTGACATTCCTCTGGCAGTCATGCTGATAGTAGAACATTCCATTTTCATAAATACGAGGATATCTTGCTAGATATAGGTGAAAGTCTGGTGGATTTGACTGTATAGTTAACTATAGGTGATGTTTTAATCTGGTAGAAACAGGTTTAGTATTTTTAAAGGCCAAAATATTGAAGTTCCGTAAACTCAAATGGGTCAAAGTGATCTTTTAATAGTGCTTATGGTTGTAAATAATTTATTTATCTCATATTCACCAGGGCAGACTTTCACTTGTTTCATTACTTTTTTTAAATGTAGACAGAGTTTCCCACTCAACACCTTTGCGCCTCTTAAGGCACAAAAAGTATTTGCCAACTGAAGCAAGCTAAACAGTGAGCTGTTTAGAGGTGGTTGGGCTGGTGTCACAATACACTAGTACAGACGGGGGTTGTGATGGTTTGTTAATTGATCTCAGAGTGGAGAAACAACACGGAGGGGATTTCAGTATTAATCAAGACAAATTCATCTTTTATTGAATGACCACAGCAAATGTGATAGAGGGATTTAGAAAGGAAGAAAGGAGATGGGGGGGGGGGGGGGGGGGAATGGAGCTACCAATGTAGGGACGAAGTCCTCGATGATTTGGACGCAGGGAGAATTGTTACATCAGTGAGAAACTCAAAGTCCAGGTTAATTTAGGGATCTATTATAGTCTTTTGCTGGCGGAGGAAACAGATATTGAAATCACGAAGGGATAACAGATACAATGAAGAATAAGTCTATTGAAATTGCTGAGGGGGAACAGGTATTGAGAATGGATACAGACAGTCCATGTTCTCAGCAGTGAGCGAGACCCACTGTTTTCTTGGTCCAGAGAACACACCTGGGCTCACTTCGCTCAGGCCAGTACCACCCCCTCACCGTGTTAGGATTACAGGGGTCTCAGTCCTTGGGAGGAGGCCTCAATCTCCATCCATCACAGTGGTAGTGAAGCAGATGAAGGGTTTTCTCTGAGGGACCAGCAAAGTTACCCCTGAAAGTCATTTGGCCAAGAGGTGGAGAAATTCCTGGGCTGTTGTCATGAAACAGGCGCAAGCTCCTTGGCAGGCCCTGCTAGAAGCAGTAAACCATGGTGGCACTGTAAACACAGCTGCGAACAATCACTTGGCTGGGCATCCACCTCAACTAGGCCAGAACTCTGAATAGGGTCTTCAGTGGTCCCAGTCTCTGTTCTTGTGACAGTCATGAGGCAAAAATGAGGGAAACTTCAGACTATCTCTTTCAGCTGGAGCACAGGCCCAGCCAGCAGTGGCTGAGGAGCCCTCCTTGGAGAAAGACGTTGGACTGAGATCTGTCAGAGGTCTGCTGACATTCCTTCCAATACAAATAATGTCATGATACTTCTAAAAGTCATTATTACTGAGAAGTTTAGGTTTTGAACCAATGCCTCAATTTAAAAAAATCTATTCTTTAGATAATTTTTATGTCTTTTTGTAGTATCTTAGTGGAGACAAATAAGGATCTTTGACAAATAATACATTTTTACATACAGAATTGTAAAACATGTATTTTATTTATGGTGTGTAACTGCGTATAGGTACTATGTTTCATTAAGGTAGTAATAAAAAGGAAGGTAAAAACATGCATGTTTAAAGCATCAAAAACTATTTTTTTCATCTGAAATATAATGCTGGCAAATATCCATTATTGACAGTATTTCTTTCTGGTACAAAAAGAAATACTAAAAATGTCTTTGATTATTTTCACTTTTTAATGTAAAATGCAGTGAAACATGCAAGAGATCATTGTTCAGATTTTAAAAACATGTGAAATCTATTTGAAATGTGTATGCTATGTAAAAAGAATGGATTGTAGAAGACAGATCCATATTGGACGGTGTGAAAGTGTTCTTGGATGTGTGGCCATGACTCACTACCTAAACATGTCTGAAGTGGGTAAGAAGTTTTGAAGGCAAAGATGCTTAGATTTGGGATGAAGAGCTGAGGTGAAAATAGACAGAATGATAGTAGGAGCAAAAGGACTTTTTACAGGGACCAGTACCTGCTCAAATACCCTTTCTTTTCATGGAAGAGGGATTTTTAGTAGTCCCCTGCTGTCAGCAGGGTAACCCTTACTGTTACAGTGTATTATGGGGCTTTTTAGTTACATGTTGCAAACATGGTATTTATTAACAGCAATTTTATAAAATGCAAGTACATGGACCTAAGTACAGATCTGACCTTCCTTTCATTGCAGATGGTTCAACATACTCTCTATTTGTGCTGTTTTTCACTTACCCTAGAGATTCTTTTAACTTTTGAGCATAAATTGAAATTCATGGTATCTTGCCAGTGTCTTTACTATATTACCATCAGCCATATATTTTAAAGTAATTTGAAGTGAGATCTCTTTAAATTCAAGCTACTCAACTTCAAGTCACAGGAATTATAGGATTAAAGAGTGTTTATGCATTGGCACATTCCCTAATCTTCAATAAATTCAGGCTTCAGGCCCCACAAAAGAGTTGTTTTAGCTTGAGGCATCAAGAAAATGAGTAGTGGTGCACTGTGTGGCCAGTTACAGACTTCATAGTGATGACTGCTTTTTCACATGGTGAGATCCATCCAGTCCTGTCAGTTAAGCTGATGCTGTATCCACGTGAAAAATCAGGAATTGGTCATGGGTGAAAATCTAGAGATATGAGAAACAATTCACTTCTATAGTTAGTTGCTTCCTTCATGATGTAATCTTAGTTAAACAGAAAATGAGTGCCTCTGAGAAAAGTATATGGGGAGAATATCTTTATGCTTTAAAGTAAAGCTATAATAAAACTCCAGAAACTAAAAACAGGTACAAAGATGCTTATCGCTTAAAGCATCTGTAACATCGATCACCCCTAATCAGCCTTAACTCAGAGGTTAGAATAGGTACCTGAGCGACTGAAAAGTTGGCACATATCTTTCAGATCAAAAAGACTACTGGAGATTTGTGTCATCACTTGATAATTCTATGCATTCAAGGAGACATTGGGAGCCAGGAATTTGCAGAGATAAATGACCTTTAGGAAGCATCAGCCTAGAGCACTGAGTGCTCCAACTCTTTCATTTGTTGCATCTCTTTCATTTCTTTTTTTTTTTTTTTTTTTTTTAATCTGAAGTATAATTGATCCCAAGTTACAAAATTGTTATAGTAATTACATCAAGGACTATATTTTCAGTATATACATAGAGAGAGATTTTGGGTACCTTTTAGATTTTAAGAAATACCAAATAGTTAAACTTCTGGTTTGTATAATACCTGAATATAAGAAACAGAAGAGTATATGTTTGTATACTCTTAAATTGTAAGAGGGTCTTCATTGCATCTTATTCCTTCATTACATACTTATTCTGCACAGAAATGATTAAGATACAATATCTTTTCCTGTATGCTAATTTAATTTTCTGCCATGAGCATTCTATTTATGGAAGGTTGAAATTCAGCTGGAAAGATAGTGGTACTGTGTAGTACCAGAGGCATCCGTTTTGACTGCTCTTTGGCTAAAAACACTAATGTTAGATGGATGACTGCATGAGACTAAAGTACCGAGTTCTCAAGAGACAGCTACTTTTAGCACTATGAAGTGCTAAAAATGTTCCAATTTCTTTCTCCAGCAACTTTTCCATAAATAAACATTTATTTTCTAGAATGGAGTCTCTCATTTCTCTTGTCTTAGAGTTGCAGTTTATTAGAGTGAAAACTGCTTAGCATGTTACGCCTAAAAAATGGCGTTTATGAAGACAATAAAAAATTATATATGCAAGTGTCATTTGTAGATGTACGCATTCCCAATTGCATTCACCCCTTAAATATGCTTTTTACCATCCTGTTTTTACACCCAAGTGAAATTCTCCCAGTGGTGGCTTTGGAGAAGCAGTTACTCAGCTCAGAACTGTTTTCTGCTTGTAGGGTCCTTCAGCTTTCAAAAAATAAACTTCAGTATAATGCAAACAAACAAACAAACCAACCAAAATTTTAAAAAGCCGACAGCAACAGAACAAAGAAAATCAAAGAACCCACCAAAAATACTAAACTAGCTTTCACATGCATTCCTATCTATGATTCAAAGCTATGGTTTTGGCAAAGAATGAAACTGAAAAGGCCAGTTTCAATGGGATGGTTAATTTAAATGTTGCATATTAACTGTTGCTTTTAACATACTTTAAGCTTTGATTAAAGACATAGTTTTGCTGTCCTGTCTCATACTGGTGGGGTGGGACATTCCTTCTACTACATCATTAATGCCTTTATAGCACTCTGGATGTATAATTTAAAGTTTCAGGTTTATTGAAATCCCATTGAAAACAAGGCTAACTCTGGTCTGGTGAGGCTTTTCTCACTTGAACTTTTTCCTAGACTGTGATAGAAGCAATTCACAGCCTATAACTAAGAGTACAGTGCCACACTGCAATGGTTTTATATTTGTGTGGTAATGCTAAGTCATACTTACTTCCCTTACTTGCAGTCACACAATTCCACAGTCCAATCAGTACAGCTGTGTGCATTGCTGTTGTTTGTCCGAGTTAAAAGAATGACCAGGTTTAAGAATCTAAGTGACCTTTTTCATTTTCATTGAGTACTAGTGTACTTTCTGTTGAATCTGACCTGGGAGAAGTGTTTTGCCAGCACTAGCTGGCACTATTTTAATAACGTTCTAATTTTAAAGGTTAGAGGTGTAGAACAGTGTTGGTGACAGACTTTGAGGGTACATGAGCTATATGCTGGAATCCAGCTAAGTTTCCATTTGTGTCTCTGAAAACACTCTGCTGCTTTTAAAGCCATAAGCAGACTTCTTGGTACTGGCTCAGGAAAACTGTCCTGTAGCCTCAGTCAGACCACTGAATGTTTGAGTACAAAACAAAACCTTTTAAAAATCAGTAGTGTTAAGGTTTTGCTTATCTGGAGACTGCCTTTAACAACGGGTAGTTTTATGTGTTTAATCACATAAGGAAGTAAATCAAGCTTCTCTTTTACTGACGGCTGAAAGTTGCATTCTTAACTTAGGTGTATCATTTCCATTTCCTTTCTGTTTAGACAAGCAATCTATGAAGTGACCACCAGACCAATCAAATATTCAGCATAGGGTTCACTTGATCGTATGAACTGGATACCACAACAGGTCAGATTTTATATAGCAAGAGACTGTTCCCTGATCTGGCTGAGGAGGGTAACTACAGTCTTCTAGCTTCTGCAGACATGATGTTGTGTTGGAATTAAAGCCTGAACTAAGTCGCTTAGTTGACCAGGTTTTTTCCAGCACTGTGCTAAGGTTTCCCTTTACCTCTTCTAGGAGGAATAAAGGTGCACCAGAACAGTGTCATTGTGATCTCAGTTTAGAGAAAAGGAGACTTTCATCTTTTCATAGTGTAAAATGAATGCATAGTAGATAAAATAAGTCCACAGAATTTATTCACATGAAGTTGTATGAGTTTGTTAATGCACTTTTTCTTTCTTTGCAGGTATTGGCTGACAAACAAGGTGCACATTAAACGACCCAGCACTGGTCTTCTCATGTATACGCTTGCCACCAGATTTTGTGATGAAATTCACCTGTACGGATTTTGGCCATTCCCAAAGGATTTACTTGGAAAACCAGTCAAGTATCACTATTATGATGATCTGAAGTATAGGTACTTTTCTAATGCCAGTCCTCATAGGATGCCATTAGAGTTTAAAACATTGTATGTGTTACATAATAGAGGAGCACTTAAATTAACAACAGGGAAATGCATACAGCAATAAAGCACTAGTATTGTACAATAAATACAGAATACACACCTCATCATAAAGATCATAAAGATGATGTGAAATGGCAATGGGACCACAGTGGGGATTTGTTTCAATACCCACTAGGTCATTGGAAGAATGTGTAATATCAGAAGTACATAACCAGCTATTATACCTGTAAAGTGCTATATAACTAAGCTTTCCTGATTGCAGGGGTTCAAGTGCCACTTTCACTAAAAAGAAAGCTTGAATGTATGCTCAGTAGTGTTTACAGGATGCAGTGACACATTCATCACGAATTAAAGAAGAAAAAGAGCCTGCCAATTTGTAGCTGTGGTCAGACAGCCCACACAAGAATACCCATTGGATGGAATATTTACTTGAGTAAATAAATCAGGCTTTGGGAGAAAATAGCATGATGGATTTGAGTAAAGAAAGTGAAGTCTGTAAGATCAAAAAAATCAGTAAATGCCTTCAATCAGAGAACTGTTTCTGATACTGTATTATAACCTCAGCTTTTGTTGCTGTTTTTATTGCCGTTGGTTGGGTTTTGTTTTTAAGTCTTGGAGCCCTTACAAGATTTCAAGGATGTTATGAGTAATTAAATTTTTTATCTTATGGAATTGTCTTAAGGAAAAAAGATTAGTAAGCATAGGAGGGTGGAGTGGAACATCAGATATTTTACCAAGTGTTATTGTGTTGCATCCTGCTGTCATACAGTCCTCAACATCCCAATTGTTCTTCTAGATACTGTTGTCAGTACCCATTACATGAAACCACAGAAATACCATTTTGATCTGACTTACAAGTTTTTCTCTCCTGTACAGATTTGAAGACATTCAAGAGGGTGCCCTTGTTTTCAGTGCCAAAGATTACTTTTATACACTTTTTTCCCTTATCTTGGAGAAATGGTGTGGATTTATGTTTCTTTGCTGCTTAAAGGAGCATATTCTTTGTTATTTATATTTTTTAAGCATCTCAAATCAAAGCTTTTTTATAGACTTCACATATAGAATTCTTCAGAAAAATCTGCAGGAGTAAAGAAATTACTTCATGTATTCAAATACCTATGTGTGTGTGTGTGTATATATATATATGTACATGTATGTATGTATATAGTTTTATTCTTGGTGGAAAGAAAAAGTCTAAAGAAACTCAGGTGACAGTGGAACTAAAGGGAAAAAAACACCTAGCCAATTAATGGGAAAATATGTAGATCATACAATTCTTTTAAACTTCTAATGCTGTTATATGATCTCTTTATTTAAGATAATTTAGATGTTCTGATGTGTAACTGACTGAAATAACACATTATCTCACAGTTGGTTTTTTGATCATCAGTCTTGTTTATCCAAAAAAACAAGAGTTCTTTCACTTCCTTTTTTCCAAAAAAAGAAAACAAGAAATTACAGGAGTATAGGAGAGAGTGGAGTGTCAGTACGGCATACATTAAGAAACAAAACTTGTTATCCTATGATGTATTTTAGTGCTAAAGGAGCACATAAATAGGTAACATCATGGTTTCATATCTTTCCTGTTATGCTTGCCTAAGGAGTAGGCCTGCAGGTATAATGTATGGATATTTTCTTGTTATATTTTCAGAGCTACATTAGGTCCTGATCTCCAGATACGATATTCAGCATGTCTACTGAATTTTTAATTAGTTTGAGCAATTTCATATGTTTTACCATTCTCACAGATATTTATTAGCTGTAAATGCTCTTTATTACCCATTTTCTTAAGTTCATGTATTTATGCATGATTGGAGATCTGGGATTATTGGTAGCTAAATCAGTGCCTTGCAGTCAAATATTACAGAAAGTAGAAAGTCAGTTTTGTTATATGTAAGATTCCGTAATATCTTTCCCTATTCACCAGACTCTTGTACTTAGGACAGTTTACTCTGGCCACAAGCTAATGTGCAGTAAGTGGTCCTACCATGAAACTCACTGAAAGCAAGGCATCATGAGGAAGTAAACAGCCATGCAGACTGCAATGTGTTTAATTTGATGTTTATAAACCAGAAGGTGCTATTTGTTCACTATTGTACACTTTCATTTTAATACGAGGTTATTTCTTCAGTTAAGGGTAAGCATATTCTTGTTTTTGCTGTTAGGGTTTTGCTACTGTTGATCTTCTAAAGCATATTTCATATACATTGACAAAAAAATTATTTCATTGCTATTGAAATGAAGAATTCACAGACTGCCAGTCTCTCAGAAGCTCAGAGAAACATCTGCTCAACTTTATCTTCTGGGAGTGTATTTTCTTCTCTCTAGTGTCAGGCCATTGACAAACCTCATGCTCAAGTAGTCTAAAATGTTAACTGACAGGTGATTTTTGTTCACCTGTGGAATGTTTGAGTGTGCCAATTGATTATGTGTACCCGTTTTGACAGCAAAATGGGTACTCTTGCATTCCTTGGCAGTAAAAAAAATATTTGTGCAAATGAATACATGAAAAGAGTATCATGTAAATAGAAAGATAGGTGAGAAAATTTGCATTTAAAAGTCAGCAGAGAAATTAAATCTTGGCCTAAGCCTTGGTTTTGCATGCTTCACATTTGATTTTCTGCAAGTGAAGTTAACTTTAGTACAAAAGCCATGGAGTCCAGATTTTTACCCTATCACTAAATTTCTCTGACTTGGTTTGGCACAAGATATGACAGTAGTACCTGCTTCAAAGACAACAGAGTTTTCCCATACCTCCTCAAAACTGGGCCTTAACCTCATGTTCTGCAGGCTTTCTACCTTCAGTACTGCACTCTTGGACACTGTGAGCCATAGGATTAGGGCACTCAGTTGTCATCTACACTCATACTTCTCACAGCACTCTTCCCTTAAACCAGCACCTACATGTGTCTCCTTTCCAAAACCGTGGTACTCCACACCAGTACACCTCTTCTCTCACCTGCCTCACTTTATCCTGAGCTGAGGTGTGATGTACTGAGGGGTGGGTCTCAAACTATTCTCTGAGGTAGTTATCATCTGACTGTGTTGGTTTTTACAAAAACTAGGGGTCATTTTACGCTTGTTCTTGTATAAGACCTGTGTCCATGTGGAGCCCAAAGATTCTGGGTGGCTTTTTGGTGTGTGGTTTGATGTTTCAAAAACAAATTGTTTTGAGATGGTTTGTGACCACCAGCTACTGTTTGGTCTAAGGTGACCTGAGGTGAGACATGCCCAGGACTTTCCTTGTTCTTTGCATTCTACAGCTGGGAAGCTGTAGCAATGGATTCATTGCAGACACCCTTCTCATCTTTCCCATATACTTCCTGGGCTCTTGGAGCATTTCTGTTAAGGCACCCCAGAACCTAAATGGAAAAACAGATTACTTCCCTAAAGGTGACCCAGGACATTGCAGCAAAATCTTAACTGCTCTTTAGAGACTTTGAGGTGGAATGGATTTCACTTTGCAGTCCTTTACTGGTTAGCAGTCAACAGCTTAAGCCTTCATAGCTGCCTTGGGTGATTTATGTTGTTTTATCTATATTCACATCTTTGCTGCCAGCAGCACAGAGCAGATAATCAATTTATAATATAATTACCGCTTTTATAATACAATACAATGAACAACTAAAACAAAGTAGTAGGATAAAAAGAAAGATCCCTCATGTATCTGCCCTGGTGAGGAACAATTGAAATGCCAATCAGTTGTGTTCAGAGTGTTCCTCAAATTTATCCTCTCATCAGCTATATAAGTTTCCTGCTGTAGTTCCTAAATGTACGTTAAAAACAAGAACTGGAAATTAAATCAAGAAGCAGACTGCATCTGTTTTTCCAAAGGTTATGGCAGCTTTGCATTAAACAACTTGATTTCGTTCGGATAAATTGATTGTAAATTGTTTGTTAGATACATGTTAATGTTTCTGTGACAGTCCTTCATATTTCATACAAATAATAAGTAAGTGTTTGATCGTTAACTTTCCAGCTTTGGAACAGTTCTCTTCCACAGCTCTGAGACACTCTCCAGATATAAGATCTACTGAACCTTTCAAATCTGAGTCTGATGTGTAGTAACAACTGTATCATTCTTTTGTTAGACAATATAAGCAACATGTTTGAGGTCAGTACTTTTTCTCTAATTGCAATTTGAAGAAAAACAGGTGCAGGTTCAGTACCTTTTTAAGTGATCGATCTAGCAAAGTGCTAAGCACTCTTTGCAGTGACTTTTCCTGGGAGAAACATGTCCAGGATTTACATGGGGATCTAGATTAGCATATTTCAGGATAGAACTCTGAAATTGCACATTATTTATTTTTAAGAGCACTGTTACTTTGTGCAAGGAAAAGCACAATTGTTATAAATGTAGATAAAGGAGAGTACTATTGCTACTGAGTGTATGTCATACAATTTCTGTGGTTTAAAGTATTGATACATGTTTTTTCAGAATTGCCATGTTTGACACTGTTAGTTCTTATTTCAAGTACAGCTATGGGGATTGTTTCTTATTTGTATAACTGAAAAATAAAAAATTTCCTTTCATGTTTTCTGCTATATTCTGTTTCAAATTTCTTTGTAACACAGTTATGGTAATTTAATCAATCTTGTGCTAATTGTAAGAATCTGTGGAAGAAGAATGTCTGCTCCTTAAGGTGTCTGATCAGGGACACTTTCTCAACACAAAAGGGGATCTTAAGAAAAGGAGGAAGCCATAAACAGGAACAGAGAGACACAAACCTGTCTGACCAATAACAAGGAGGCAGAGATGAGAACTAAAACTGTTGAGCCACACAAAATAGTAAGGGTCAAGTGTAGGATTTTTTATTCCAGTATGATTTTCTGATCAAGGACTTTGTCAAATGGGATTCTAAGGAGAAGGGGGAACCAAAGTATATGGAGACCCAAACCTGACAGGCAAATCATAATGGAGACAACAAGAAGAAGCCAGCCTCATCAGTCACACTGAACAGCTGTCAATAAACTCTGGGCAAATGGTACTTTGCAACTGATAAGAGTGCAGTCCTGGGGGTTCAGAATGTTGTAGGGGAGTTACTCGGTCTTTATAAATTGGGCAGTGTTCAAGGGAGGAAGAAAAGAAAGAGGAACAGACAGAAAAGGGGACAGTCACTTGTAAACCATGGCAGGTCAGTATGGTTGTCTGGCAGACTCCTAAGCCTGATTGCCCCAGTCTATCTGAAATCCATTAAATCTTCTCTTACCTCCTTCTCTGTGTCATCTCACTGTCTGTCCTATGCATGTGCATGCTGGAAGGACGCAGTCCCAGATAGTGGGGCACTGTTGTGAGAGAATTGGGTGCCAGCTGCTGGAGTGCTGATGAGGGATGTAGATGCCCCTGGCGTGTGGTGTTAGCTGCTGGAGTGAGTGGTGGGAGTCTCAGTCACTCTCTACAACTACTGGATTGAAGGGCTTTATTCCGGGGGGGGTTTGCATTGGATATTAGGGAAAATTTCTTCACTGAAATGGTAGCTAGGCATTTAAACAGCCTGCCCAGGGATATGGTGGAGTCAGACCTGAGGGACGTGCTGTAGTGGTGGATTTGGCAGTGCTGGGTTAACAGTTTTCTTCAATGTTTTTAGAGATCTTTTCCAACCTTAATGATTCTGTGACTCACTGTCAGCACTGTAGCAAGTAGTATTGACTAACCTCCTTTAGGGGGAAGGGAATGCTGGGTGTTAACAAAACCAGCTGCTGGGCAGGCTCTGCATAAGTGAGGCAAATGATCAGCGCTGGTTGCTGCAATAGAACCACACGTCACATTCTATCTGTGTGGTGCCAGCTGCTGAGATGAAGTATCTGTGTTCTCCCTAAACCTGGTGTTGATGGGGTGCATGTGGCCATCACCAGCCAAATTCCATCTGGACCAGCCAGCAGGTTGTGGATACATGGGTGTGATGAGGGGGTCTGGGATTGGGGCAGGGGCATCAGGCAAGCAGAGGTGGCCCCATGAACATGCGCATGCTCATGAGCCTGGAGAGTGTTCCCGGAGTGTTGCACTTGGGACCTTCTGCCTGCCAGCCCAGGAGGAAGAGCAGGAAGCTGTGGGGTACTGTGCAGTGCCAACGTGAGTGACCAGCTATGTTGGTGTCCTCTGTGTGTCAGGAGAATATGTGCTCAGCTTCACTTCTGTGTGTGCTTGAAAATGGAAAAAACACCGCCCTTAGTCTGGGTACAGACTCTGCGCCCCCAGGCACTGGATATCAGTGAGGCTGGAGAGGTCCTGGCCCAAATGCCCCACTAATAGACTATTAAAAAATGTTGGAAGAAATTCACAGGAGAGCAAAACTGGATCTAGTGAGATCTAGATTTAAACTCTGTATGCACTTTAGATTTTTAGATAAAGTGGAAAAAATGGAAAAAAATTTGCTCAGTGATTGTGTGAAGGAACATAGAAATCATAGATAATGCTGCAAGTACAATACAGTATATTTAAAACCTATTAAATCCATATAACAGATTTCTAAACCTTTACCAGACATGTTGCAAAAGGAAATACACACCTCCATTCTGGTTAGAGATACTAAAAAAACTCCCAAATTTTTTCTGTAATGAGTTGGATATTTCTATGCTGTAATTGCAGTTTCTGTTTTCATGCACTGTTGGAGCTTATGTGTCTTTGAAAATCCTATGACTGTGTTCTTTTTCATTACGTGGGCATAAAAGAGGCCAAATTTTGCTGAATTATGCTTAAGGTTCTGTAATATTAATTAGATTATTTTAAATTGCTATCCATTCTTACTGGTCTTTTGGGTGCTTACTACAGCAAAAATACAAGCATATAATTGTCATGGCGGGTGGTTGCCAGAGTGCCACAACATTCCCAAAGAAGCATCTTGAAAAAGCCACCTTGGGAGCACAGGCAGGTCTGTGCTCACATCAAGTGATTTCAGCTCTTCTGTGATCTGGGCGTCATAGAAGGAGAGACAGGGTCTGTGTGTGGGGTTCGAAGGACAGCCTTTATTTAGCTCTTTCCTCGAAGAGTCCAGTGACATAAGAGCCACTCAGAGCCAGGAAAGCAGGGGTTTATATAGGGATCTCAGGGGGTGGGACAAAATACCAGGGCCAGTGGGATGAGGGCACAGGGGTGGAGTGAGGGGGAAGTGCCAGTGGGGTAGAGGAAATCAACATACAGTTGCAAAGGGCGCTGAGGGCAATTTTCTAACCAAAGGGTTGTAGCTCAGGTATTGGCCCTCCAGGGGACTGCAGCAGGCTTTCCCTTTGCCAGTTCTCCGGCCTCACATATAATTGATAGTAAGTCATTGCATTCATGAAAAATTACTGCACTGTAATGAAGACCTGCTCACACTGGCACTGTTCAGTCCTACTTTCTTCTGCCACTTTGCAAGTGGCTTTGTGAACCTCTCCTTTCTGTATTCATTTTATGCCTTATCTCCTGCTTGTTCCTTATATCCCCAAATAAAGGCATAAATCAATGAGATGTTTTCACCCTTTTTTTACTGCAAAACTTAAAAGATTTTTTATGAGATTCAAGTGCTGCCTTAAGGAATCTGATTGATAGATGAAAAACTGCTTTTCAGAGGAGTCCCCCCGGAAGGAGTAATGAAAAAGCAGGTAATTTCCACTTCTGGTTAAGTTGTCCCATTATGGTGCTCAGGTGGTAACAGAGCTAGCCAAATGCGCATGTAGCTGGTCGCCAGAGTAGCACTGAACAACTGGTTGGAAGGAGACCTCGAAGATCCCTTAGTCCAACCCCATTGCCAGAACAGGTTCACCCAACGATCAGGTGACTTTGGAATATCTCCAGAGATGGATCCTCTGCAGCCTCTTTGTGCAGTTCATTCCAGTGCTCTATCAACCTCAAAGTTAAAGCTTTTCCTCATACTGAGATGGAACTTCTGTGTTTAAGTTTATTCTGTTTCCCCTTGCAGGGGCTTTGGTCCCAAACAAAAAGAATACTTCTTTCCTGGAAACTAAAATATATTCCAAGGGAAGTGCAATGAGAAACATAGAACGACAAAAAGGAACAAGAAGGAGATGTTGTTTGAGTCTCACTGCTCTTATATTGTTTTTGAGCAAACAGCTGCAAGATCAGAAGCCAACATGGATATTTCCATGGTTCTTCTTTTGGTGCTTCTGACTTGATTTTCTTCTGTATGTTTCATCTATGTTGTAAGCAAAAGAGTGAGCCTTGCCATCCAACTCTCTTTTCTGCCTATTTACATCAAATCTGCTTTTGCTAGTAAGTTTGATGGTGATTCTTTAGGCAACCTAATCCACTCATTGACAACATACTGTGACAATTATGGTAATCTGTAAATAACATACAGTGAATAATCATGAGTATACTGAAGTAAAAATTCAACTCCTGACTTTAAGCACAGTCTCCATCTAAGGGGCAATAAAAGACATTCCTGGAATGCCCCTGCCAAAAAAAAAAACCCTGTTGACTCACAAGGATACTATCAAGGAATGAGGACCCAGACATATGTAAAGCAGGAGAAGTTATTAGTTCCAGTGGCAGAATGGGCATGGACAGTCAGCCAAGGCTGCCTGAGGATATGTTCTGTACATGAAACAAACCCTTCCAAATAGTGACCATCCTTATGTGATATGTATCTCCAAAATACTTTTAAGAGATGTAGGATTTTTGTAGTAGGTCTTCTTGCCTCAAATTAGTAAGCAATCAGTCAACTTCTGAAGTTATGATAAAGTGGATTCATGTTCACGAGGTGTTTTGCTAATACAGAAGTGATGAAATGGGTTACTTCCCTGGATGGCAGGAGATGGTCAAATGCAAGCATCTTTTCTCAAAAAGTACATCCTAAAAAAAAACTTTTTGATGAATTAGCTGTGCTGTTCAGATAGTGTTCCTAGAACTTTTGCTTCTTTATTAGCTCATGAATATTATTCTCAGTAGCTTCTTTTCCTTTTAGAGATTGACAGCTGCTATTAAAGAAAGTAATTAGGCAACTTACCTGCCTCCAGTCAGTATCACATTTCTCAGGCTTACTTTCACGACTCAATAGCTGTTCTGGGTCATTCAGATCCTTTTTCCAGTGCTTCCACATTGCACTAACAAGAAAATACTTCAGGTCTTATATGTTCAAGAACAGTGTCTGAGCAGCACATTCACATGTTTTGCCATATAATCCTCTGACTGCAGAAGAGCAAAGTGAAAGTTAACGACATTATAAGAGTATGAAAATAGCAAGAAAAAGAAAAAAAGTAACAAAATAAAAACAGATGCTTTCAAATATCTCTCCTGAATCTCCAGCTGCATGGCTTTCACCCTTTCCTCTCCAGGGCTGCCCACTTGTTCTCAAAGCTCTCTGATCTTCCTTCTGCTGAAACATTAGCAAATGCAAGCTGAGTCCTAAATCTGTGTGTAGAGGGAGACTTCGAAGCCTGAGGCAGTGTTATGTAGCAATGCACCAACCTGGAGGAAGAACAGATATTGTGGTAAGGTGCTCCACATGGATGAATTGCTTCTTTAAGAAGAATGAAGGAGTTGTCTGGGAAATGGATTATGGTAATGCTTTTTGCTCTGCTTCTACAGCACACAGAAAAGGTTGTGTGATGCAAGCAACATTCAATGGCTCTAATTGTTTAACAAGCAAGTCAATGTGTAAAGCCTGATTTTACAGTTATGTTCTGAAGAAACATCAGCTCCTCTCATGCCAGATGTATCACTGCTTTTCCACCTTCCATCTTTACACTTCCAGTGTCTTCTAGAGCTCTCTCACTGAGCTGCTTCCTCTTCCAATGATCCCATATCCCTGCTGCATCCACTGTTGTAGAAAGGAAAAGAAGGACCTGTTCCACAAAGACAGGAGAAGCTCATAAGTCAGGCAGTCATGCAAGCACTAATATGCCCATGCTGATAAATCTAAATCCCATTTAGGGAACTGTTGCTGCTGAGGGAGTGCAGAATGCTAATTGTCTGTTCTGCAGAAGTAGAAATTGAGTTCTCTCTCTCCTCCTTATAACTTACTTATTTCCAAAATCTCCTAAGAATTTAAAATGTCTAAGTCAGCTACTCTTCTAACAAATAAGGCTGAATTTTCATCAATGGATATGGAATCAGAGAATAATTTAACTTGGAAGGGGTCTTTTGACATCATCAAGTCGATCTCCTGCTGCTTGAGCTGATTCAGATAGAGCGGTTTGCCCAGGACCATTTTATGTTTTGAAAGCCTCCAATGATGAAGTTGCCACAACCTCCCTGGACAGCCTGGTCCTTTATTCACCACTCTCACAGTAAAAAAAAAAAAAACCAAAAAAACAACCAAACCAAAAAACCCCAAAACATTATCTTCTGTTTATATGGTATTTCCAGTTTTTAATATGCACCTTTTCCCTCTTGCGTTGTCAAAGTGCACTACTGAGAAGAATGTGGCTCCCTGAGGAGCCTTCTGTAGAATGAACAGTTCCAGTTCTTTCACACAAAAAATGTATGAAGTTTTCCTCATGCAAAAAAAGCTTTGGACCCTTAAATTTCTTCATGGACCTGTGCAGAACTCATTTGCTAAGTTACTAGGATGGACTGACAGTTTAATTTAAAGTCTATTGCCTTAGAAAACAAAGATGAAGTTAGCTGTACCTAAAGACAAAAGTATGTGACTGTAAGTAGAAAGAAAGATGCCTGGACAGAATTGTTTATGTTGTCAAAAAGATAAACCCTATTTCCTGGTCTTGCTACTACTGCTAGTATTTGAACACCCTCACTGGTGTATTGGTTGAGATATAAAGGCAGATGAGTAGTAATCCAGACCATATTCTCCCCCTTTCATTTTCAGTAGCTTCTTGCTGGAGCATGTAATGAACATTTGGAAAGATAATGTGTAATTCTGATAGGGAAAGTAACTTGCTTCACAGGAACAGTATGAAAGTTACCATGGAACCAGGAATATTTTTTCTCTTAAATTCTTGTGACTGACTTGGGTCAGATTATATTTTATAGCTTTAACATGGCTTCTGTCTTGAGCAGATCTCTAGGTAACTATGATGAAGCAAGTGATTCCAGATACACTTGCATATTGTTTATTTTCATACTTTGGACAAGATTTCAATTAATGGAAAATATATTTAAAATATACATCCATATGTCTTTGAGCTTAATTTTTAGAGCTAAATAGACTAATATGTCTGGAAGCTGGCTTGAAGGCAATTGCTTCTACTGAAAAAATATAATGATCTGAATTTTATTCAATGTGCTGTTGAAACCAGTTATATGGAAAAGATAAATTTTTGGTTTGAACACCAGTGGTTCTCTAAATATTGGTAAGAAAAAATCTATACTCTCTTTATCTGAGTAGCATATGCATCTGAAATTATTTTGCATAGAAATAGGTATGACGTATATTTATTTTTAGTTGCTTGACTTTTTCTTAACTACTTGTCTTGATTTGAGAGAGGTGTCTGCCAAGGAAGGCAGGAAACCTCTCTTGGAATGGAGAATATGACCCCCTTTCCTCCAAATTTTTATAACTTTAAAATTAAGGGACTTTCAGGCAAAGATATGAAAAAAGGAAATAACCATTCTTTACTAGAATATATATGTGTGTATACAAGGCAAACAAACAACAACAGCAGCAGCAACAACAAACAGAAAAATCAGAGACCCAACAACAGCCTTCTGTCGACTGTCAGGGAATTTCCCCCTTGGTGCAGTTCCGCTCAAAGCCGGCAGGGGCGCTGGCGGCTCCCCAGCTAGGCCGGACGGGTGCGGTGATTCCCCCGCGGCTGCAGGTGGCACTGTACTGCGAGTTTCAAACGTCTCTCACATGGTAATGGCCGACACAGCTGGCAGAAGGGATGGAGAAGGAGCTTCCTTTACGAACCCCAAGGGGCAGCTGACTGTGGTACCCGTCTGGGTAGCAAAAGGAGCTGTAGCAGGGAAGCAGGAAGCTGTAATGGCAGGGAGGAGCAAAGTCCTAAAGCGGTGGATGAGACGTTTCAGAAACTCTGCAGCTGTAGCTGGAACCGTGATAGGCAGGCAGGGGGTGAAGGGCTACAGTGAAAGGAAAAAGCCCCAGAGCAGTGGCAGAGGTACAGGGCAGACTAGCAGCAGCAGCCTGGCTCCTACACACGACAGGGAGAGGCTCCCTGGAAGAGGGAAAGGGCTGGGGGAGCCCGGGGTTTCTCCTGAGGCACCTGAGCAGAATGTGAAGGGTCCTTTGGTGAGGTAGGGTGTTAATAAGGTCCCAATGCAAATGCCACTCTTGAAATAAATAGGGCAGGACTTCTGTCATGGAAAGAACATAGGAAAAATGAAAACCTTACAAATACATTTTCCTCCTCCCCCCACCAAATTTCCAATATGTCTATCCTCCAAATCACCAACTCTCGGTCCATCGCCACTCTGTAGATAATCAATTCTCAATTAGTCAAGAGGAGAGGAGTCCTTCTTGTGCCATAGTGACCTCTTCCTTTCATGTCCAGTGCTCTCACCACTGAACATGGACCAGAGCTGCTTCTAGGGTTGTCTTTTAAGGATGCTTTGTCTTTTCCAAAAAGACCACAGTCTCAACTGTGGGACACCTGTCCCCCCCAGATTTCACCCCCTGGGGCTAAGGGGTACCAGCACTGAGCCCTCTTGGTTCTGAGCCATCACCTCCGCCTGGATGCAGTCTCTGTATCACAGGAAACATGGTTCTGTTATAGGTTAGTTGCGGTGTGGAATCAATCACCGACTAGTAATTCCAAATGAAATTAATTTATTGGTGGATAATCATCACCAACTAGTGAGTCCAATTTAAAATGAATTTATTAATTGTTAGAGCAAGCGATAATAGGCAAAGTCAGCGCTGATTGAAACCAACAAAAGGCTTGCACCCACCCGGGAGCGCTGGGTGTGGCTGCGGAGTCACCGCTCCACCAACGGCCCACACTCTTCTGATATTTCATGGAGTTTTTATACAGTCCTACTTCTGGGTTGGCGTGTCTTTTCAGGGTAGTACTCTGCTTATTCTTCTCCTGCTGCTAGGTGGTCATAGTCCGCCTCCCGGAGGTCTGAAGATGAAGGCCGGTATTTTCCTTATTTGATAGGTTTATCTGATTCCTGGAATTTTAGGCTCAATCTCCTGAGTTCCTGGAATCTTAGGTTTACTGAGCGGATAAGCTAATACTGTGCTATCAATCATAGCAAGCCCATCACCCATGTTAACAGTTTACTAAGCAGATAAACAAATGTTTGTGAAACCCATTGTCTTTGGTTTCGCCTTCCTTATCCTTTAAAGTCTGGAAATTTATTAGGTAAACAAATGGAGGTGGTGCAACAGTCTTATTAGAATAGCTTTGTCAGCTTTGATGAACAAACTTAAAGTTTTAACGCATTACAGTTCTGTCCATGGCTATATAAGAAGAGTCCAGCGAGCCACTACATCATCTCTTCTCACCTAAAATTCTTCTCTGTTCTTCCAACATCTCTCACTGGCCAAGACCTTCATCACACTTGCCCATTTCCTTCTTCATCTTCCACTCTATCTCTCCTCTAGGAAAGGTTAATGTTCTGTAAAGTTTTCATTGTCCAAAAAGGGGTTAAAAGCTCCCACAAGCGGCTGGACACCTTCTCCCTGCAAAACCTCCCCCCCTTCTCCACAGGCTGGGCTGTGCTGCCAACATGATATCAAATTTCAAGGTAACAGTCCCAGGCACCATCTCTCTCTCTCTCTCTCTCTCTCTCTCTCTCTCTGTCTCTCTCTGTCCCCCCGGGGGGGGGGAGGGGGGGGGGGCGGGGGGAGGGGTGCCCGATGGCTCCTGATGTCTCTCTCTCCTCCACCCTTGGGCCAGGCCTACCTCCCATCTTTGTCCAAGGCCCAGCCTACCTCATGGCCACACGGCTTTCCCCTCCCCCAGCCCAGCTGGCAGCTGGATCGGGGCGGGGGGAGACATCCGAACTCTTTTCCCACCTGAAACTCAAGAGAGCTTCCCAGGGGAGTGATCTTCTTTTTAACCGCTGTGTTCTCAGAGGGGTATCCAATGCCCCCAGTGGCCACACCAGGTGCCAATATCCAAATCGGAACCCCATTAGTGTTGTTATGAACAAAAATTGAGTTGATTTTTTTCTGTGAGAAAAAAGTTACCACTACTGCTGGGCTGCTGCCTGTGTTATGGTAATTACAGGTCGTTGTCGTTAATGGTTGTTTTTGTATTAGTAAAAGCCCTGGCTGGGGCGAGTTAATGGCCCTTCTCTGACACAGTGAAGGGTGGGAACCTTCCTGAACAGTGAAGAGAAGAGACCTGGAGGGGGGGGGGTAATGCAAAGTGACTCCAAGGACCAGAATGCTTTGTGGGACCCCCGACTCCAAACCCACGGAGAAACCCCTAAAACAACGAGCCAAATAAGAGTTGAGAGACTGAAGTGATGTCAGGACGTGAGGAGCCGAGTGCTGAGCCTGCAGAGATGCGGAACACCTTCGGAGCCTCTTGCCCTGACCATGAGAGTGGACCCCGGCGGTGAGACCAGGCCGACTGGGTGGGAGGGGCAACAACTGAAAGGGATCAGCAGGCCCTAAAGACTCCCATGAGGATCTGATCCCCAGCTCTGCCCCTGGTGGACAAAGCTGTGCATATCCTCCTCCTCTGAGTCGCCCTGGGAGAAGACGGGAGACTGCAGCCCTGCCGAGCTACCCAATCCTGAGCTGATCACTTTTAATAAAGGCATTAAAAAGAAGTCTCCTGGCCCTGTTTATTTCAGTGTGACCACAGCATATCCCAGAAAACATACTTCCTCTCAAACCACATCAACATCTTTCTCCTTTTTAATGCCTTTATTAAAAATCAGCTTGGGTGAGAAGAACCGATGGGTCGCGTTCACGTTGCCGCTGCTTCCAGGAGTGACACGGAGGAGAAGTGCAGCTTTGTCTGCTGGTCTGCAGGCAGAGCTGGAGCTTCCGTCCTCATGAGAGCACCAGGAGATTCCCCCTTTTACGGTTTGACATTCGAGGTCTTCTTTCTAGCTGATGTCTTTTGTGAAAGGTAAAAAGGGTCTCAGC
Source organism: Melozone crissalis (assembly GCF_028551555.1). Lineage (NCBI taxonomy): Eukaryota > Metazoa > Chordata > Aves > Passeriformes > Passerellidae > Melozone > Melozone crissalis. The sequence goes on from NW_026535783.1 coordinate 68,569,124, forward strand.
GGACACTGGATTCTGTTCCTCATGTCTAGACATCTCTTCGATCTCTTTAATTCTGTATTGGCTCATTGTTTTCAGGGGTTTTTGCTAGGTTTGGTGAGGGGTTTCTTCATTTGCATACCAACCCCGATGTCCCCTCCTCTTCATCATCCGGGGAAGCAGCAGGGTGTTACTCGACAAAAAGGGGAATTCCTAACCATCAACAACAGGTAGTTAAGGAAAAACTATTAACAACAGGTGATTACAACAACAAACAGTTAGAACTCCACCCTGGCACAACTGGCTCAACCTGTGAACTCTGCAACCTTTTAAAAAATGGGCAACTTTTCTACTCATAACAACTCTTATGAACAGATCTTCACTCATGGTAGAAGAAAGGCAGCAGGAGACAGAATCCCACGGTGGTGAAGAATTCTTCCCACAGCAACTGCTGCCCCTTTCCCCCTCCAAATGCCGAGAGTGCAAGAGAGCAAAGAGCTGCACCCAGTCCTTTTCCCCAGCCCAGTTTTCACAATATCTCTGCCCACTATCTCTGCCCCTCCACAAGAAACTGCCCTGTGGGAGGAGACCACAGGGGGGAAGGGGCAGAGATGCCCTGGGAGGAGACTTCAGCCTGACTGTCAATCAACTGTGGCCCACTCTCCGATTCTAGAAGGTTCTCCGCTCTTCCTTTCCCGGTTGGGTTTCCTCACAGGACCACCCTTGACACCCTCTCTCATTGCTGTACCCTTTGTCACCCCACCTCAACTCCTCCCCTGACTCCCCTTACCATTGGATACATGTATCCTGGCCCCGCCTGCCTTCCTCCATTTATAAATCCTGGCCCCGTCCTTGTTCTGGGCTCTGCCACTGGCCTCCCTTCAGCAGTGGTTGTGTTCCTGACCCTCTCCTTGCCCTCGCCTTACCTGGACCCTCCCACCTTCCTGCAATAAACCCTGTTGGACCTATAGCCGTGTTCAGAGCCCTCCTCCATCGTCTGGTCATGTGTATGTCTTGTCTTCCGGCCCTGAGGGCAAGGTGAGCTGGGGGAGCTGGTCACCCAGACCACGAGGAAACAGCTCTCGACCACACCTGCCCAGGAACAACGTATGATCCCTCACTGCCCTAGCTAAGAGAATAGCCAGCAGCACCCTTCCTGTGGCAACATCTTTTGTCTTTCTTAAGTATCCAGCTGTTATTGTCTCTTAGCAACAAAATGGGAAAAAAAATCCCTAAGAGAAACAAAAAAAAGGAAAAAGTCCTAAACCCCAACACTAGAATACCTCATAGTTTTGGTAGATTTCAATTTTGGTAATTTCAGTTTCAGTTCACGTACTGCTGTAATGAAAGTCAACTGGAAGTCATCAAAGAGTTAATGAAAACATCCTTCTGTTTTTATATAGTGCACATCTAAAGGTGATCACTAAGCAGAGGATCTAATCTGCTATAACAACAGTAATAGTTAATTTAAATTTATAATGGAAATTTTTAAGATGGTACTCATGGTGCTCTTATTTCATCATGTAGGTTGTTTTGTTGTTTGGTTCTTTTTTAAGAAAATACAGTACTGTTTTAATGAAGGTGCTCTCTTTGTTTGCTAGCTGTTAAAAATAGGTTAGAAACTTGTAAAATAGCTGATAATTGTTAAGCATGTACTGTTAGTTTGGTTATGGTAAAAGGGGTTTAAAAGGGTAGTTGTAAGAAATATGGTACTCAACATACCATATTACATCTAAGCAAAGTGCACCACCCCCAAGCAAAACGAGCCAGCCTGGACAGAACAATCAAGCGCCTTAAACCTTCATGCAAATGAAGGATCCAAAAAGACACCAATCCAAACAGACAAAAAAACAGGATAAAAAAGGGACTTCTGACTCACTGAACCTGTGCTGTTCCATCTGGGACATCGGGGACATCGCTACATCACAGACCTAGAGACCCAGCACCGGCATTGCAGCATCCTCGACTGAAATGCTCCTGCTCGGCCCGCGGGGCCCCCATGCTTTAGGCCTTCCTTTTTCTCATAATAAATGCTGAAATCACTTTAGTACCGGGAGTATGCTCTCGTTTTTAACACTATATTCTTTGGTAATTGTTATAGAGCAAGATTTATATCCTATGCATACCTACCAACAATTGCCAGAAAATTTCTAAGCTGGGAAAACACCTGTGCTCAGCAAACCTTCTGTCACAAGGCAATCATTCCATCCTCACTAGGTCACCTATCCACCTCACTAGGCAGGAGAACATAGAAACAAAAACTGTGTAAACTGGGGGCAGGAAGTCAGTAACTGTAAGAAATGCATCATTAGTTATAGTATGTATACAGTTTCCTTTTTGCAGGCCAAAATCCTGAAAAGAAAGGTCAAACAGGCACGCAATGTGGAAGAACTAGTAGAAGATCTACAAAAAATGATTCAGCTATATTTGTCACAGTCTTTGGACTTCACAGGAGGTTCTGTTACTCTCTGGCTGAACACAGTATAGCAGGAATATCTGGAAACAGTCTCTGACTTGCAGTGGCATTGTTCTGCTTGGCTGTTGAAGAGAAGAATACAGGTTCTAATTGAAGCCAATTCTTCTCGAGCTGCCCTGACAAAGTAGTAAATATTTTACAGAACAGAGAAAATAAATCATACAGATAGGTATTTGCTTAATTTATTAAGTATAGTTAAATTTCTGACCACCCAAAGTAGCTTAAAGCACTTCATGCAATGAAGTTGATCATTAAGGTTTTAAAGCAAGCTTCTAATTTGACAATGGCAAAAACTCTTATTTTTGAATGTTGAATAACTTATAAATTAGGAATGATCCATAATACATGTGACTTCAGACCAAGCTCATTAATAATGTGGGTAAATATCAGAACAAAGGATTTTTCCCTTGCCTATGATTGATGTCACTGCTGTGGCTGATGATGCAACTGACAAAAAACTCTTCTGAATGCCTTTTCTTCTCCTTCTCTTATGATGGAGACACAATTTAAAGTGAAAAGAACTCCAGATAGAAAATAGGTGAGTATTATACAGACAACAAAGCAAGAACCTCATTGGGTTCTTATTTAGTATTTAGTTTTGTCTATGCGTGAGACCAGCTTTCTCAGAATGGTGACCAAGCAGTGATATTTGACATGGGACATGAGTAGCTATACATATTTACCACACTTTTAGTAGAAGAATAAAGCCTCTGTTTCCTTAGAAAAGGAATTCTGAAATAATGACTGAAACCACTGGTAGAAATAAGTATATGAAGGGAAACTTAGTCCAGGAGAGTGATGAGTGGTAATGTTGTGATGGACAAATGACATGGACCATAAACACAGCAAGAGGGAAAAGAAAAAGTTTAGAGAGCTGATGTTAAGGGTGTGATGCTGCTGCTCTTGCCATGTAAGTAAAGTGCACTCAGTTGTGCCCATGTCCCCTTTCAGCACCTGGGACAGGTGCTATTGCTATTGCTTGAGTCTCCTTTCATTGATAAGACAAGGACCACTTTTGTAACTGCTGGTGGTAAGTTTTGGTCTGAATAGATTTGGGGGGGGGAGAGGAAAGGGAAAGAGGACTGGCTTTTTTAAGTAGTTCTGAGGAAATACCATCTGGGTGAGTTTGTTTCAGAGTAGCAGCACAATAAAGCCATTAACTTTATTGGAGCCACTCAAGTTGTTTGAATCTTAAAATGTTGGAATGAGATTCATCACTTCTGAATCCTTGTAAACATGTATTTTATAAGCATTTATAAGCATTTAACCTTCAGTTTACTGATCCTTGAAAGCTTATGCCAGTTAGAACTCATAATGTCACACAGATCTATTGAAAGGAAAGAGTGAGAAAAACACTTTCTTTCACTATGCTGTGTCTAACATTGACAAAGTACATGGATTATTCATTTAATCTATTTCTTACATTGTCACATGTTGTCAGACATTACTTTTTTTTTTCCTTTTCATTTTTTCCGTGTAATATACCATTTAGGCTTAATCAACCTCCGGAATTAAAACTAAGTGAGTTCTTGAGAAGACACCTCGTTGCTAATTGCTAATCAGACTCTCCTCTTACTTTAAAGGCTTTCCTGCAGCAGGCCAGAAATTACAATTTAGAGATCGCTGATAGTTAGATTGGGTTCTTATGCTGTGTAGGTTAAACAGCAAAAAAAACGTGGAAGCACTTCTGCTTTCTACCAATAAAAAAAGACAGCAGGATGCAGAAATAATCAAGAGATAGTAACATCTCATATATATACATGCATGGGAAAAGTGTCAGGAGTTAAAGGTGCCAAAAAAGTCTTTGAAAGGAAGCAGTGGCCAGAACTGAAGACTGACAAATGTTAGCAGGAAATGAGTGATGCCATTTTAGCTGTGAGGCTGGTTAAGTAGTCTGACATACACTACAAATTAATAATTGTGGTAGGTGGGAAAACAAAACCTTTCTAGAGAAAGTACCCTCCCAAATATAGTAGAAAGAAAAAAAGAAAGCAGAGTCTGAAGGCCCAAAAGCCTTTGGCTTAACTTTTTATACTTTTTTTTTTACAGAAATGAGTCCACTTCTTCCTTAGTTTAAAGAGGTAAAAAGTTTCTGCTTGGAGTGCTGTATGAATGTGTGAGTTGATTAAGGTATGCCTTAGATAGCTGAGTCTGGAGAAAAAGGCATTATGAAGAAAGAATTAACTTTGGGAGATTATTGTTTGCAAAAGAACCAGGTAAGCCATCAGCACTGCTCCCACCCTTGCCAGCACAGGCAGGATCTGCGTGGGATATTTGTACACTGACTTGAAGAACAGGAGATGATGTGCTGAGCTCTTTATATTACCAGAATACAGACAAGACCTTTGAGCTGAAAAGAAGCTCTTATTCTTGAGGAAAATTTGTATTTCTGTGGCAGTTTGATAGGAAATAAATGCGATAGAAAATCTGTCTTACTCCCCTAGGTACTTTCTAAGCAGATCCTGTATACCATGAAATAATGATGATGGGTAGGTCTCACTTCTACAAGGTATCCTGAATTGATATTTTACAAGATCTTCTACAGTGCTTAAAAACTTTCAGCACCAAGGGGGTTAAATTTGTAATATGGAAAAGGTTCATGACAGGAATGAATTGCCCTAATACTCAGTCTGGAAATACAGGACACTTGAAGCATGTCATAATTGCAGCCCACTTTCTGTGTACCCAGAATCCAAGCCAAATTCCAGCCTAAACGTATTTTATTACATCTTTTATTGCAGCTTAAATCCATTGCTACACCAATATCTTCTGTCTCTTAGGAGAATTCATTAACTTTGCATTGATATGCTAACAGAACTAAAGATATTATAGATTAGTAATGAGATGATTGGCTCACACAATTAAAGGATGAATATAATGTGTATGTTCAGTTTTATTGATATATGGCTATGTTATTGTGGTTTTTTGTTTGGATGTTGTTTGTTCTCCCCAATAGTTCTCTTCCTCCCACCCTGCTCCTTCATATAGTTGCCAAGAGACAGCCTTGGTAGTCAGGACATGTAGAAGGATGTACCTGTGCTTCTTGCATGGGGCATCTGGGAGGAGGGAAGACTTATTACTAGGAGGCATGGCGTGACAACACCTGATCTCCAATCCGATTGCAAGAAAGTAGCCTCCACCAATAAAAAGTAAAGAAGAGTTGTCTGGCAGACTTTGGGAGGGGCCAGGGTTGGCTGAGGCAAGCCTCAGGGGTATAAATGTGGAGCAGCCATTTTGTAAATGAGCTTGTGGCTGCTGTGTCACCAAATCCCAGCGCATGCTGTCCTTTTTCCTTATTCAGTCATGGTTGTATTTTGTCAAGGTTTTTAATAAACCTTTGACATTTTTAAAAAGTGAGTGTCTTTTCTCATGAAACATATTTTGATCTTCTGCAAACTGCTATTTAGCTCAAAATTCGGCAAGACAATCTTTCATAGGTCTGCGTTCTCAGGCAATGTGTCACAGAAGAAGTCTGATGAAAGTTTCAGTACAAACCAACTGTAGATGAAGAAAAGATTCTCCAAAAAGAGAACTTTATGTGAAATAGATACGCTCATTTATTTTATGTACACTCATTTATTTGATGATAAAATTGACATATGCTAAGATCCCATTGCCCACAAGGAATTACATTATCTTGTGAAGAAACATATACACACAATCAATACAAAATATATTAACTCTGGGTAAAGATGGTTGATATTTGGAAATGATGTGCTCAAGGGATGGTGACATTATTGTTTTTAACAATGCAGAAAGAAACAAGAATACTGTCACAGCACAGGACCCAGAATGAACCACCAACTCTACATTTCATCAGCAGAAAAATGCCACTTTGGAGAAGGGAGACTTTTAAGTGAGACTGTGACATGATACTAGGCAGTCTTGAGAACCTAAGTAACTCTTAATTTATGTACTGAAATGTCTAAAAATTACATGCTGCATCCTAAATGAGGACCTATAAGCCCTCATTTGCCCTAGACCTTTACAGTTCTTATTTTTCAGCATTCAGAAAGATACCAAAAATTACCAGTCTGAATATTTTAAGCTGTCATTAACACATTGTTCCAGTATGTGCTCAGCTGCAGGAAAGAAGCATGTCCAGAGCTGCTTAAGCAGTGTGTGTTGTGTTTGTTAAGCAGTGGTAGATTCAAACTGTCAGAAGGTAGGTGCAACTAGTTGGTTTTGGGTAGAGAATATTTTGATTTTTAGACATTCAAATGAAAGTCCTGCATTTCTGCCCAACTTCTAGGACAGTTGCAATTTTGTCAATAGATATATGAACCACTTGATGATACAGAAGTGTTCATTGTAGAAGTATTTAGAGTAAAACATCTGCAGGTAGTTGAATGTTACATGCTTCCTCCTGTTGTAGTAAGTAATTCCTAGAGCCGTAGAAATAACCTGCTTTAGGGTTTTAGACATGCATTCTAGCTTTTTAGGCATATTATAAGTAAAACAGAAAAAATGTATCTTATTTTAGGACAGGCAAATTGAAAAACCAATTGGCTAAAATGTTTAAATGCTTCAAGTCCAATGGAAAGGGAGCTCCTTACTCAAGAGCTGCTTAAAATAAACTTTCATTTTAAGAACTGCAATATGTCATGTTCTTTATATCCTTCTTATTTTTCTGAGTATTTAAATTCTAAAATTGTAACTTTCTTATTCTGAAGGTCTTTTAAAAAGGGAAAAAAAGTTACTTAAGAAGTCTGTCATCTAAATTTTTTTTGTTTGTATTTCCAGAAGCTTTGTCCCTAAAAAGAAGATAACATTCATATCACCATTTTCTTAATTCATTATCTTATATCAATATGTAATATCTTTTTTTCTACCAAGCTATTCAGCTATTCCATAAAAATGTTTAATCAATTTTTCAATAAAACATGCAGGAATGTTTATGCAGATTCTCAGAAGGCGGTGAATTTCAAACATATATAATTAAATGGAACAGCTGCAGCTCTAGTATCCTTAGTTTGTGTGATAAAAGGGACAAACTACATAGTTATATTTGTCCATCTTTGCATTCTCTGATTCATGGAGCAGCCACTCAGCAATATTAGAGTAATCTTTGAGCTCAGTTAAGCTGAGCTGAAGTGGCTTTCAGAGACCTGTCAGTCACTCAACTGCTACAAAGAACTAAATCCTTTAATCTGCACTCTCTGTACAATCTGCACAATCTGTACACTCAGTCTGCAGGGAACTGACTGGGAATCACTACAGAAAACCCAACACCTGGTTTGTTTGGGTTTTGGGGTTTTTTTCTGATAGCAGCCAAACATAACAGAGACCTATAAGTAAAAATGTTTAGAGCTAGTTGCATGCAAAGATCTGGGCAAATTCTTGCAAAATTCTTGATCCCTCTACCCAGTATGAATTACTTTTTAAATGGATGGATGTACTTATAGGAAGAGGATTTGACACTATTAACCTGAGAGAGCTAACAGCTTCTGAAAAGTGCTGGATATGGAAATACTCATGGCATTAAATACCCTCAGGTTAATAGGGTGTTTGGCAGGTGAGTGTGTCATAGCTTTATTCATACAGGCATTCTTGTAGGTTTTAAAATACTCCTATTTTCTCAGAAGAATTACAGAAATGCATCTGGAATTGATGCTTCTAACTGCTGAATGAAAATACTTAAGCAATGTTTTTCAAAAGTTTCCATCCCTCCTGACTGAAAATTTGGTTGATTTTTTTATTTTAATTTCTTTTTTTAATTGGAAGATTAATCTGATGTGGGTAATATTTTGGGTTTCAAATTTGTTTGGGTCAGCATGATGCAAGATCCAAGTGATAAGAGTGCTGTCATAGCTGTTGTTGGAAGACCACACCCTTTTCTTCTGCCAGTAGGATGAACTAGAGGAAGTTCAAGCAATGTTGAAAAATCAAAGGCAGCAAAATGAGCTTTACTGCCTGAGCATCAAGTGTCTCTGGCATGGTGGTCTCTTCAGAGGCTACTGTGCGGTATCAACTCAAAGAGCAGCAGCACAGTAGTATTTGGGTAGATTTCTTCCCAGAAGAGTCTGTGCATCCATTTACAAAGATGAAAGATGGTGAACATGGTAGAGAAATTGTGTCACTTTCATTTTTCACTAACCATGTTTGAACATAGGATTGGATTAAACCAGAATATGATCTCTTTATAATTTTCAGGATATTTTGCATGTCTGCATGTCTTTTTGCTTGCAACTTAGCAAATGTTTTAAGATGAGATCAGAAAAATCCTTTAGAAAAGTATATGCAAATCACACATGAATGAAAATTATTGAATGAGCATTTAATTTAGGATCACTTGATCAGAGCTAGTGGCAGCTCATATGAAAATGCTCAATAACTCTTCACATCTCAGTTGCTCACTTGCAGGATGTCCAGTTGTTCTGACAAAAGCTTTAAATTCCACGTTGGTCACAATTTTCAGGCCTCCATTCATATTGTTCCACACTGTTTGCAGCAAGACACCATCAGGAATGAATTTTTTTCTGCTTGGAGTCTGCAGTTAACATCCCAGAGAAACATCTGTGATGAGACAAAATGAAGTCTTTCAAAGAGAGCAGCTATAGCTCAGCAGAAGTGCTGCAACAGAAGTCACCTTGTTGAAACACAATTTTCATTTTAATCACATGACATTATTTTGCTTAGTGAACATGGTGCATATAATGAACCATGTCCTGTTCTTGGCTGTTTTTGATGGCCTGGAAAGGCTCGGGATGGCCTTGGGACAGCCCGCTCTCCAAAGGATGAAAAGAGTCTTCAGGTTTTTTCTCGGTCTTCAGTGTTTATTAGTTTTTATCTACAAGATTTTTTCTCAGCCCGACAGAGGTCCGCACAGCACGTCAGCCATGAGCACACTGTGAGCCCTCGGGGCGGTCACTTATCTTTATACCCAAAACTACGTATAAGATATTTACCTATTTTCCCCAATACCTTTCACCCTTATTGACAAGTGCACTTTTAGTAAGAACCAATCCCAAAGTGCCACCACCACCACAGAAGATGGAGGCCAAGAAGAAGAAGAAGAAGAAGGACAGGACACGCCCTAATTCCTCCATCTTGTTTCTCTAGACCCCCCTGTACCGAAATTCTAAAACCTGTGTTTCACACTATAATTAACCTATTCCTTCACCATTTATCCCCGTGAGATCCTCCCATCCTCATACAGGTGTTGTCTCCTGTGCAGGATCAAAGTCCAGCCACCAGACACTTCTGGCAACATTCCAGGACCTCCAAGCCCCCCAAGGGTTGTCTCGGTGACTCTGCACATCAGGACTGCTGTGCTGAGATCCCACAGAACCACTTCTTGCAGACTGAATCTTGGAAGGTGACATATGGAGGCTGGTGTGGAAGTTTGTCTATGAGGCTCTGGGGGCTTTTTCTGCTTCAGTACTCCAAATTACAATAACATTTCTGAGTTTTCTTATCATAGCATAATACTGTGATTCTTACATATGCATATTTTATAGAGATACTGCTTTCATGCTTAGATCACAGGTCCTAAAGTAACAGTACCCAAATATATTTATGCAGTTTCATAGCAGAAAATGTGGTAGAGAGATTAAGCTGTTTATCTGTCACAGTGAGACCCCCTGATCTGCTTGTTGGTAGGAATGCATTTTTGGAAGTCATCTGATATCATAGCTTTGCCGTACTGTAAGTAAAAATCCATTATTCTCTGACCAGGTTTCTTAATAACACTTTGGAGCTAATATAATGTTTGGGAAAATTATTTTAAAAAGTATAAAAGTATATTGAAAGTGATGTTAAAAGGGGGAAAAGTTTTGGGTTTGAGTGAGATTTAAGAATGAAGATGAAATCCAAGTCAAACATAAGAAAACATATGGCAAGAAAATGTTTCATTTCTTTCAGAATTTTTTTTTTATTATTCATTGGATGTCATAGATCTTCCTTAGTTTTACTAGTAAATTGAAAATTACTGCTGCTTGTGCTCCTCTCTTCCTCATGCATATTTTGTCTCTATGCACTCCCATTCTTTCTTTTATATCTCCATCTCTCCCTTTCTTTCACTCTTTTCTCCTGTAGCACTGCCTCTCAATTTATTTCGCCCTCTCTCTCACACCCTCTCTATCCAGCCACTTCTCCTTCATGTTCTGCCTCTCTTCCCACCCCCTAGAGAGAAAAGAGCCACTTCCTTTTCTCTCTAGTTCACTCAAAAGTAAAGAAATGGAAAATTCACCTAGTTAAGTTGGGTTTTTACCCTAAGTTTAAGAAAAATAGTATTTACAAAATAAATAGTTTGGATTTAGAGTCCCTTTTTGTCAGAACAAATAATTCTGCTTCTGTGGGATAATTGTAAACATGATTGTATTTAGATAATAGTGTGAGCAGCAAGAAACAAAGTAAAACTCCATATTCTTCTAAAAATTATGTGTCTTTGGCTACAATTCTTATCCAGGTAATGCCATGAATGGAAAAGAGTACTCTGCCAATATTTAGAGAAAGTTATTTTCTTGTTGATAAGCTTTTTGTTTAACTGATGATCAGGTTAAAGAACTTATAACTGATTCTTGTCTAGTTAGATATATAGGTGATGTCATTCAAGAGTCTGTGATTGTTTATCTATTTTTTTTATTTCATACTTTTGTGTAAAATTCTTGTGATTATTTCCCTTAAAAATCTATCTCAGCTTAATTTTTCTTTCAGTTAACCTATTTTAATTTTTGTATGTCTGTTTTTTCTTTAAATAAAACTTACTGGCAAGAAGCTGTGGTTTAGAGGGGTGACAGAGTGTTCAGGTTTTTTTGTTCTTTACTTAAGAGTATATAAAAAATTTAAATCATTCTTCAATCCAATTTACTCAACAGCTACAACAATAAAGAAGTAATAGTAATGTAAGTAAATCTTGAACAATAATTTCTACTAGATTATGGTATTTTAAAATATCTGTTGTGTCTGAAATAGAAAGAAATTGTACTTCTCTTTTGCTTGTCTATAACTAGTTTAGCTCTGCAACCAAGTATATTACTTTCTCAGCTGAGTACTAAGATGAAGTTATTCTGTTGGAGCATCTGGTAATCTTGATGTTTGCTCCTACCTCTTCACTTTAACTGATTTTTACAGATTTCTCTTGAGATCATTTAACTTCCACTGAGGAATTCTAATGAAAAATGGGATCCAAGAAAAAAGATGAAGCGCGATTAAAGGGAACAAGCTATTTGGGAAGAAAAGACATCCTACATCTCACTGATAGGCAATCCAAAGGAAAGTGGCTATTTGGCATCAGTGACAAATGTGTGCTGTTGTCTAAGACTGAACATGTTTGGTTATAATGTCAGAAGAAACTGAGTTTCTAGGAGGCCAAGGATGGGGAAAAAACACAGCAGGGTCATGCCACACAATAACAACAGAATGACTCTCTCCACTTCCCTTCAGACTTAGTGTGGATTTTGTGTATGCAAAAGCCAAAACAGATGAAAGGGAAAGGACTTTCCTTCATATGAATGACAGCATTGCAAACTGTGCATGTGAGAAAGGAAATACATTCACTCTCACAGGACTAATAACCTTTCTAAACACTATCTCTTACGTCTCCAAAGCCTTTTCACCCATCTGCAGCTAAATAGAAAGAGGTCATTATCACCTTGGCCTCACTTTGTGTCAAAAGAAAAATGATAAAAAATTGCATAACCTTTACCAAATTACATATAAGTCTTCTTCACAAACTCTTGCATTTTATTCACACAGGGATAGGCAGCAAACATGTTTAAAAAACAGATAGCCCAAATATAAACTTAAACACAGTAGGATTTACTTTTCACTCCAAAAATCTCTGTTTTCAGTGGCCAGATACTATAGTCATTCTTTGTTAGCTCAGCTGTTGGTTGTACATACCTGAATTTAGAACTGTAACAAATACTTCTACAGGTACCTGAACAAAAAAGGTTAGCTTTAAAGTAAGACTGTTCCATTTCTCCAAATTTAAAGGCCCTCAAAACCTAGAAATAAAGCAATTTAAAAGATGGAATGTGATAAGGAAAAATGGCTTTCTAGACTGGAATTATGATATTCTACAATCCTCCCTCTTGCCTAAGAGCTTGGTTTTGGTTATGAAGGGAATAGATAGATCCCAAAAGAGTTAAGCTGGACTAGGATAAAATCTAACCTGACAGGTCTCTGGAGCATTGCTATCCCAAGGAAAAAAAGGGGAGTTCTGGGGAACTGTAAGATGATCATTCTCTGTAAGTGCAAACTGTTTATTTTTCAATGATTAATGGCAACTAGTGATGGGAGTAAGTGGGGTTCTGTGTGCTTTGATGGCCTACTCTTCCTTAATTTATTTGTGACTCTTTACTACATATCTAAGGTCTGCTTTTTCTCCTGCCCAACTACAAGGGACTGACAGGATTCCCTGTCAACACATGCAGAACAGCAAATATTTTTAAATGTTCTTTAACCTCAGGATTCTGACATTCTAGGAAACTGCTGACTTCCTGCTGATGCTAGTCTGTTTCAGATAAAGTTCTCTACAACACAGAGCACTTTGTCAATATTTTTCTATTTTTACCCCAAAGGTTCTGTATTCTGCTAATTCCCAACCAACATGGAAAGTTTCTCGCTTCACTGACTGTGAATGTGCAGTTGCACATACTGTGTTTCATAGGTTTAGAACATACACTCAAATAAAGCACTAATCTTTTGACGATAAATGTGTATATATTAAATATTTATACATAAAACCTAGTGAAATGCATATATATTCCTCACAGGATTTTTTAGTTACTTATAAATCAGTGACAGTTTTTAATTTTGTCTTATATGTTGACATGTTCTCAGATAATTAATCAAATTATTTTTTCCCTCTAAGTTTTATCTTCCTTTCATCATCAAGGGTACAGAATCCCTTTATGTGTAGACTGAGATGAAAAAGGAAGTATTTTATTATATTGTCTGTTAGTAGATACTTCATTAGGGGTGTATTGTCTACAGCACCATTCATCATGACTAAAGCAGTTATTTTAACTTTAGCAGGCATGCCCTTTTGTCAGCTAAGTGCCTACTTCTCTCTACATTTTTATTAAAAACAGAGAAGTCCTTCAGCCTGAGCATATTACCACAGCACTATGAGATTTCCTGGAAAAAGGGCTGATTTACCCAGCTGTGGAAAAATCTCCATATGTACTTTCCCACAGACAGACTTCACCTCATTTCACTTCTTTGTTGTTTGAGTCTTCTCCAAGAGAAGAAAAAAATAATGAAAGGGAGAAGTCAACAATTTCAGATCAGACTGCAAAAGAAGGTCCACATGATCTATAAGAGAAATGAAAGTCTTGCTCCTTCTTTCACTTCCTGCACCAGTGTTTATCTGAATTATGTGGAAACACCAGTGTGAGGGAAGAGAAGTTTCATATGACGCAACAGTTTGCATTTGGAAGGTCCAACTGATATTGAACATGCATCTTATCTGAGAGTGAGATTACTTATTTTTGGCTTGAGTTTATGAAAGTTGCTCTTATTTAACTTGAGAAAACTTTAAAAATATACAGAGCTGTAGCAGCAGAAGCATAATTCCCATAGGGTTCATGTCTGCACTTGCAAAGATGCCCGAAAATTTGCCTGCTTTGTAAGACTGATCTTTAAATCTAAATTTAAAACTGATTTAACAAACTGGGTTAATTGATAATTCTTCATCATCTTTGAAAGTAGTATAGTATTTGATGTTGCTTGATTTTACTTCCTAAATATAGAAGGGAAAAATTAAGCATGGATTACTTCACTTTGAAAAGAAGGCTAAATGTTAATCAGATCAGTAGCAGAAGGTTCAGCACAGAAACTCTGTCTTTCTTCATAAATAAAAAAATATATTTTATGCTGACTAATCAGAATGAAGAAAAATTCCTACAGTTTATGCTCTAGTCTTGAAGTGATGGCAGAATTAGAATGCACACTTTGCAGTTAGAAATATTAACTAAAACTGTGAAATTAAACTGTTATTTGTACAAAAAAATGCATAGAAGAACAGTAGAAACTAGTTAAATTAAAATCTTCTAAAAATACCCCATTTTTATTTTCACATATTCGGTTTTGCAAAATAAAATCTAACTTCCACAGAAATGGATATTTGAATATTACTTTGCAAATTGTGTTACAATAACAATGCTGACATACAGCAGAAGTGCTTTCTCTGGGTAAAATTAAATCAGCAAACTGTTTCTTAATTTATTACTTAACAGATACGCAAGGAATATAAATTCACAAGTAAGACGTATATTCCCAAGTATTCGTTTTATTTGATCAAATAAAGAAAATTACTTCTGCCTCTTCAAAATAAACAAAACAGATTATGATTGCTTTTAAATTTGTTTAGGTAATGGAAATGTAAAGAAACTGTGAAGAAATTTAATTGTGTGTGTGGAGAAAATATCAGTTGGTTCTTCAGTGAAAAAATAAAAACAAAGAGACAAAATTAAGCAGGTTCAGGTTCACAAAGAGGAATTGGATAATGATTTTAATGCTGTGCCTGTGATGACATCTCCTTTCCAGGTGTTGCTCATAGTATCATTGAAATAATTTTTACTTATAGAAACAAGACATAATCAGAATAAACATTAGAAATAAGATCATTGAGCTATGCATATATGATTTAAGATCCAGAGCAAACAACTGAATGTATATTGTGTTTTGAAGAATTCTCTGGAAGTATCCAAAGGGGAAAAATGGCAACCTGTTAAATTAGATATTCATAAATACCAAAAATATGTGTTTTCCTTCAGCATCTACATCATAATGGAGGCCTTTACTGTTCTGACAGTCTAAAAAGGGGAAAAAAGCAAGAAATTCTCCTTGTACCAAGCCCAAAGCCAAAGGATAATCACAGCTGAAGATTCTAACTAAAAGTGGTGTTATATGGTATGCAAAAGAACAGCTTGTGACCCCTCCTAATTGCAGTGGCAGGCAGTTGTTGATCTTCCTTGTTGCTTTGGGGTGGAGCATTTCAGAATCATATTCTGAATTTATTTTTTTTGTTCTGCTTTGAACGTCATACTAACTCTGACAAAGACTAACGCAGCCATAATCCATGCTTGCTCAGTGTAAATTACTTTTCCACATCAAGTAAAAGTGATTGCAAGACATCTCATGTCAAAAAGGAATATTTAGTTAGCATAAGAGTTAGTTGTACCTGTTGCTTGGAAAACAATAGCCTAAAATCATGCATTTGCAGTCTCATGTTGATGACAAGCTCCATCCTTCTGTTTCAGAGGGGTCATACTAACTCAGATAACATCATAACCTGTAATTTTCCAGGATTTGATTGAGTTGACTCATTCCAATTTGTTATTCATACGTTGACATACTGATTTGATTTCAATATTAAAAGACAGCATTTTTTCATTTCAGTTATATTGGTTAGTTCACTAGAATTTCAGGCTGTACGCACAGAAATATACTCAATTTTCTGTAGAACAACAACAAAAATACAGATGTATCTTTATTACTATATATAACAAAGGCTGTAACATTTACAAGTATTAAATGATTTTTTTCATTTCTAAGACTTGGATTCCAAATGTACATTGGAAAGCTGGTCTGGATTCCAAACGTACATTGTTGTCTTTCTCAATTTACTGCAATACTTCAATATTATAGCTCCCTTTCTCTTTTTAATTTGCACCTTGATTGCACAAGTTACTTATAAAGTGTGCTTTGTGATTTTATATATTTTAAATAGCTTCCAGATTAATTTGTCAGCTAAAAGCTTATGAAAAGTTGAAGGCTTGAAAGTTATCTATCATGTTCTGTATGTACTCTTGACAGTTCAGATAACAGTGTAATTAAACTCAGTCTTTAGCTCTGAAACAAAACTTTATTGTTTTTATCTTAAACCTGCTCATTCATAGCCATTCAAGACATGGAAATGTATGGATTATAGAAGGCATAAAGTGAATCTCCTGAGAAAAATGTGAACTTCCAGTAAATGTGCATTTAGTGTACACTGTTGTCAATAAAACACGTTTAAGATCTAGGAAGATAAATTTAGATAAATAAAAGATGTTGCTTATTTTCAATGTCTTTATTATCTAAGTGAAGGCTTCTGAGTTGAAACTTGAAGGATCTGAAAGCTTAAGTCTGTTTTTAAAAAGTTATGTGTAGCTTAAATTCCTTCCAAATCCCTCACTATAGTGTTTCTTATTTGGCAGTCTGGCCCTTTCAGAGGACCTTCTACCAATTTGAAGTTCTTTAACTAAACAATTGAAGTTAACTGCAACTAAGCCATTCTTGTCATGAGTGTAAGAAATTACAGAAGGGCAGTTGTATGAGGAAAGTGATTATTCTGTAATATTACAGATATTTGTGGTACTCTCCAAATCGGTATGGTTTAATAAGTGCATATACTTAGAAATTTACCAGATGCTTATGTGGAAGTGCAAAAGTAATGTCTCCAAGACATTATATTGAGGTTAATATAATAGCAATAATGATGGAAGAAGCACTAGATATAGAATATGCCCAAGAATATTAAATTTACCTTCTTGGGTAGTAGTTATGTTACCATAAAACTCAGTCGTTAAATGTCTTTTGGCGGGGGCGGGGGGGAGGAATTGGAGGGGGAGGGATTGGTGGGGCCTACAGTGTAGTTGATAGGGTTAGGCGCTCGGAAAATCTCGCGATGTCACGGAAAGCAGTAGGATCCCTCTCCCCCTAACTTCTAGTGATAAGGGATCACCCAAGAATGTAGTCCCCCCTAACATTAGTAACTTTCGACTCCTTACTAACCAATTACAGTAAAGTAAGACCCCCTGACGTAGAGAGAAAACTCCCCCAGTATAAAACCCGACGAGACGGGACAATAAATGTCTTGAACCGTCCACCATACTGGTGCCTGCGTGTGTTCTTGGCCCGAGTGACCCTGGAGAGTTTGGGTCGCCGTGCCGTTTCCTCAGAACCAGGTCGCCTTGCCTTGCATCAGAAGGCGACAAGTGGTGCCGAAACCCGGGATCGAACCAGTGCCCGGGGAACGGGGATCGCCTGGACAGAGGACGGCGGCTGCACAGCTGGCCTTGTGCAGCGGAGGGGACGCCCTCGAATCATGGAAGCAGTCTCAAAGGTCGTAAGTGAAGTGTGCACACAATGGAGAATAGATTGTAAGCTTAAAGATGTGACTCTCGCATTGTCGAGATTGATTAAGCTGGGGGCTATAGAGAGCCCCATGGGTATTTTACACCCAGAGGTGTGGGATAATTGTACGAAAACCCTGGCCGAGGATACCATGTGTTCAGGCTCGGGGAAAGCCCTAAAATCGTGGGGCAGAGTCATCCGGGCTCTGCAAAAAGCTCGACAAGAGGAAGAAACCTGGAAAGCTGCCAGAAGCTACTTAATAGCCACTCCGCAGCTAGGGGTGGGGGCACCGACACAGACCACCCCGGAAAGTGATCAGATTGCAGATGGGGATGTGTGGGGGCTAGGCGCGTCCCACCTCCCCTCGAGCCCGAGCCCAAAACCCCCGGGAGACCCCCCAACCCCCCCGCGAAGCCCGCCAGATCCCAGCCCCCCGCCGGAGCCTCCCGACAAAACCGCGGCTCCTCTACCCATTCCCCCCCCGCCGATCGTCGACCCAGCACAGGAGGCAGAGCAACGGGCGCAGTGTTTTTGGGGGGGCTGACGGAGGAGGCGCGGGAAGCGGCGGGACGGTCAGAAACCGCCCGGATCGATAACATCTCTCCGCCGCCGTATGGGCTCGAAGATGGCGGCCGGCCGCATGGTCAGGGCGGAAGAGAAGAGGGGACAAAGGGCGGAAGTGGGATCAGCCCGCTTAACATCGCATGCGCGGGAGAGCGGGGAGGGGGGGCGGTCCCCGCGGTGAGGGGTGAGACCAATCAGAGCGCTCTATTCAAATTAAGCCCGTATAAGGCAAGGACCTCCCCCAGCAGGAGGCGGGGAGACCCCAGGGGGAGGGAACGGTCCGCCCCCCGCAGGAGGGGGTGGGGTCGGAGCCCGAGAAAAAGGCAGAGCAGCCCGGAAGTGCTCGGCCATTCCACTTCCGACTCCGACTCAGACTCGAGCCGGGACGAGTCCGAGAGGGAGTCGGGGAGCTCCAGTTCGGATACTAGCCTTAACAGAGGGAGAGCAGCAGCATACAAGATCTCTAGTCACAGTGCTCCCGCATGGGTGAAGGGATTATCAGAGAAAGACTGGACCCCTCTTACAGATTGGCGAAAAATAAAGATAGCCTGCGCCGAGTACACCCCTTCAGCCAAGCTAGTGTTTCCTGTCCGTGTGGGGGGGACAGGCGAAAACCAAAGAAGGACCTATTCTCCAGTGAATCCAAAAGAGGTACAGGCAATTATTAAAGCGATTGCAGACAAGGGAATTAATTCTGCCATGGTTAACACGCTCATAGATGGGGTTTTTGGAGGGGATGACATGCTTCCCTTTGACATCAAGCAGACGTGCAGAATGATTTTTGATGGGGCAGGAATGATTGTTTTTAAACAAGAGTGGGAGGACCAATGCACAAAGGAGCTAGCCCAGATAACGGGGCCTGACCATCCACTGCACGGCTCCAGTATACAGAGATTGGTGGGTAGAGACCCCACGATGATCACCCCCCAGGCCCAGGCTGAGGGATTAAGGGCCCATGAAGTTATGACAACCACCCGGGCTGCCCGAGAGGCCATTCGTTCTGCTTCCAAAGTAGTGGCTAAACCTGCCCCGTGGTCTACCATAAGACAGAGTGAAAGTGAGAGCTTCACTCAGTTTGTGGACAGACTTCAGGCAGCGTTAGATTCCTTCTCATTGCCCCCAGAGGGGGGTCCCTGGGTGGCCCTGGCCATGAAAATAGGGAAGGAACCCCTGATGGTGTGGGGGACATGCCGCCTTTATGGCAGTCAAGATCCCCACGTCATAGGGTTTCAGTTCTGGGCAGACACGGGATCAGACTGCACGATCATTCCCCAAGCACATTGGCCCGGACGTTGGCAATTCAAAGAAGTCCCTCCAGTGAACGGGGTGGGAGGGCAGTCCCGGGCGTGGAAAAGCACCCAGCTGGTGGCTTTAACACCTCACACAAAAAAGGGACCAGGAGTGCCAACATCAGCAGCAGCCCTGATGCTGGAAGAAGCACCCTCCTCGCAACAGGGCACCATGTCAGTCATTCACATCAACAGCCACCTCCAGATCGGCAACGACAAAGCGGACGCCGCAGCGAAAGGCGTCTGGACGTTGCAGGAAGCCCTGAAAAAGGCCCAGATCGAGGAGCAGAGAAAGGCAGAGCTGGAGGACGAGAGGGACCGTGGGAGAGACGTGGATGAAGAGCTGCAGCAGGGGAAGCAGAAGCTGCCACAGCGAGCAACAAGGATGAAGTTGGAGGAAGAGGAAGATGTGCGGGAACTGAACGCGCTGTTCCTCAGTGCCAAGTGCAACATGATCTGGGACAAGCAAGTCCTGGAGAAGCAGATGATCCTCGAGGAACTGGCAGAGGAAGAGAAGCGCCTGAACGAGATGATGGAAATGGAGCGGGAGAAGGGCATGGAGGCCCAGGAGGAGCTGGAGCGCCAGAGGAAACAGGGGCTGATGAGAGCCCAGCAGGGCATTGCGAAACAGATGGAGCAGAATGTAGAGGAGCGGGCATTGAGGGCTGAGGAGCTGTACCAGCAGGGCCAGAGGCAGCTGGAGCGACTGGAGCAAATGAAAAAGGGGGGATCAGAAGGCCTGGGAGCAGAAACAGGAGCAGGGGGCCCACAGGTGGTAATTAGAAACGAGCTAGGCGAATGGGAACGGGGCTGGAGGTTGATGCTCACGGGGAGAGGGTACGCAGCTGTCAAAGAGGACGGCAAACTAGGTGGTGTCCACTTGGGTCAATTAAACCGGACCTCCATAACGAGCAGAATGAGACTGATGAGAGTTGCGAGTTTCTGTTTGCAGGACCTGCTCGTGGGACGTCCTCATGACGCATACATCCCCATTCCAGAGGAAGGCGGCAGACTACCAGGCCGCCGGGCAGCGCCCGAGAGACCCGCGCGGGTGAGACCCAAGCATCAATGGTGTCTCTGTGTGATTTTGCTGTTGGGGCTTGTTGCCAGAGGGCAAGTCAGCCCAGACCACTACCCCCATCGGCCATTCAGGTGGGTCATGCAACACCTTAGTAGTCACAAAGTGCTCAAAGAAATCACCGCACCAAACACCCCATCCTTCGTGCCACATCACCCTAGCTGGGCAACAGGCAGAACGTGGACAGTAGTCCTTCAAGGGTCAAAAGAGAGAGTGAACGTGCGAATTATTAGGCTCCAACCGTCGGCATCCCGAGCGGTCGGACCCAACAAAGTGATTAAAAGTGTGCCGAAAGGGAGAAACGCGACCCGCCCCAAAGCCTTGCCCACAAGGGTCGCTGATATCCCGATCGGCCATGTAGAAGCCTTTCAGATAGGCCGTTCAGCCGAGTCAGACTCAGACCCAATCCTTCGTATGTTAGAAGCTACCTTCCTATCCCTGAACGAATCTAACCCTAACCTAACCGAATCCTGCTGGCTTTGTTACAATGTCGAACCTCCTTTTTACGAAAGAGTTGCTCTAAACACTCCCTTCAGTTACTCCACAGCAGATGCACCCAACCAATGTAGATGGGATACCCCCTGCAAAGGAATCACCCTGAGCCAGGTCACAGGCCAGGGCAGATGCTTTGGCAATGCAACCCTAACTAGGCAGAAAGGCAACGTCTGCACCAAAGTAGTCAGACCCAACGGGAAAAACAATAAATGGGCAGTGCCATCCGCATATGGGATGTGGGTTTGCCAGCGATCAGGAGTGAGTCCTTGTGTGTTCCTTGCCAAATTCGATGACTCTAATGACTTTTGTGTCCAAGTCCTGATTGTTCCTAGGGTCCTGTACCACGCAGACGAAGAAGTGTATCACCTTTTCGAGGAACCCAGCCGGCTCCACAAAAGAGAAATAGTAACAAATATAACTATCACAATGCTGCTCGGCCTAGGAGCAGCTGGAACGGCCACAGGAGTCCCAGCCCTGGCGGCCCAGCACCAAGGACTGTCACAGCTGCAGGCAACAATCGACGAAGACCTGCAGAGGATCGAGAAATCCATCTCCTTTCTAGAGAAGTCGGTCTCCTCACTCTCAGAAGTGGTCTTGCAGAACAGGCGAGGTCTAGACCTCCTGTTCATGCAGCAAGGGGGCCTGTGTGCCGCCTTGAAAGAGGAGTGCTGCTTTTATGCAGACCACATGGGAGTCGTGAGAGACTCCATGGCAGAACTCCGAAACAGACTGGCTCAGAGACAGAAAGACAGGGAGGCCCAACAGGGCTGGTTCGAGTCCTGGTTCAACCGATCACCATGGCTAACCACTCTGATTTCTACCCTAATAGGTCCTTTGGCAATGCTACTTTTAGCTGTCACCTTCGGACCATGCCTGCTGAACAAGCTAGTCTCATCTGTCCAGACCCGCCTAGAACGGGCCAGCATCCTGTTCATAGGTCAGCAATTCACTGCTGTGAATTTGACCAGGGAACACTGCCAGTCACAAGATTTCCCACTCAAGTTTACCAAACCCCTTTCTTTGTCAACAACCCCATGCCTCATCTCAGTACCTATGTATATGACTACTTTGCTCATTTGTAGAAAAAGGGGGGGAGATGTAGTTGATAGGGTTAGGCGCTCGGAAAATCTCGCGATGTCACGGAAAGCAGTAGGATCCCTCTCCCCCTAACTTCTAGTGATAAGGGATCACCCAAGAATGTAGTCCCCCCTAACATTAGTAACTTTCGACTCCTTACTAACCAATTACGGTAAAGTAAGACCCCCTGACGTAGAGAGAAAACTCCCCCAGTATAAAACCCGACGAGACGGGACAATAAATGTCTTGAACCGTCCACCATACTGGTGCCTGCGTGTGTTCTTGGCCCGAGTGACCCTGGAGAGTTTGGGTCGCCGTGCCGTTTCCTCAGAACCAGGTCGCCTCGCCTTGCATCAGAAGGCGACACTACAGGGCTTGCAAAATCCACAATAATAAACATTCCTAATATGAAGTTTTATGCTGTCTAAAAATTGAATAGCAGCATGCTATAATAAGTGCTATGAGCATTTTGTTCCTGCTTTTGAATTTATCTTTATGGGTTCAATAATGAACAAATTGAGCAAAATGATAAAAATCTCCTGAATGTACTTCAGAGCTTGGTCTGCAACCCATAAAGGGACAGTAAGACATTTTTATTCATGAAAGGAAATGGAGTAGCATCTTAAAATTAAAAAAAAAAAAAAGTATCAGTCTTTCTTATGCCTAACAACTCTGCTGAATCTGGCAGGGCCAGTCTCTTTTAAGTATTAGAACAAAATTCAACAAAGCCAAGTTATGAATTATTAAAAATGCCATTCACCCTTACTTGCATTTGTGTTTTAAATTTGCATGCCTTGATTTGACTGAGGACATTTAATGAGTTTTATTGCTGCTGCATATGTATTACATCAGGGATAAAATTACACTACATGGATTAATTAAACCAATAACAATTGGTTAACAAACCATTGGTAAAAAACTAATTGCTTTATGAAACAGCAATCTGTTAGATGAGCTCAAGCATTGTAATTTGCCATTGCTATATACTAAAGATTAAGCAATCTTTAGTATATATTTCTTGGTTTCTTATGCTGCAGAGTCAGCTTTCCTGATCTCTTGCATGTAGGCTGTACAGAACTTCTCTTCTGTACAGAACAGCCACTTCTGAAAACACAGAGGGAATTTAGTGAAGGCACTAGAAATTATTACTTTATTTTTGTATTATTCATGCAAAATGCAGAGTTCAATCCATAAAATGGAGTTTATCAAAAGGTTAAGTGACTGAGAGGGGCAACCAGTTAACCATCTTAGTTAACTCTGCAAAGAAAAGGCACATATTTACACAAGGTGGTGAATGGAAGAAGTGGATTACAGAAACAGCGTCTGCTGTCTAAGACATAGAGTAACTCACAAGACCAACAGTCTGTCTCCCCCATTTTAGAGGAAAATGTATATTTAGCTTATCCTCTATAATTTATTAGACTTGTTGCATATTGTAAATTCTTTTATCTTATTTTGAACCCTTTTCTGAAGCTTTTTTTGAACCTTTGACGTAACAACATGTAAATGTTTGTGATACAGTAGATTTCCTAGTACACTTTTCCCAGCAAAGTGTTTACACTTAACTGACCCTTTTTCATAAATTTATTCCTTTATTTTCCCAATCTTGTTTCTCCTAAATATTTAAAACCCATCCCCTTTCCTTTCCTGTGGCTCCTGCACTATATATCCCATAGATAGACTTTTCCCACAATGCTGTTCTGCCTTCTGTAATATGTCCTTTTTCCCTTTGGCAGTGACCATGCAGTCTGAAAGGCATTCTGGAATTGATTAATCTTGAAGGGTTTCATGTCTGGACAATAAAGAATTTAATGTCTGGACAATAAAGAATTTAATGTCTGGACAAAGCACCTGAGTCTCTCCTGGAACAGCTCTGGGAAAGACCAAAACAGGGACACCTTTCTGTGTTCTTAGATAACCATTTGTATTTGTGCCCCTGAACTCTTCTGGATTCAGGAAGATGATATGTAATGAGCTCTATGATGCACCTAGAAATGGCAAGACAATGTGTTCTTGGGCTTCCACACCTGCTTTGTTTCTCCATGCTCCTCTGTTTGTGCAGATGAGGTTATGTCACATAACTCAACATTCTGACAATTAAAGGTACAGCTAGAGGGAACCACACTGTGCTCTCCTTGAAAGGCATTAGAAGACTTCTGTTTCACCTCATGAGACAGATCTGCTTACAAAGAAGACCATACTGCTTCCAGGTATCTTCTCAGGGGCTTGTAGGTCTATGTGGCTCCAGTGTGCTGACTCCCCAGGAAGGGAACTGAGCATCAAAGATGCTGCATGATTCAAGGTAACAACTCAACTAGAGAAAAGTGTACCACTTCTCTATACTGTAGGCTCCCTCAGGCTCTATTCCTACCTCACCATTCCAAAGTAGGCATTGCTGACCAACTGGTCTTGACAACAAAAGCATAGAGTTGGGAACATTTCATGGCACTGTACGTCAGACAAAGAGAATAGAACACCAGGCTGGAAGCCACATTCTCCTAGAATGAAGTGTGCCATCTTTATACTTCTCACTAAGCCTGCCTCTCTCCTTCCTTCCTTCCTTTTTGTGGATGACAGAGCAGGTAGAATATCAAAAATCAAGAAAGAAAGGAGTTGAGAAGTCCACCTACATTGATATCTATCTATATCTATCTATCTACAGTAATATACGTATATATTATATTTTTCAGCTCAGAGAAAAACCAAGAACTGTGAATGACTGAAAGTACAGCTGACGCTTCTGCTATCAAAATAGAAAATGCTTCTTACACATTGAAACTCTGGAAGAAACAAAATTATATTTCTCAGAAGCAGAACCTGATTGTTAATTCATTCTGATTTCTGCATTCTATGTACTGGGGGTTTTAATATGATAATAGCAAAAAAGTGAAAATGAGCAGAAGATTCTAAACAGAAGAAGTACTATTTTGGAAACAATGACAGTTTGAACACTAGCAAAATGCTTCATCTTGCTATTTGAGTTATCTTTTTTACAGAAGAGGCATCATTGTTGTTTCTCTTTGCATTTCTCAATGCACAAAAAATGGGCCTTGCAGACAGCTCTATTCTTCATAAGAATAATTAATTTAAATGAAAAAGTTAGCACATGTGCCCCTTGACTTTGATGATCTGTTCCATTTGAGCTAAAGAAACAAAAATTAAAACAATAACATAAAGGATTCCTTCCCGGTAGTTCTGGTGGTTATTTTAATTACATTAAAATTCATTTTCCAGATAAATGGATCTTAAAAGCTTTCATGTAAAAGAAAGACAGTAAAAAAGAGGATTTAATGAGCCCAAGTAGTCACATACATATGCATTGTGGCTGTGCTTATGATATATAAGAAGTGACATTAGTTTAGATTTTGCCAGAGGCTTCAAGATAATATAGAATAATAACATTAAAATTATTAGAAAATAATTTTGGCAAGGGAGTGTCGTAGACATCTTTTTGTGAAAATCCTTTCTTAGGATTTTTTTCCCTTCTGAGAAGCTGAGGCCTCAGAAACAAAATGTAAACAATTGTTATCTGCTTCTGTGGAATGCAACAGGTGGATCCGTGATTGGTCTCTTCTGGATGTTTGGATTTATTGACCAGTCACGGCAGAGCTGGCTCTCTCTCTCTGTCCGAGCCAGCTGCTTTTGTTATCACTCCTTTCTATTCTTATCTTAGCTAGCCTTCTGAGATGAACCTTTCCTTCTATTCTTTTAGTGTAGTTATAATGTTATATATATACCATAGAAAAATAAATCAAGCCTTCTAAAACATGGAGTCAACATTCTCGTCTCTTCCATCATCCAAGAAGCCCTGTGACCACTGTCACAAGGGAGTCCTTTGGGAATTCACTAAAATCTTACTCTTGATCTCACTCACACTGAATAAATCTTAATAGCTTTGAAAGAAGTGATATTACATTGTCATCAGTCACAGCCAGCACCAGTTCACAAGGGGAAAGTCTTGTTATACAAATTTTATTTTCTTTCATGACAATGTGTCTGATCTTGTTGATCAAGGGAAAGCAGCTGATGTAATCTTTCTGAATTTCAGTAAAGTCTTTGATATTGTCTCTCACAGTGACCTGGACAAATTGTCCAGCACACAGGTGGATAAACACATCATCTCATGGATGAGCTATGGGTCAGGCACAAAGGGTGACAGTGAATGGGTTGCCATTAGACTGGTGACCTGTTGTGGGGACCCTAAGAGGCATCCCCAGGTTAGGGAGACACAAGAAGCTTCCCTTAAAAAGCTGTTAAGACCCCATTGTCTCCTTCCCCTGTTCCATGTGCCAGAGCCACTCCCTCCCTATTCCCTGATTGGCCCTGATTTTTGTACTGCCCCGAGACCAGGGGAACATCCCCTTCCCCTAGAGACAGAGAAATGAGGAGGCTCCCCAGGAGTGTGCCTTGGACCCTGAACATTTTACCACATGGCTGAATTAAACATCTGTGGATACTATGCAAAGGCCCTTTTTGCTTCCTTACCCTGGACTTTATTAGCAGCAATTCAGGCTGCAACAAATGACACACTGAACAGGGACCTCTTCACCTGGAAAGCATCTGCACTAGATCTGCACCCTGAGAGTTGGGGGTTTTTTTACCCCAGTGTGGTGAGTTTTAAATTTTGGTTCTTTCCTCCTTTTACTCTCAGGTGTTGGGAAGAGATGGGTTGTTGGGTTAAGATGGAAACAACACTCACCCACATGTTATAGATGGATAATGAGACGATTTGCTCTCGCAATTAAAAGAGGACTATTGTGTGAATATTAATAAAAGCCTTAGTGATTTATAGTTATGTTATTGTAGTTTAGATGTCTTCTGTTCTCCCCAGAGTTCCCTTTTACCCCCTGTATTGTGACCATCAAACAGCCAGGGTTGTCTAGGACAGGTAAAAAAGAAGGCATGCACATGTTTTCCTTGCATGGGGCAGTTGGGAATGGACAAGCTTGTTTCTTAGGGGGTGCAGCATGGCGACACCTGATCTCCACTCAAGTTACAAGAAAGCAGTCTCCAGCGATAAATGGCACAGAAGAGCTGACTGACAGACTTTGGGAGGGGCCAGGACTGGCTGATGCAACCCCCAGGGGTATAAAACACAGAACATCCATCTTGAAGATGAACCACCCACATGGTATGCATGCGGGAAGTTCCCAGCACTGCAACTTTTTCCTTATGTAGTCCTTCGTTGTATTTTGGTTAAGGTTTAATAAACCTTTTTAAATTTTCAGTGTAAGCAGCTGTCTCTCACACACGCACAACAAGAAGTGTACTGTAAGAAGTCTTTCCTTCAAGAAAATTTTTGTTTTTCAGAAGGGGAGTTGAAGTGCTTTGTACACTGGTTATCTAAGCATTTTCCTTATATTTCCTGGAACTCATTGGAGTTCCATGAAATATAAGGAAAATGCTTAAATAACTAGTGTACAAAAGTCTCATTGTTAGGACTCCAAAGTCCTAACCAATGAACTTTTGGAAGTAGTTTGGTAGAAATTAGGAACTAGGAAAGAATTCCATAAAGAATTCTAGCCTTAATTTTATATGATGATGAAAAGCGCTCTGACTCTTGAGGAACATTTTTTAAATGGTGAACCCCAGCTAAAAACCCCTCTTCCATGTTCCCCTTTTCATGCCCCTGCACCCCCTCCCCTGTCAAAAGGAAAGACTTGTAATATATGTTAGAAATATTTCATGCTATGAAGGAATGTATTTTATAAAGATTGTGAAATCCAAATGAGTCTCTGACCACAAGCAGCCTGAGAGGCGGATGTCTATTCAAACTCCAAAATTCCTGTAGTCGGCCAGATAACAATCGTCATTTTAGCCCAATAATAGACACACCTCTTGGGGAGGATGGAACAGGAAAGCCTTATAAATATGATTGCCTGGCAAAAGATTTTGAGAATATAGAAACTATAAGCGAGATTGAAATGAAAGCAAGTTTTGAGATCCCTTAGTTACTGAACGACTGGAAAACAATGGTATGGCCAGCTGAAGGTAATATCCCCTCTTGATGAAACAATACCCTCTGCAAGCAGGCAGGTCCAAGGGTCAGAGCGGACCCTGCAGCTTGGGAGATAACGCCCAAAGAGTAAGGTTTAGGGTTTAAAATGTAACACAGTATGGTAATGTAGTGATCCTTATAGGTTGTATGGAAATGTTATAGGATATGCATGCTGTAGTAGATTGGTTGATGAGAATCTGAATATTCAACATTGAAGATGATTTATTGTATTGTAACGGGAACTTCGCTCTCTTTTTTGCGCTCTCTTCCACTTCTTCCTCTTCCTCTTCTTCTTCTTCTTACTTTTCTCACTCACTCACCTACTTACTTTCCATTTACCCTCTTATGCTTTTACGTTTTTACTTCTCATCCTCTCTACCACTCTCTTCTCTCGGGCCTGCTCCGAGCTGCAGCTGGCAGCTCCCAGCAGGGCCCTGCACCCATGCCCTTTGCAATAAACTGCAAGTTATATGACTTGGCTTCAAAGAGATCTCATCTCTGTTCATCCTGACCGTGCATGACCCCCGTCACTCCTACAGACTCTCCTACACACACCCAACACGATTATCACCAGTATCCCAAGTCATCGGAAACCGCTGAAGAGTGATCATCACCCTGCAGATAACATCGATCAAGATTGCCGAAGTTGCCAGAAAGATACATGTGAATACGCGACTTCCTGGGATTCGATCAACACTGGTTATCAACCAGGAGACTTTGTCCAGCTCTGCACAGTGAAAGAACCAACTATGAATGTGAAGAGTTACAAAAGAAACTGGGACTCCTTCACGTCGGGCACATATAAACTGTATAAAACATCCCTGCTAGAAGTGACTCTCGTGTATGGGGGAGATTCTATGCGATAGAGGTCGGGTCCAAGTTCACTCAGCACCAATTCCAGGCTCCACACTGTCTCTTTGGCTGTGGTGGTTTTGAGGACCATATTTTGGTTGTGGAAAAAGATAAATAAATCTTTTCACATTTTTTATAATTTGGCTTTCAATTGACCATTTATAACAGACTCCTCCAGGTTTTTCCGTCCTTACTTCTGGCTCAAGTTGGCACTCACTGCATAGCCACGGCCACATGGTCACATTCACATGCTCAAGATAGCAGGGACCGCATGGCAAGAGCCACAGAGTCTCCCCTTCCCCCCTCTGGTCCCCACATCTCCTCCCACTGTTCCCATGGTCCCAGGATTGAGGATAGTGGGGTCAGAGGAGTGGCCCCTGATTGGCAAATTACAGCTGCACCAGTTTCTTACAATCAAGGGGAAAGAAACCCTACATGCGAGCCTTTTCCAAAAACACGGTTTAATTAGCCTTGCAGCGCTGGAAAGGACAGTAAACAAAAGAACGGATGTGTTTACCTCGGTTGCTACAGCACCACGAGACCTGGCGCAGGTGGTGAGAGCCGTCTCCCTTTGCACCAAACCGATGTCGCTGTCTGTCACGGATCTCCCCCCCACAGAAAACCTGCAGCTGCTCCACATGCCCGGAGCAAGCCGACAGATACACGCTGCCCAGCCCACACCACAGAAGCCCACAGTATCGAGGCTGAGAGCGGACAGGCGAGGCCATCACCAGCCAGGTGGGCAGTCCCACCGGTGGATATCTCAAAGCCGCAGTCCTGGCAGCAAAACTGCCCGCAGGACCCACACTGGAAGCCCCATGCTGTCAGTGCCCAGCCGAGACAGAGCCCCAAGTAGGAGCTGGGCCCCAGCACAACCGCCAGTGCTGGGAGCAGGATACACCTTGGACGGCAGTACCTCAGCACCAGCACCAGTGCCAGCAATGTGTCTGGCACCAGCAACATAAAATCACTGGCAAAGGTCAGAAAGCCCTTGCCATGAACGTTTTGAGGACAGTGAAATGCTTCAATGTAAAAAAAAAATACAGTTTCACAACCTGGAATGATAAAGAAGGTGTGTTTGTTCATCAAACTGCTATAAAAAAGAATAACCTCAGGAAATACCTCCACAGTTTAGGAGACAGAGAAAATGCAGAATTTAATGTAAAGAATAAAAGGCCTCCAAGCAGCCAATGTTAGTAGACCTGGTGGAGTTCCAGTGCAAAGCAGTAAACATGAACCAAATTGCAAACCTGCAAAATATTATCCATGTTATAGGGTTGGACCTAACTAGGTTCATAGCCTACCATGTTGGTAGGTGAGGAAGGGTATTGTCCAACTCTGTTCTGCAGTGGGGTAGTTTCACTTTGAGTGGTGGGACCAGTTTTGGCCACCACCAAACTATAAGAAAATTATTCAGCTATTAGAGAGTGTCCAAAGGAAGGCCATGAAGATCATGAAGGGTCTGGAGGGGAAGTTATAAGAGAAATGGCTGAAGTGACTTGGTCTATCCAGCCTGGAAAAGAGGAGACTGAGGGGAAACCCCACAGCAGTCTACAGTTTCTTTGTGAGGGGAAGAGAACGGGCAGACACTGATCTCCTTTCTGTGGTGACCAGCGACAGAACTCAAAGTAAATGGTATGAAGTTGTGTCAGGGGAGGTTCAGTTTAGATATCAGGAAAACATTTTTCACTCAGAGCATGGGTGGGCACTGGAACAGGCTTCCCAGGGAAGTACTCACAGCACCAAGTCTAACATGGTTCAGGAAGTGTTTGGCCAATGCTCTCAGGCCTGTGGTGTGATTCTTTGGGATGGTGCTGAGCCGGACCAGGAGCTAGACTCAATGATCTATTTTGGTCCCTTCCTGCTGAGCATGTTCTGTTCTTTTACTGTGAGTTTACAAATCATCTGTGATCTATCATAAAATATAATAGCAGTACCAGCAGAAACTAGGAATTTCTCATTAGCTAACCCTGAGACAGACGTCTGCCTTAAAATATGTATGCTCCATTTGCATTCCATGACATTCTAGTGTTTAAAAATTCTTTGGATCATGCCTACCCATTGAAAGGGCAGAATACATGTGAGAAAATCTCTGCTGCAAAACTCCATCTTTGTTGCGGCACAGTTACTGGGAAAATTTCGTGAAGAAAAAACACTGTGAAAAATTTTACCAAGCACAGAAGCATTCATGTCATCTCAGATGAATATTAGAAATATTTGAATATTGCAGTACCCCAGTCTCTTCTCAAGGCATTAAGTCATCAGGTCTCTGAATTCCTCAGGTATTTAGATTATCAAACTATTTTTATTTGCATTCAAGAGCTAAAGATAACTAAGTGAGAAATACTGGTCTTGTGGTAGAAGCTCTTCGATTTACCAGCTATTCAGATGAACAATACTTTGGTATGAATTAATTTTTAAAACAGTTGTATATTGGAAGCAAAATATCTTAGTTACTTCATAAGTTCTTACTAAAAAAAAGAGAAAAATTTAATTTGGAGATAACACAAAAGTGTTTGAAAAGTTCATTAAGCACAAAGTATAGAAGAAGTAGTGAAGCTTTAAAACTAGTAATTAAAATAGCTGATGTGTGTCTAATGCATTTCCTCAGTGTCTTTTAGGACCAGATCATGATAATGTATGTTTAACTTCTTCTATTTCTTGGAAATTATTGCTAAAACTCGTATCTCAATATTCTGTCAATATCCTTGTGTGATATTTGTACTTGGAGCACAAAAGCACTTAGTATGTTGTCTACTGAAAAATCCCTGTGTGAATGTACAATATCTGATCTATCACATCTAGTGTTCTGCCTCATTAGAAGGAAATGCATTAAGTATTAACTGACATGAAGAAACTTTGATTCTGTAGCATATGATGTGTGTTTTAGAATCAATATAATAAATAGCTCAGAGATGATGTAGAGATGACTCAGTGATCTGTGAGACTGGGGTACATTATACTTGCCAATCTGGAATATGTATTTTGGAGGAGTGTGTTTTCCAAGGTACTCTTAGGGCTTTTGAGCTGCTTTCCCATACAATGGAAGAACCCAGCTTTGTTTGTCTTTTAGATTGTTCTATCCTGACTGCAATGGTCATGTCTAGACAGGCTTTTTAGTCCAGCTGGCACATCTAAATGTTGAAATTCATTGTAAATAAAGTGATCCCTTTTTCTCCATGGCCTTCTGCAGGACCATCAAGGGATGCAAGCTGCTACATGCTTCTCCAAATGTTGTCCAGCTCTTTGATCCTTTCAATCTGCTTATCTGTTTGAAGTTGGGAGTTCTTAGTAAAATTATAGTAATGCAAGTGGCAGGCAATTTCACTAGCTTTCACTTGCTTGATTCTCTGTCCTCTTACTTTCTTATTTTTCATTTAAAACAAAATCTAGCACAGGTTCATAATGCTTCAAATTATTACACCAGCCCAAGATATAACAATTTCATTTACCAGCCTCCACAGAATGGACTTCTCAATTTAAAACTCTTTGTATATAATTAATCTGTTCTATTTTTGTAAGGAGTTCAAGAAGACTTTCAGCAATTTACCTGAGAACATAGAAAACAGGAGAAGGGACTATTAATTACCATTATATTACCTGTCTCCTGGAGACATTTAAGGTATGATAAGGTATAAAGCCTGGAAATGCAGTTGTGGTACCTAGTTCCATGACAGGACAGACCTCAAAAGAAATTGCTCAGAGACATGTCTCTGATCACATTTCCAGCTGTTTAACCCATAGAAGAGCTGCCACAGCTACCACAGAGAAAGATGCTCTTTCATTAATTCCCTATCAAGAGATTACTATCTTTCATTAACTCCCTACCAAGAGATTACTCAGGTGAAAGAGCAATACCAAATATTTATAGAATGTTTACTCCACATTTAATGGAAGGGCAAAGATATTTATTAAATTTGCATTATTCTTAGATAGAAAACTTAAATATAATTGGAAATGGAAATACCTATACCTGAAAATGGTATCACTACCCAGTGAGACAGCTTGTAAGCATACAAGAGCCTGGGCTGAGAGCTTGATAAAACAGCTTGATAATTCCCACTTTA
Source organism: Melozone crissalis (assembly GCF_028551555.1). Taxonomy (NCBI): domain Eukaryota; kingdom Metazoa; phylum Chordata; class Aves; order Passeriformes; family Passerellidae; genus Melozone; species Melozone crissalis. The sequence continues at coordinate 68,602,065 of NW_026535783.1, forward strand.
TGACTTTTTGAAGGTGTTGGATCAAATGCAAAGAAAGGATTAAACATGATACCTTCTACTGTGATACCTTCACAATAGATTTCTTGCTCAGACATAAAATTAATGAAGTTGAGTTCAAGTAATTAAATTCCCCATGGAAACTTGAGAGATACAGATATTCATAAATGTGTTCACAGAACCCAGCACACTGCCCACCAAAATCCTTAATACTGCTACCAGTTGAAGAGATGGATATACTTAAATTCTCTGTGTCTCTTCTCTGTCTGTGTGCATGTGCATGTGTATGCGTGTATGCACACAGGAGTCCAAGAGCCTACTGAAATAAATGCCAAGTAGGTACCCTGCACCACAACTCCAAAAAAGGAGAGATATTTGAGAAAGAGGAATCATAGCATTAAAATTATTTAATATTAAATCAGGTGAGAGAAGGCAAGAAACTGTTGTGTCCCGCATAGCTATCATCCATTATACTGTCATTAAAACAGAAGTAAGCCTGAGAATAGGCCTTGTGTATTCTTTGTTCTTGAGAGGACTTGTGAAAGTCTATGTTAGGGCATTCAGAATATCAATCCTCCTTTATTTGCAATCATCTTGTCTATTCCTCTCTTGCGTAAATCAGAAGTGATAATCTTTCTGTACTGTAAAAGAAACAGTCTGATTTCATGCACATCAATTTAAAGCCTAGCAGCATAAAACAAGCGCTCAATTTTAAAATCCCAAAGCTTAATCTGAGTTTCTATGGATTCTGCTTCCTTTGTATCTTCATACTGCAGTCAAGGATTGGCAGTCCTTATCTGAATTATAAATTGAATTTATTCACTGTGGCCAGCTGTAACAGCTTATCTATATTTCTGTAATTAAGAAGCTTTATTATAATTTCTTTGTGGATGCCAACATGTGCTCTGTGAACTGTTCTTTGCAAGAACAAAGAATGCAGATATGAAATTTTTAATAAGCTTTTCTTTAAAGAGGTATTTGTTAACTTTCTTTTCTTATTTTTCTAGTCCTTCAGGCAGGTCAGGATGACAAATTGTTTCTGCTGCTTTCATTTTCAAATCCATCTATTTTTAATCTTTGTTTTTTCCCTCATTTAGACATTTGCAGTTCAAAGACTTCTGTTTAATATGGGAAAACTCTGTTCTGGAGAACATAAATCTTCTATATTACTGTTGCATTTCAAATCCACTAAACCATAATTTAATTTTCTTATTGGCCTTTTAATTCCATTAACGAAGATACAGAGATCATAAATTTGGTTAATTATTTAATTTCCCCCTTGACTTTATTTAATATTTTTAATACTTGAATACTGTGTAATGACAAATTTCAGTCTTTCTCTCAGCCTTACTGGTTAGATCAATCTGTGCATAAAAGAAAAAGAGGATATCTGCCATGTGCATTCTTGGGAAGGAATTCTCCAGCTGTTTGAATTAGTTTTTTGTGTCTTAGCTGCTTAATCACTCCATCAGATCATATTATCTTCTTCAAAAATAGATTAAATTCTGAAATCCTTATTCCCTTTCTTGAATTCTTAAGAGACCAAAATAAAGGAAAAGTTTGTGCTGAAACACCTACAAGGTGTGATGAATTCTGCTCCACTCAATATTAAATTAATAAATTTTGATGATAAACCATCTTGGTTCAGCTGTGAATTGAATCAGGACTATTGTATAATTAATTTAAATTTCATATAATTAAAGGGAAATATGTAAGCAGTAGGAAATATGTTATCAAATAGCAACAGGTGCAGATGGGTTCTGAAATGAATAAAATTGCTGAGGTAGGGATTTCAGCTAAACCGCTATAGCTAGACAGAAAAGTTTAGAGTATTCAAGAAGAAACTTGTTATTTATCAAACAGAAAGGGAAGACTTTAAACAAAAGTAGATATTTCTCTTATAAGTATTTATGAATGAGGATGATTTGATGTCACAATGATATGAAGTTCAGTTATTCTTAGGGATTGCACTTTATTGTGAAAGGTGTAAAAAAAAATCTTTAATTATTGGGCTAGTGCAATTAGCACATAAGTTTTCTTAAAGAGAACTTTTTGTCTTTATAAAATGTCAAGAAAGAAGAATGACAAGATTATGCTAACTATATAGAAACAAAACATCAACAAAGAAAACCCACACCCACAGAAAAAAAAAAAGGGCACAAAACCAAAACCAACCAAACAAACAAGAAACAATAAAAGAAGATAAGCTAAATAACAGTGACCTAGAGAAATCCACACAAATAATAAAAAGATCTTGCAATAATAATTTAATAAAGTTTGAATGAGAAAAATTTAATTCTTATATGGAAAATGCATATTTTCAAACCAGAGTAATTTTATTCTTTTCTGAAATAACAACTTTAATGAAGACTGACAAATATATGTACTTGGGTGTTTTAAGTTATTTGATAATGTAAGCATACTGACGAAATGTTACAAATATAACAAAACAAGTAAAGCAGATATTCAATAAAATCTACCTGATGGATTGGTTTTGAGTTATATGTTAGCAGCTAGAGTACACACAAATAATAAGTATTCTGCTATCAACATACATGAAAGCGAAATAAAGAAGTTTATCCTGCGGGTGAAATTATGAGACTGACCCATTCAGTTGCACAAATTTTTAAAAACACTGTCATGGTTTAGGAATGGAAGTCCCAAATGTAGTTATTCCAACAAGACTCCAAACCTACTGCAAAAAATTAACTCTGTCATGGGCAGATCCAGGACAAAAGGTAATGGAAAATTGGGTAGATAATAGAAGAGAAATTCAAAATAGGTTTGAGAACTATGAAGCCACTACAATATAAATGGTATACCTTCTCTCTCTTCTCAAGTTTTGTTGGAATTATTCTTTCCAGGCAAATCCTCTTTCATCTATACCAAAAAAGTTTTGGTTAGACATGCCTTTACTATGCTGAAAATCCCCCTTTCCATGCAAGCTTATATTGATATTTACTTGAGTACATACCTTGCTACAACAGAAAAACACTTTTGCACACGTTGGAACAATGCACTTTCGGAGATTGGGCTCTAAGGGGTTAATGTGGATATGTAGAAATGTTGTATAAGTAATTTCCAGTGATTTTTGTGACTGCAGTTATAAAGAACTGCATGCAAGGAGAAAAGGCAGTGTATGAGCTTAAGAGAATGTTAAAAATGTGTTTGATGTACTCTGTACTCAGGGAACCTTATATTAATCTTTGACAATGGCAGTACTTTTAGCACCAAATATAGCATAATTCAGATAGAATTTTCTAGCCTCTTTCTAAATTAATTTATCAAATGTTTTCTTGTAATATCCTCCCATCTGTAGTTACTTTAAGGTTCAGGAAGATTGATACATGTGACTTAATTATTTCGGAGGAACAAAAATCAAATATCATTTTGCTTTTCCAAGAAAATGTATGAAATAGAAAGCAGCATTCCAAGATGCTTTACAATGTTTTCACAACTCAGTGATTTCAAATATGAAATAAAGAAACAGGCCATCTTTTCCCCAGCTTGAACTTTTTCCAGAACCAGAATACTTGGGTTGTACAAGACAACTCAGAAACAAAATTTCAGTTCAGGCAGTCAGCAGCTTTTCCAATGTTGTTCTGAACATATGATCTGCTGCTAATGTCTCATCAACACAATGTCAGTTTGTCCCTAAATCCTTTCTCTGTATTTCTGCACTTTGATTCTTACATATGCCTGAAAATTACTACTGCCAAATGCACGTCAAAGTTATGCACCCCTGGTGAGAGATGGGCAGTGTGGCCAGGCAGGGAATTCTGTCCCTCTACTTCTCTCTGGTGAGATCCCACCTGGGGTACTGGAAAACATCCCTGACCATGATGGGATGGCTGAAACTACATGATCTTTAGCATCCCTGTCAACCCAGGCCATTCTATATGTTCCTGAGGAAAAACCTTGTCAATAGCAAATCCTGGGTGGAAAAATTGAAAATAATAATTCGTGATAACAAAAGGATGTCAATTTCTGCACAAGGCTTAAACAAGTCTGCTCTAAAAAGTAGAGCAGTTAAAACAGTAGTGGATAAACATCAAGCCGATTACATTTTAGTGACAAGTGTATCTACAATATGTTATTTGTTACAACACAAGGTGATGCTATTTCTACTGATGTGTTTTCTTTTATGTGCATTCTTTGGTTTTATCTTTCCAAAAATAAAGCAATAGTTGTAAACTAAAAAAAGTATTCTTTATATTTATGGGTCAATTGCACATTGCTTTCTGCACCCTGATTTATACCAATTGAGGAAGCAATGCAGAATTTCATCATTTGTCAATGATTTCCTACAGGTTCAGCCATGTCCAAGTATTTCTACTTGTAATCATAGAGTCACATTTCATCTCTAGCATTCCTGCTTTGACCTAATGTTAATATATATATATATTTTATATATATATATATATATATATGAAGACTGCAAAATTATGAATGCCAGAAATAACACAGTGTCTTGTTTTGTGACGGTGTCACAGGGGTCTTATACTGAAGGAAGAGATGAGAATGTTGACTCTATGTTCAGAAGGCTTGGTTTATTACTTTATGACATACATTACATCAATACTACACTAAAAAGAATATAAGGAAAAGTTTCATTTCAGAAGGCTAGCCAAGCTAAGAACAGAAAAGACAAGAATGCTCACAAAAGTAGCTGCCTCATACTCTCTGAGTCAGCTCTGCTATGATTGGCCATTAATTACAAACAAGCAGATGAGACCAATCACAGATGGACTTGTTGCATTCCACAGCAGCAGATAACCATTGTTTACATTTTGTACTTGAAGCCTCTCAGCTTCTCAGAAAGAAAAAAATCCCAAGAAAAAGATTTTCACAAAAAGATGTCTGCGACATTGTTTTACTGTTCTTAGATACTGATGTATTTTATTAAAAGCAAAGGCTAGGTTTTTTATGATTTGAGGTTTGCATAAAGTAAGTTTTGCAGACTTCCACTTCCTCCTTTTAGGAAAAATTTGGCAAAAAAGACAAATAAAATTTTTTAAAGTAAGTAAAACCAACAGGTGGGAAATAGGTAGTGGCTCTGAGAAGACTTTTTCTTTAAGATGCTGTATATTTCTCTGTAATTAAGTTTTCCTCTCTAGATATTTCCCTATGATGCCTCAACAGTCTTTACCCTGATACTGCCAATTTTTGCACATTCCATCTCTTTTTGACATCAATCAGTTGTATCTCCTGACTTTTTTTTGTTTCTGTGTTGACACACATCATTCTACCACAATTAAGTTACATATGTTCTTTGTAGAAAAGAAAAAGCATAATTCCTTTGTCCCAGTTTTGGAGACAGGAATGGGGCAAGAACACACTGATGTTTATGCAGCAACATGTTGGGCACCCATTTTTATAGGGGCTTCAAACTTTCCACGCTTCCAAACATGTTTGGATAAGGGTCTTAACTCCACCTATCTCACTTGCCAATGATATGCGTTCATAGTTCAAAGGGATTGGCTGAGGTCCCCTGTTTGAGTTTGAGCCTAACCTATGAGTAACATACTTGGGGACTTGTTTACTTCTATTTCTCTAAAAAGTTAGACTGGTCAAGCTGGTGTCTGTTAATGCCAATCTATTCGTGCAGCTATAGATTGGCAATGCTACAGCTGTCCCATTCCTTCACTTACTGAACTCCACCAAAGAAAATGTTGATTGGCTTTTTCTGACAGCTTCAGGACATACTGTCAGTGAAAGCTGCACTTTCCATTAAGGGAATTGAAATGTCATTAATTTTGGCATCTACTGATCCCTGTTGTTTTTTACTCATGCTCTGTCAACCTGAGACTTTTTAGTAAAATTCACACAAGTACAGTCTCTTTCCAAGGGATCTGACTATCTTTTGCCAGGGTAATAGTCACACAGGGACTTTGGTGTTGTTTCAGTCCATATTCTGTTCCTAAATGTAATTTGTTGTTACAAGGCTTTGCAAGGGTTCCTCAGGGTGAGAGAGATAGATGAGAATCTTGCTTCATGATCAGAAGGCTAAATTTATTAATTTATGATATATAATACATTATGACTATACTAAAAGGAATAGAGAGAAAAGTTCAGAAGCTGCTAAGCTAAGAATAGAATAGCAAACAAGGCAAGAGAGCTCTCTGTGAATCTGTCCCAGAGAGCTTGGTCCTGTGATTGGCCCTTAATTGTAAACATGGAACATGAGCCAATCACAGGTGCACCTATTGCATTCCACAGCAGGAGATAATTATTGTTTACATTCTCTTTCTGGGGCCTCAGCTTCCCAGAAGAGGAAAAAATCCTAAAGAAAGGATTTTTATGAAAAGATGTCTGTGACAATTTGTGAACAGTTGATGCACAGACTCAGATCAGTAGGGATGTTGAGACTTTTGTTGAGAGAAACAAGCTTCTTCAAGACACAGTATTTCGTTATATGGTATTTTTCACTAAAAAACCTATCACAAATTTCCATGTCAGCAACACATTTTAATGTCCTTTTATGGGGGTGATCACGTGCTGCCCACTTGTCCAGCAGGCTCTGGCAGACTCCTCTCCCTAGGGCATTTGCCATGTCACATCTCCTCCCTCCAAGGTCAGGCAGAGACAAGCTTCTCTGAGCTGCCACGGCGCTCTGCAAATGCATCCTACAACCTGTCTTATTATATCTTACCTATCTCTGTAGTAATAAATATATTTCTAGTAGTTTTATTGAAAGTCAAGGACACTAATATAAAAAAAGGCTATTCCAGTCAGAACTGGATCACACTGGATGCCTTGTCTCACTTTCCCTATAGGGCAATAATGTCTGAAGCCACTGGCAAGAACACTTGGGGTCTTTACCTCTTTCTGTTCTTGCTGTTATGCATTTCAGTAGCAATTTAATCATAGTTTCTGAGGAAGGACAGAACCTGTTCATGAGCCTGGAACTGCCAAATTTCAAATGTTCTAAAATAAGCAGTCAGTAAGAAGCATTTCACTCCAAAAAATCAGGCAGACGTAGGAAGTAATACTGTCAGCTGGGTGTGACTGTTCTTTCTTTCACTCTCTGTGCCTAAATCTTATTTACATAAATGCAAAGTATGAGTTTGGAGATAGATTTTTATATTTAGTATTTTTCCACCTGCCATTGAGTTGCTACATTATTGCAGTTTATTTACCTCTATCTCGGTTACCTTTTTTTCAAATTACGCTATATTTGATTGACAGTTACTTTATAAGAGTTCCAAATAACAAATAACTTTTTGCAATGTAACTCCCAACCATATTATTTACCTGTGTCCTGCTGATGTTCTAAGCCCTTTTATATAGATAAATTCCAAAAGGAGCTGCACTCTCAGTTACACTGCTGTCGCTCTGGGGCAAAGTCCAAAAAAAAAGAAAGAAAAGCTGTAAAGCATCTGCCCAGTGCTTTGGCATTTTGACATCTTCAGACATATTCCTAAGAGGACTTTAATATATGCTCACTCTTTGAGAAGACTGATTTGGGCAATCATATCAATTATTGTTCCCAGGCAGTAGTAAAGAGATGCTTTCTCTCTTTCCCTAGATTATTGAATAACAAGAGATTGGTTCTGATGCCAATGACACAATGGAAAAAGACAACTCAGAAATGCTTTCTAACATGACAGGCACTGCAAAACAGACTGGCCAACAGCTCCTGCTGGTATCTTATGGCGAAAGCCATCATGGGATGTTGTGCCATGCTGCACACTGTCTGTGGGGACAAGCATAATGTGACGGGTCAGCTGCAGAAATTAAAACCTGGCAACAGGTCTTCAGTGAAATCCGAGGGTCCTTTATTGCATGCAACAGCAACAGAACAGATGCTCCTGAATGTAGGCACACAAAGACCCTGAAAAATGGGGGACTACAACTTATATAGACTAAGTGATGGACATTCTAGAAACATTTTAACCAATAACAGACATAAATGTAGCCCATATTAACATAATAACCCCCCCATGATCCTTTGCAAATGAACTGTAACTGTAACTCTCCATAACTTGAAACAATGTCTCTGAACTTAGGGTGAGGTTCTCCATGGCCTAGGGCTGACCGTGGCTAAGGCAAACCCACTGACTGGACTATGTCACATCCTGGATTGCAAGTAAAGGAAGATACAGAAATAAGGAGAAACCTGAACACTGCATTGCGATGTGTTATTATGATACTGCCAAACCCCTTCATAATTCTCCTTCTCCCTCTGCATAGCCAAGAGCTACCCTGGTAACCCTTAGGCTCTATCCAGAGCAGTTGTACTACCAGCAGACAGATAGCCTATTTCCTGGGCTATGTTGCAAAACATCTTAATTTTCATTAATGAATTCAACAATGTTTTGCAGAACCCCACAGAGGTTTGTATTCCCTATTCCCCAGTTTTTTTGCCACCTATAATTTCTATTAATAACTTATCTTTCTTGTTCATTTTTTCAAGGATTTTGCTGCTATGATTGTTAATTTCCTCCCTGACTCATTCTTCTTAGCTGTTGATCAGAAAATCTTTTGGGTTTGCCTTCAATATTCCAGTTTTCTAGTTTAGCACTATTTATTCAATAAAAACATATTTTTACTTCAGCTGTGCTCTGCTTTGTCACCATTTTAGGTTTATTTGTTCTATTAACCCACCCCAGGACCCAGAAATATAGCTGAGGAAGGAAAGAATGGCTCAGTACTATTCAGGTCCCAAGGCGGTGTTGGCATGAGGGGCTGAAACCATTTATTCACTGGTGGACCAATACATACATGGCTATTTTGGGAAAAAATGTTGTTTAGTGAATAAAAGAGAATGAAGTCAAGTTAGGTAACTAACAGGATATTCTGATTCATAGGAGAGTAACAATCTATGCAGGATTATTGTGAAAGAAGAAGACTGAGTGAAGTACATCTCAACATCTTTTGGAATGGAAGGGAGGAAAAAAACCCTATTTTTTTCCACACTTTTTGACAGAAGAAACAAAGTACTTTCAAGGCTGAAAAATTGCCCTGGCAAAGAAAGAAAGAAAGGAAAATTATGTTGTTGGGTTTTTTTATTCTTGAAAGTTTTGGAAGAGGAATTAGAAGACAGGAATTCAGGTTGAGTTTGTTGGAATGGTTGTGAGACAAGAAAGGAATGGCAAGGAAAGATAATTTTGGTTTCTTTTTAGTATGATACAAGGACTCTGTGGATGAATGCAAGCACAGCTGGTAGGATCCATTTGGTAAAATGTCCAGCAACATCCTCAGCATGACAATGGTGAAAAAACTATGTGTCTACAGAGGGTATGAGAACTGGGAGAGCATGGCATGGAATATACAAATGTTTTTTTAATTTGGATCTGGGATGTCCTTACACAGACTGAAATAGGCTGATTTGATCTCCATGGTAATAGTCAATAACCTTTAACTGAACCTCCATATTTGTCAGTAGGTCATAGATCAGCCAAAGCCCCTGCATGATCACAGCAAGACAGTTTGTGCTCCCATGAGTCAGTAAGTCACTCAGGCCTCCAATGGATGCACATGCTGTTGTGAAATCTGGTCTGAAGCAATAGCTGTGTCACCACCTCCATGACAGCCATTTCCAAGTGTATATTCAGAAGGTACAACTAGCTTCCTTCAACAGAGGGATCCATAACCTAATTCTTGACAAATCAGGACTAGATTAAGTGACCATGTGCCATAGTCCACAAAGTCTTCGGGTGTCTCTTTGGATGGTAAATTCAATGTTGCGCATGTGAAGTAGACAAGTAGTATGTTTGGACACAATCCTGAGCAATATGCTCTGTGGTACCCTGCTTGATCAAGGAGGTTGAACCAGATGACTTCCAGGAGGTTATTTCCAGTCTTTCCCATTTTGTGATTTTGTTTTTGTGGTTTGGGGTATGTGACAGAGGCCTAAGAAGGGCTTATGACATAACTATGCCATTAAGGTATAATCTTGAAAACACTAAACATCATTTATGCAGATTTTCATAATATATGCGAGACCTTTTTTGTACAACACAGGCACAAGAAATCTGTGCTGAAAGAGGTCAGAAGTGGCATTGCCTTGTTACAGGGAATTTGAGGTACAGTTACATCTTTTCATTATAGTTTCTGTCTCAGCCACAAGTTAGTGGACACCTCACACTCCAAAATGAGCCACTGGGACAACATTATTGCTAAAATATAAAAAGAAAGAGAAGACTTATGAAATATAGTTTAAAACATTAGGAAAATGAAAGGAGAATGAAAAAGAACTAAGGAAAATAATCTAGAAAAATCTGTTAAAAATACTCTAACTTGGGTTCATAAATCAATCACACAAGTGGAAAATTACTCTGAACATCTTTCCCGCATGTTGAATACTTTTGTTCACATACTTACTGCAATTAAATTCAATTATATGTAGTATATAGCTGAAAATTAATCAGAAAATCTGATACAGGAGTGTTTTCAGCAAAACATTATAGGCCAGGAGGGTTTTAAGCAAAACATTAAAGCAAGAAAATCTTGTAGCAATATGTTACATTAGTAAAACAGTGGTATGAGGAAAGGAAAGAAATAAATTCAAACATATAAATAAAATGCTGTTTAGTTCATTGGACACTAATTAGTCTGAAATTGCTGGTTAGAAACTGTCACAGAATCACACTTGCGACTTCTGTGGCTCTCAGATGGCTGGTATTACCATGGCATTCTGTGCAGCTAGTTCCACGGCAATGTGTGAGGCACACAGGGACTCACAATCATGGTGCTGCTGCTGAGAGGGAGTTGCCAGAACCCACAATCATGCTCTCTGTGGCAGAGTCACAAGCAAATCTCTTGAATCATTGATGTACAAATCCTGTTCTCATTTGGGCTAGGATTGGAAGGCAGGGAGTATACCTGCTTTTAGAAGAAGTTGAAGTTACATGATGGAGAGAAGTAGGAAGAATTATAAGTGAAAAACATGTGGTGAGCTCCTTTCTGATGTTTAGATGTTAGGTAAAATGCAAAGAAAGACTGCAAATCTTTGTAAGCCTTCTGAATGCAAAATGACAACATGTGAATGGACACTGGCAAGATGCTGGCAGATGTTTAAAATCAGGGCAAATACAGCAGCCAGTCTTCAAAAAACATTGTGCTCCAAGCTAAGCCCCTTCAGTATTTCCAGAAGGAGCTTTCATCCTTCATGCTCTTTTAGTTGAGAGTTGGTGCTCCAAATCTCACCTCTCCTCTGTGTCACCATCCAATTAAAAGTAAAAATGCATTTTTCTGCTGGGCTGCTAGTAATAACTAAAACTAAATCTTCCACCATGCTATTTATTTTATTGCATTGGCAAATTATTTTTGTTTTTCTGTACTCAGAAAAACAAAAAAAAAGAGGCTCACTGCATGTTGTTTCTGTTGTCATGGTATTTCAGGATCAACATATTCTAGGGTAGTTATTATAAATAAAAACTTTTGTATTTGTGAATGTCCAGCTTCAACGCTCACATGAACGTTTACAAATATTGAGCTGATTCTGTCAACATCTGCATTGCCATTATGTATTCTTATTCCATTTTTGATGCTACTGAAGAAGTTTTGACTATATATAAAATGCTTTAGGAAAATCTAAGGAGCATGGTTTTCAGTAACAGATTTCAGAGGCCTTGTACTTAGGGAGTAAAAATTGCTTAGAAAGTACGTATTGAATGGGTATTTTAAAAGAGTTGTAATTGGAGTAGATGATACAGGGCCTTCAACTCTGAATACTCAGACTTCATTGATGAAAAGAGCTGTTCTTGAGTACCCAAGAACATATAAAAGCCTTGATATTTGTCTGAAAATCCAAATGGCATATTCTTGATTGTATGATGCACTGAGGCTTAGGAGAATATGTTTCTATTCAGCATCTCTCAGATTCTTGTTTGAAGAAGTTATAAACATTCAAGTTCTGATGTTCTGATGCTAAAGAAAAAAACAGTGTCACTTTCTTAATGTAATTTTATGTGATTTATATGTGAGATTTTGTCTATTTAGTCTTCAGCATAGTAATCATTAGGCAACAGCTTCCTCAAGTGTGTTGACCAGAGCTTTTCAACCACCAAATACACATTTTGTATATGGGATATGCTTTAAGTAGTAACTCAAGATGTGTCAATCATTGCATTGCAGTGCTGAAGCATTGCAGTGCTTTGTATTTAGAAATAAAAAGGGGGAAATGTAATAGGGAAATGTCGGAATAGGGAAATAGTCACAGATACCAGTCATGGATAACCTTAATTATAATTCAACCAGTTTAGGCCATTAGGGAACCAGTTTAGGCTGTTGGGGACACAGACAGCTATCGGCCAGTAAGCTGGGTGGCAACCAAATTCATCCAATAAGGACCAACTGCACAGGCTTTCAAAAACTATATAAAGGGAACCGCACTCCATAAGAATTTGCTGTTGCCTCATCAACCTCAAGTGTTGTGTCTATCTTAACCCTGACAATTACAGTAATCTCCTTTCTTAACAATGCTTCAGAGATGCAATTCATTAGGAAAAAATGGATGGCAATTAATATGTTAGATGGTTAGATTCTCTCTGGACTCAAAATTATTGTTCTGATCATATTGCTGCAATTAAAGAAAAAATTATCTATTTTTTTTCTTTTTTTCTATTGAATCAGGTATGGAAATTCTCTTAGTTTGCAGAGGAACAGGAGAAAGATATCTTCTCAGAAAGAATATGTTCTCAAAAGGTATGTGGAGCAGTAGGAGATGCATGTAGAAATGCGCAGTTTATTTAAGGTATTTTATACAATCTGCATTCAATCTTGTTGTTGATTAAAAAATTACAGGATGATTATTTGATATTTATTTGACATGTTTTCTACAACACTTAAACACATGCAAGAGGTCTGCCCATTTCTCTCCTCCTGAATTAAACAATGTGAGATGACTATTTAGTTTAGAGATTCACCATCAAATTTCCCTCCAGAGTGAAGCACCTAACTCATGTCTTTATAATTTACACCAACAGCTTATCTTTTACAAAAATAGTAAAGATGTAAGAGGACACCCCCTCTTTTCGCATAGTAGCTCAGTGCTTACTGGTGAATACATGATGAGTACTACTCATTCGAGCTGAATACATTAATCTAAAAAATTACTGAAACCCAGGTTCCACTGAAAATCATTATTTTCTTTTTCTTGTGGAAAATGTAGGGTTTGGGGATGCTGAGAATGCAACCACGCAAATAGTTTTCAGGTTTCATGCTTCTGTTATTAGACATAACTGGCTTGCCATTTTCTTAATCTTTCACACACATGAGCACATACACACACACACACACACACACACACACACGCACACACACACACCCCTTTTTCTGTTTCTGCCTCTCTGAAACACCAGCTATTCCTATTCTTGGCAGCTTTCTCAAGTGCATATGACATGTTCACTCACAGTGCTTAACAGAAAAATCTGGTAACCTCTTATTTTATTAACAATTCCTCTGTTAAATAGGCAAGAGATAGGCAAGAGTAAATCTATATTTGATTCATTATTCATTCCTTAATCTCTCTACAAATAAATTAATGCTTGCCACTAAACCCAAGGTTTTAGAAATGTATTTTGTATTTTTCTCTCCAGAGCTTTCCAATAAATTGCAATTTTGCCGTCTTTCCCGTCCAGTAGCAAAGCAGTGCCAAGGGAGACAAACTGATTATTTCAATTGATCTGGTCCCTGTCGATATAGAGCACAACACAGCACAAAGTACCACGACTCCATCAGAAGGGTGCAAGAGAGATTTATTACAGCAACATGTTGCTTTTACACTTTTTCAAGATATTTACATTCACTTAACATACACATTCACTGCCCACTGGTTATAGGAAAGAAACAAAGTTCTCAGTGGGTGACCAGGGAGCCACGTCATTCTGTGAGCCAGCTGGAGTCTGTATCTCTTAACTTTCTCTCCTTCATCACATCTCCATGGTGACAACCTTGGTGTCTTCCTCAGGAGAGATATGGGGCTTTCCTTTATCTTCAGGAGGCCTTTGCTGGCTCACAAGAACAGCACAAAATGCCTTTCCTATAATACCCCAATTTTGTGTTTGGCCCACAAATACAACTGCTAAGGACTTCTGCAGGGCCCCTGCAGAAATCCAAGCAAATGGAGGATCCATTCTTCATTCACTTACAGATAACCAATTTCTACCAACTCCACACATCCTCACAATCTTAAGGTTCATATACAAAAAAAAACCACATAAAGACAGATTTTCAAATACTGTTACAGACCTCACAATTTCCAGATGACACATGTAGTAGAATGACATCTTCACTTCTAATCAAATAACTTTCTCCCACACAGAGTCAGAGACCAAGTTATCTGACTAGTCACCACTTAGAACCAAGTAGCATCCACTTAACTTTACAACTGGTTGCTGCTATCATAATGAGCAACCAACCTAGTTGCTCAAAGTGTGGACTTCAGCTACTAATTCAACCCCTATGCAAAGGCAACACTTCTCCCTTGGGTGTATCAAATTCCCCTATTTTTGGGACCGTCGGTGCCCTGCAAAAGGAAATGGTACAAGACACACTTCTCAGTACTACCAACCTCTCTATAAGAGAATTCAAGAAAAAGAAGCAAAAGTAACATCCACTCATTTAACTTTTGGATTTTCTGCGTAAGCCTATAACTACCTTTACTCTGTCTTGAATTACCATCTTTACCACACATTCCTTGAGGGTCCATGCTTCCATCCATTTAATAACCAATGCAACTACCTGCTCATTTTGCTCTCACCCATCCTGTCCTTTAGTGTGTACTCCAAATAAGGTTTAACACAACGGGCTGAGACCCAACAAGGGCCATTTTCTGTTAAGACACATGCGTATCCTCTTCCTCATGTTACTAATTCCACTAGGCCAGTCGACTTTCCTGTGATTAAATCTTCTACCCATACCTTAGTACTTTCTTAAAGTTCGGCTATTTTGAATTCAAAGACAAAAAATGGTAGAATATAGGAGACACTTGTAAGTCAGGTAAAGGACACAAAAAGTTTAAGATAGATGGCTTTGTCTAATCTCACTTGAGGTGACTTCCTCTGCATTTCCTCTTTTTATTTTTGCACCTGGCGCTTCAACACACTATGAGCACATTCAATATTGCTTGGCCTGCTGAAACATGAGGGATACCAGTAGAATGACCAACACCCTAGGCATGAAAAAACACTTGCAACTTCTTTAAAACTTATGCCAGGCCATTATCCGTCTTTACATGTGATGGAATGCCTAAGATGGAAATGGCGTGGCAAAAATGACGAATAATATCCCCAGCTGTTTCACCTGCCAATGCTGAAGCAACCATGGCATGAGAAAAGGTGTCAATTGTAATGTGAACATACTTTAAACAGCCAAATTCAGGCATTTTTGTAACATCTGTTTGCCATTCTTGTGAAGGGAGTAAGTGTCTAGGATTAGTAACGTAATATTGTGAAACATGAGACATATGACAATCAGGGCAAGAAGAAATAATTGACTTTGCTTTACTATGTGATAATTTAAATTGCTGCTGTAGTGCCTGAGCACCTTCATGAAAAAATTGGTGAGATAGTACAGCTTGTTGTAACATATTAGGCACCGTTTTTACTGCTGAGGCAGCCACAAGGGAATCCACATAGGCGTTACCTTCAACAAAGAATCCAGGTAGTGATGTATGGCTATGAATATGCATAATAAAATAAGAATGCTTTTGATTACGAATAACAGTCCACAATTTCAAAAACATAACAAATAATGGTTTCTCCTTTACATTATACAACACATCTTGATCCAACTGCTTCACTAAATTAGCAACATAAACAGAGTCAGTAACTATATTTACAGAACTAGGAAATAGGAGAAAGGCCAAGAGTAGGGAACAAAGTTCACTTAACTGAGGAGATCCTTGTTGAACCATTACTTCATATTCCCAGTGGTCATCTTCCAGGCTACAGCAGTTTTTCCAGTTGTTCCTCATCCATCTGTAAAAACTGTTTCACCTTTCACTGGCACAGAAGAGCAAAGTAGTTTCCCCTGAAAAGGAATCCTCTTAGTAAAATTCAAAATAGGATGAGAAGGTAAATTATATGCTATTTGACTGTAAAGGAAGATAAAGCAGATTGCAACTCATGATTGTTTTGAAAACACCACTCAAAATACCATTGTTGTACCGGTATGACAATAGTTACAGGATCACAGCCTAAATCTCATGGCAGCATCTGCGACCTTTGATAATGATGTCTGCAAAAAGCTCGTACAGACCTGGAGCTGTTTTTCGGGACCTGAAAGACAAAAATAACCACTCCAAAATATGCAAATTATCTTCCCATTTATCATTCCACTAACACAACAATCCGCATGGTATTTCATCATCTCTCAAAATAAATAATTGTACATCAGCAGAGACATCTATCCTAGTAACAAATTTAGATGTTAAGGCCAATTCAATTTCTTCTACAGCCTTTTTTGCTGCAGCAGTCAAATGTCTCTCATTGGTAGAGGGAGTTATCCCAGAAAGTAAGTCATACAAAGGTTGCAGTTGATGATTAGTTATCGCCAAGTATGGCCTAAGCTAACCTATTGCACCAACCAATTCTGCATATCAACAACAGTTTTAATATCAATGTCCAATTTTACAAGTTGAGGCACATTTTGTGTATTGGTGATTATCAACCCCAAATATCTCCAAGGCTTTGAACTTTCTCCAGGGCAATAACCAAACCAAAGGCTTCTAAATTTTTCACAGCCCATTGTTTGAGAGCCAACAATTGTTGTTTATTTTCAGACACCAACAAGATATCGTCCATATAATGATAGCAATAACAATTGCTAAATTGCCCTTGGACCTTAGATAAAGCCTGTGACACAAACCATTGACAAATACTTGGAGAATTTCTCATTCCTTGAGGGAAAACCATCCACTGATATATTTGACCCAGTTCCTCATGATTTAAAGAAGGCACAATAAAGGCAAATTTTTCCTTATCCTGGTCAGCCAATGGAATTGTTAAAAAGCAATCTTTCAAACCAATGATAATTATTTCCCATCCTTGTGGAATCATTGCAGGTGTTAGGATACCTGATTGTAAAGCACCCATTGTGGCCATCACAACATTTATCTGTCGCAAATTGTGAAAAAGTCTCCTTTTACCAGATTTCTTTTTTATTACAAACACTGGTGTCTTCCATGGGCTGAATGATTTTTCAATATGTCCAGCTAGTAATTGTTCTTTCACTAAGCCTCACAGGGCAAGTTTTTCAGTAGGCAGGGACCACTGATCAATCGAGACAGGCTTATCTGTAAGCCATGTCAAGGACACAACCAGATGTTTAAAGCCCTGCATCCCAGTGGCCCCCACTAAAAATCTGTTGTGATTTTAACACCCCATTGGGTTAAGCAATCACGTCCCCATAAATTAGGCTAAGCATTAGTAACATATGGTCTAATGTTAACTTGTTGGCCTGCCAGATGTGTTACAGTGATCACGATAGCAGATGAAGCACCAGGAGTTGACCCACCTAACCCAATAATTCCAAAGGTTGATTGAGTGAGGGGCCATGTTGGAGGCTGAACAAGCTGTGAAATTATAGTTACATCTGCTCCTGTGTCAAGGAAACCTGATATTGTTGTAGTTTCTGGATGACATCCCTTAGCAGTGATCAAACATTGTATTACTGGACACTCATCTGTCACCTTTTGAGTCCAGAGAACCTGAGGTGGTCCTGTAGATCCCAAACCTCCAGTGCCATGATTCTGATCCACTACAGTTGGAACAGGACTCATAAAAGGAACAAGTTGAGCAATACAAGTACATTTTGAATAACAACAGGAAGTTCACTAACAGACACCATAGGCTGAATTTGTCCCACATAATCAGAATCAATAAAACCAAATGGACATTAATACCTTGAATAGCACTACTAGATCTTCCCATCAGAAATGCACTCAAACCTTGGCCTACAGGACCATAAGCATCAAGAGGCACTTTACATATACATCTTGTCAAAATAGTAACTGTTTCAGCTACCGGTACATCAATCCCTGCCAAGCCTCTTGTGGCCCCTGTGTATCGGTCACAAATGGAGAGCTTTGCAGTGCTGGCAGAGCTTGTGATTGTCATTGGGGTATTTGTGTCTCCACGCACCCCTTTGCGTTCCTCTTCCAGTTTCCCTGCACTTGTCAACCACCTGAAAAAGATCTTAACTTATAAAATTTAGCAATATGGCCAAAGTTACCATAACGATAACAAGGTACTTTACTGGTCCAAATTACCCTAGAGTGTGCACATCATCCAGCAGTTTGAGGGCATTGGGTCTTCACATGGCCCGATTCTTCACAAGCAGAACATCTGGGTAAGGACTTAATGTCAGGATCTGTCCTAGTGGACAGATGACCTGATGGTTCGTAGGAGTGATCTCAGAGTGCAAAAACCAACACAGTACAAGGGGGTTTGCAGTGATAATCAAAACAAATGCAGTTTTATTGAAATAACCACAGCAAAAATGAAAAATGTGTTAGAGGGATTAAGTGTGAGAAAAAAGATAGAAAAAAAGAGAGAGAGAGAGAGAGAGAGAGAGAGAGAGGAAGAGGGGATATAGCTACCAATGCATAGACAAAGTCCTTTGGTCCAGTCCAGTCGAGGATCCACCTGTTACGCTGGGGAGATCTCAAAGTCTCTAGCTAACTCAGAGGTTTTTATTGTTGAAAATTGGGGGGGGGGGGGGGGGAGGGGGGGGAACAGATACAATAGGAAACAGATGTAACAGGTTGTCTATGTTCTCAGCAGTAAGTGAGAGCCATTGTTTTCTTGGCTCAGTGGTCACAATCTGCTGGCAAACATCTCGCTTTGGTCAGCTTGCCTCCCCCACACACCTCCCCCGGGCTGGGGGTTTCAATCCCAGTCCTTGGAAGGAGCAGAGGGGCATTTTAGGAGTTTCATGTATAAGTCCTTGATGGAGAGGCTTCTTACATCTCAGTCTGTCTATCACGGTGGTTGTAAAACAGTTGAGGGTCTTCTGTGGGAGAGCACCTGGAACTCAGGAGAAGTCCAGCCAGGCCGAGAGGTGGGACAGCTTCCAGAGCTGCTATTGTTGCAAACGGGGCACAATGCCCCCTTCTTAGCATACAGCAAACACTCCTGTGAAACCAATAGCTTAACACTGTGCTTTCAGGTCTCAGGGCCTTTGGCATGTGACTTTTCTCCTTCAGAGCCAGATATTCTATACAGGGGGGGGGGGTCTTCTCTTCAGTGGTCTCCCAAGGACGATCGTGAGGCAGATGAGGGAATATTCGGACAGACTCTCACACTTAATGACTGTTGCCAAAGCAGCCATTTTATGTTCAACCAAACCAACCTTTGAGCAAGCAACTACAAGATCAGACAGCAAGGGATCTCCTGGTAAAGAATCAATAGTTCTCCTACAATCATCATTCGCATTTTCTCTTGCTAGCTGTCTGCATAAAATTTGCCTCAACCTTATAATCTACTTGCTTCTCAAGGGCTGCAGCAACCCTCTCCACAAACTGCAGAAAAGGTTCCTTCACCCCTTGCTGGATGGTAATATACCTTGGTTTAGGAGCTGCCATCTCCATTGTCTTAAGCAAAGCACTCATAACCAGCTGCTGGACCTGTGCAAGAAGCAGGGGGTCCCATCTTTCCTGCAAATCCAGGTTAGAGAATGGTCCATTGCCCAGCAAGGCATCAATTCCCACAGCATGACGTGGATCATGCTGAGGTAACTGCATATTGTCCAAAGCTACTCTGTCAACCATTTTTTTCCAGGTAGCTTGAAACACCATACTGCACTGGCTGAAACAGAATTGTAGCAAGGTGAATAATATCATAAGGTGCAAATACATCAGCATTTAGAACACGAATCACATGCATCACCTGAAAAGAGTTAATACCATACTGATCTACTTTTGACTGAACGTCCTGTACAGTCCTCCATGCAAAAACCTGATGCCTGTCTTGTTGTCCTGAATTAGGAGCAGCTTTGAAAACAGGAAAAGCCACAGGCCCACCAGAAGAAGCAGCAGCAGCCATCTCCACCCTTTTAGGTGGACCTATTTTCTCTAACAGATTCCAATCTCCCACTTCAGCTGCTTTCATTCTCAAGTGCTACCAAAATTGCAAAGGATGTCGAGGAGTCACAGCCACCTGGCAGAGAGGCAGAGTCCAAGAACGAGCAGGCCTGGATCTGCTACGAGGTCTAACAGAAACAGATTACTGCTTCTTTTTAGATGTACTTATAACTGGCAGTTTATCGTCAGAACTATCACTAGACAAGGAAGGCCACAATGTTAAAGATTGCATTTGTTCAACCAGTTCAGGTGAGGGGCGGGGCAGACGGCTCAACTGGGGGTAGAGTGGAGGCAGACGACTCGGAGGAAGGCAGAGGCGGTGTAGACGGCTCAAGGGAAAGCAGGGGGGGTGGAGAGGGTGTGGGGTGGGGGGGGGGTGGGTGGGTGTGGGAAGCAGCCGAACCACGGGACGGTGGGGGAGGAGCAGGCGACCGACAGACGGATGGGTAAGGGAGGAACAAATGGCCTGTTATGAACAAAAATTCAGTTGATTTTTTTCTGTGAGAAAAAAAGTTACCACTACTGCTGGGCTGCTGCCTGTGTTATGGTAATTACGGGTCGGTTGTTAATGGTTGTTTTTGTATTAGTAAAAGCCCTGGCTGGGGCGAGTTAATGGCCCTTCTCTGACACAGTGAAGGGTGGGAACCTTTCCGAACAGTAGAAGAGACCTGAGAAGGTGGGGGGGGGGTTATGCAAAGTGACTCCAAGACCACAATGCAGCATGGGTCCCCCGCTGTACGGAGAAACTCCAAAAACAACGAGCCACCTAAGAGTTGAGAGACTGGAGTGATGTCTGGACGTGAGGAGCCGAATGCTGAGCCTGCAGAGACGCAGAACACCTTCGGACCCTCTCGCCCTGACCATGAGAGACGACCCCGGCGATGAGACCAGGCCGACTGAGTAGGAGGGGTAACACCTGGCGGGGAATACCACACCCAAAAAGCTCCCACGAGGATGGGATTCCCCCAGCTCTGCTCCTAGTGGACAGAGCTGTGCATATCCTCCTCCTCTGAGTCGCCTTGGGAGAGACGATGGATGCTGCAGACCTGTCGAGCCGCCCAATCCTGAGCTGATCATTTTTAATAAAGGCATTAAAAAGGAGAAGAAGTCTCCTGGCCCTGTTTATTTCATGGCCCAGGGAGAGACCGATGACCCAGCCTGATTTTCACTTATCTTCCTCTGTAACTTCATTTTTGCTAATTGCTGTGCAGGTGTAAGATACTTTGGTTTAGCACTCAGTTCAACTAACTGCTGAGCAGGTGAAGTATACACAGGTTTAACATAGTCTTTTGGAGATAAATACTAAGGAACAGTCTTAGCCTGCTGTTTGATTCTCACAATAGCAAACCCTGGGGGAAGCCCCACAGCAGCTGCAGCTGTCTCCTCAGGGAGAGATTCATCGACAGGCTCAGCCTCACCTTCCTCCTGTTCTTCTACTTCAGTTTCTTGCTCTAGTTCCTGTTCCTCCAATTCCTCCCATCTATCTTGTTCTGCTTTCCATTCCTTCAATGCCTCATACAACAGTCTCCAGATATGCGCCAAATCAACAACCATCTTATCCCCCTGAGATATCACTTCTCATAGTCTCTTCCCAACATTTTTCCATGCCTGGACACTGAAGGCAGTGTCGGCATCAGCTTCAAAGTCCTGTGATTTTCACCATATCAGTAAACTACAGAGAGCATAATCAAAAGTTTGAACATTTTTCCTTTTCAGTAAAGTTTTCCACGTGGACAAAACAGTCTTTTCCTCATTTGATAAATTATTTCCCATTTTTTTCCCCAATTGCTCACTTCAAATCAGATGTCTGAATTAGGTCCAGACCTCCGCAACGTCCTTGCTGCCTTCACTCATTTTTAGGGTACCCTTCGAACTTTTTCTTTTTACAGTCCAGTTGCAATCACGGCGGACGGCCATCAGATGTCATTATAGAGCACGACACAGCACAAAGTACCATGACTCCATCAGAAGGGTGCAAGAGAGATTTATTACAGCAACATGTTGCTTTTACACTTTTTCAAGATATTTACATTCACTTAGCATACACATTCACTGCCCACTGGTTATAGGAAAGAAACAAAGTTCTCAGTGGGTGACCAAGGAGCCACGTCATTCAGGGAGCCACGTCATTCTGTGAGCCAGCTAGAGTCTGTATCTCTTAACTTTCTCTCCTACATCACATCTCCATGGTGACAACCTTGGTGTCTTCCTCAGGAGAGATATGGGGCTTTCCTTTATCTTCAGGAGGCCTTTGCTGGCTCACAAGAACAGGACAGAATGTCTCTTCTACAGTCCTATGATCGAGTGATTGTTAAATACTCACTTTGATCCCAGGCCTGTGTGGGATTTCTAACTGTTCTCGCTTTCAAAGGTTAGTAAGGTCAATGTTTGCTTACTTTCCAAGATTAATTATGTATTAATTCTCAGAGTAAAAGAAGTTATCAGGTCCAAAACTCTTCCTTGATTAATATGGGTCAGCAAGTGGTATCTCATATGTTAACAAGTAGGTGTAAAGTGATTTAAATAACATGAAATCTGATGCAAAATGAAAGTATCTAGTGAGGTGGAATGGGAAAAAATTCAGACTGCAGGTTTCACAATATATGGAAATATTTCATAGCATTTTTTTCACACAAGCTCCATACCAAATGTTTTTCTTGCTTTTTTGAGAACTGGTTTATGAAAAAGAAATTGAGATAAACCATTGAAATAATTTGAACAGCAAAACCCACTTTTTTTTCAGGTGAGATTTAGAAAGAATGGGAGAGAAATTCAGAAACATATGATAATAAAGTGATAGGGATTAAATGGTTTTATACAAGGTCAATCTGGCCATAAAGTTCTAGCGATTCTTGGCTTTTTCCCTACTGCAGATCAGGCTGTGAAAGTTGTAGCACAAAGGGAAACATGGTAGCTGAAAGAAAAATACTCATCATTGAACAATACTGGGTAAGAGCATAATTCAGACCACTAATTTACACCAAGAAAAAGTCTGGCACTGCCACCAAGACTGACAGTTATCTGTCAGGATGCTGCTGCTGCTGCTGCTAAAAAATACACACGAAATATTGCTATCCAAAATTGGTATCTGACATTCATGTCTGTATTCCAGAGAAGAAAAAAGAAAGCCTACACAGTAAAGAAGTGTTGCAGTTGAGATGGACATGACTTGACAATCCAAAGTTCATACAGCAATAGCAAATTTTGTTGAGTACAGCTCCTTTTTATAGGATTTTCAAAAAACCACGTGATTGATCTCAGTTGGCTAAAATTTGGCCACCACCCAGCTCACTGGCCAATAACTGCCTGCATTCATGCTCCAGGGATTGGCTGGCGTCTGTTGTTTGAATTTGAATCTCTCAGGCCTCAGTGCCATCTTCAAAGAGATGTTTACTTCTTTCCTTTAACAGTGTAGGCTGGTAGAGTTATGGTCAGCATTACTTACGACTGTGAGGCTTCCAGGCCAGCTGTTAGTCATCACAAAGAAGCGCCTTCACTACTGAGAACTATCTACTTTTTTAATACCAGCTGCTAGGATAAATGTGAGGAAACACCTCCTCCTGTAAAATTCTGAGGCTTGTTAAATTCAGTAATAAAGACTTCTATGTAATACTATGAATCTTTTCCTTCTCTGAATTCTCTCTATTCCTTTATAAGAAAAAACAAAATAAAAAGCTCTTGAAAGTTCAAAGCAGGAAACATTATCTATATGTCTACTATCACGGAATTAGAATTTGTCTTCATAGTTTTACAAGCATGCATACAGAGGACACAGAACTTCTATAATATAAGCACTTGGCTTTGTTTTTCCCTATCTGAATGTTAAGGGAAGGAAGCTGAAATATTCCTGGTGATATCAATCATAGAAGTATAGAATGCTAGGTTGGAAGGGGACCTCAAGAATCATCTGATTCAGCACTCCTCTTAAAAATCTATCTTAAAATTTTCCAGTGTTCGGGTAATAAGTCACTTCTCAGGGGAAATACAATATCTGACTGTTCTCATTGTGAAAAGCGTTCCTCTTCTGTCTAATTGAAATTTCCCTAACAGTAATTTGCACTTATTATCCCTTGCCTTTCCCATGTGACTCCTCACAAAAACAGAGTTTCCTTTGTCTTTGCAGTTATGTTTTAAATACTGAAACATGGCCTCCCCTAAGCCTTTTTATTCAAATGCAAGCAAACCTAGTTGTCTCAGCCTCTTGACTTACCTCAGCTCAACCAGCTCTCTTCTCAGCCCATCCTTTTGATCATCTCTGTGGCCCTTCCTTGGACCTTTTCCAGCCTGTCCACATATTTTTGTATAGTGAGCATAAGAACTGAGCACACTATTACACCTATGGCTGGGTAAATTAGAAAGATAACTTTTCTGTCTGTGCTGTCTTGCCCTTGTCGATGCAGCCCAGCCTCACATTGGCTTCCTTACCTGCATCACATATATGAGCTTGCTTCCCATCAGGTCCTTTCCACAGACAGGCAGATCCCAGCCTGTTCTGCACTCCTAGGTTATATTTTTCCAGATGCAATACTTCAGACTTAGCTGGTTACCCCACTCTTTCAACCTATCCAGGTCTTTTTGCAGGGTGGCTCTCCCTGACAATGTGCCCACTTCACCACTCAGTTTCATATCACTGGCAAACTTTATAAGGTTACACTTGATCCCAATTTCCAGGTCACTTAGGGAAATACTAAGCAAAAAGAGATGAAATATTAAAAACTCTGATATATATTAAGATATTATGAAGACAAATTATGAAGATACATAAAATATACAAAAAGGGATTTTGCTAGCACAACTCTTACATCTTGGTGATAGTGAAAGAATGAAATATTGCTGCTGTGAAAAACAAAGTTTTTGCAAAACCTGATTTTAGTGACAACTATTCAGGAAAAACCAACCAAAAACTTACATATATGTGGGAATGCAGCCAGCTGGGATGAATAGGGGTTTAGCCTTGGTAGCATATGCAGGAGGCATCAACCTAAGACCATGGGAAGCAGGGCATTGAAAGGGAGATATCTAGTCAGGTCATGGTGATAAGAGTGTGCTCATGGGAATTAGTATGTCGGTGGGTGTGGGAATCCACAAAATCAGAGGGTTTTGGGAAGCTGCAAAAGGCAGGCTTCAGAGGCAGTTGAACTGTGATTAGAGCTAAGCAGCAGCCATGAGATAGATCAGTGGAAAATTTACTTAAAAAGTAGAAAAGCAAGGAAAAATAGAACAATGATCTGTGTTTTAACGCTTGTTTAGAACAACTCCCTAAGCTACAGAAAAGTTTATCTAGCAAGACATTAAGAAGGTTGAAGCTTAATAATAGAGATCTGCGTGTTGTGATTTAGGGCTTACAAGTAAGTATTGTATTCGAAATAAGCAAGCGTTGTTTTAACCAAAGATATGTGTGCTTATAGTGATTGGATAGAACTGCTGTCAATATGCTTTTGCTTTGTGTGATTGGTCAAAAAACTTATAAACTAAGTTGTAACATTAAGTTCTTGGTCTGCCTGAAATGGGAACTGCTGGCATCTTCCCATTGTCATAATCATGTAATGAGACTGATGCTGAAAAATAAAACAGCTCAAGACATGTTCCACAGCAGCTCCGTCCCGTTCGTGATTTGTACATAGCCCCCAGCCGGCGATAGGTGGAATATTAATGGAACTATTCTGTATTAAGTCATGTTTCTGGTTCTTGCTCTCAGTCGGTTTGGAGCCTGTCACATATAAGGTCATGTTTTGAGTTCATGTTTGTGATTGGACCCTTACCCTCAGAATACCCCTATATCTTGTTATGTTCACCACACCCCCGGGCATTTGAATCTTACTCAGACTGTGTGGTGTCTGCATTTGTTATTTTATTATTAAAGATCTTTATTTTTAGGCAAGCTCATCACACCCATTCCTCTATTTTATGCCACGCTCCCCTCAGCCAAGCTGGACTAGGGATCACAGCAAGCCTGACTATGATACATATATTTGAGCATCCTTCAGTTGTGACACAAACTTTCTGATTTCAGTGAGAGTATTTATTCTAGGCTTAGCTTCAAATAAGTAAACAGAAGTTCTCAGGTTCTGCTCAGTCTTGAACACTTGGTTGGAAAGAAATGAGGTGAGCAAAATACTTGCCACAACTCAGACAGAGCTAAAAGCACAGAATGAGAGCCAGGGCTCCTGATGTGTGGATGATCTGCCACATGGCTGCAAGCTATGGGTCAGAGGTCCTTGAAATAAACACAAAAGGGTCAATTCTATATGAGACAAGGGATCACTGTGTGGGATATCACTGCACTGTCAGTAAGTCAGCACAGACAGTACAGTTCTAGCAGGGTCCCAGACTTGTACCTTTCAGACAGTGTAAGATGTCACACTTAGCTCTCCTTGAAGCCCAGGCAGTTACTTATACCAGACAACATGAAAAAGGCTTAGTGGATACTAATATTCAGACCACGAATCAGAGTACAAGGTCTGAAGAGGCATTTAAATTATCTCTTTGTGACTGCAGTTCATCAGGTTTTTTTTCTCCATAACCTTTAATCCCAGCTGAAAAATCAGAAAAAAACCCCAACCAATTCAAACAAACCAACAAAACAAAGCAAAACACAACAAAAAATCAAAAGCAAACAAAACCAACAAAAAACCAAACAATCACAAACTCCCAAACCAAAATTCCACTTACTTTCTGATTAATCTCTTTTTGACATAACATATAACTACATGTTCTCAGTCTACAAACCTATTGTTTGTTACATATATTAGCCCTTTTATCAGCATTTGCAATGAAACGCCTGTACTCCTGTGCAGCAGGTAGAAAATGCACTTGGCTTCTGCATGTGTTTCAAGGTGTAGATTAAGCGATGTTTATCTTGAGAGTATTCATAAATACTTTATTATTATATTTTAAAGTCAGAATAATGAATCTTATCAAATATTTACAGAGTAAATTTATACCCTTGATTTAGGTACCTTTGATGAATCTGGCTGCCTAATTCTTTGACACCCTTCTTGTCTGTAGTTTTGTAAACCAGTCATTAGCCAGTGAATCATTGAGCTGTTAACAAAGTCAGTGTAAAGGTAAGTATGATACAGAAGCAGAGTTATTTCATAACACTTCAGCAGTATACAATGCAATCAGGTGAAAAGAAAAGAAAAAAGGAAATCTTTAGGACAGTTTAGAATGCATTAAAATCAAAATATCCCCATTTACTGAGCAAAAGAATTGGAAAAGCAAAATACTACTTGAATGTTTGAGTTTCTGTCTCTATAAAAACTGGAAACTATAGCATCCACTCATTCCTACTTCAAATCCATACTGACTGTACAAATTCACCTTTCAGCTATTCCCAGGAAAGAAACTTTTCAGAAAAAAAGATTTTATTAGTTTGAAATATAATGACCAAGTTAAGAGCTTGATACTGCACAAAATATGGTGCCTGTACCAAGTCACACAAAAGGTCTTTGAAATGCAAAATGTACCTGGTGTAAGTGCATTTGACTTTATTCAACATGTTGGCAAACAAGGTGCACGTGGCTCAAAGGTGACTGATTTTATAAACGCACAGAAAGTATTTTAATTACTAAATTAATCTCTCTTATGCAGAGCAGTGGAAACACATTACTTGTATTGTTCCACAAGAAGAGCTCAATCATTCAGCTCTGGGGAGCTTGGGAGAATTAGAGTGAAACATTTCAGAGAAATATGTGCAAAAGTTGCCTTCTTCAAATCCCGCTGCCACTGGTTTTGACTGCTTTTAAACACATGAGCAGTGCTAAGGAAATAGATGGTAGATAAAACTAAAGAACTTCTGCCAGGTAATTCACTTCTGTGGGATCACTTATATACTTACCAGCAAAGCCTTTGCAGGAATTGTTGCAGTTCATATTTTATTTTGTTAAATGGTTTGTTCTATTGTTCCCCTATACTGTCCCTGTTATGTTTGCCCAATTATCCCATCATAAAAAAAACACAACCAATATTTGAGATAGCAGCAATTTTAATGGAATAGTTTAGAAAATATATTTTGACAATATAATTTGATTAAAAATATGGGATAATTTGGTTCAAATAATAGCACATAAGAAAAAGATAACCGCAGGGTACAGAGTGCAGGGCTCTTGGACCCTTGCCACCTCACTTACAAGCTTGCCAAGTGAAGATTCCCCCCTTATATGCCATGTGTCAGTCATCTCCTGCCATATTCGATTCATCACACTTCTACCTCCGCCCTCATCACCACCTTTACCGTGCATGCTCCACCACTAGTTTTGGTGGTCACACAAGTCTTTGGGGGTCATCACTGATGAAGGTTCTCCTTTTTCTCTTTGTCCTTTAATTCACCTTTGGGTTACAGATGCGCACCAAGCCAGTACAATATAGGCCAAAACTAACATATTACTACATTTTAGCATCAAAGCAATAAATCTCTTATGGCTGGCATTTTCATGGAACCCAACCAGATTTTCCCTTTTTTCTGTTAATTTTTAGTAACTGTTATCTCTTGCTTTTTCCTCCTGTCCTTGCACATCTGCCGGGGGGTGGGGGGGGTGGGGTGGAGCCCCTCCTCACCCTTTTTTTCCTAACATTACAACTTTTAACTGTTTTATTCTTTCAAAATATTATTACTGTATCAATATTGATTACTGTTTCAATTTTATCAGCACAAATCATACCTATTTACTACATCCCCAAAGTTGGTTTATCCACAGGTTGTACTCTTCCTCAAAACTGCCCTTAGAGCCATTCCCCTCGCTTTGTTGCAGCTCCTTCCCTGCCTGTCAAGGCAACAAGGCCCCTTTTTCCAGAACCTTCCCTGCCACTATCTCCCCCCGGGCCAATCCCCAACTGAAACATCCACTTGGAAATCCCCTAATCTAGGGGATGCCCCATTGGCCCATGTGAGTTTTCCCTCTCCTCCCCCTACCCTGATTAGTTCCAGGTTACTGATGTAATCCCCTTGCTTCCCCCCTTAAAGTTTTCCTGTTGTTTGGGTTTTTGCATCCATGCCCTGCTTTGTGATAGTATTTAATCTTGTGCACTGAGGGGCTTGGGGCTCTTTTGTCCTGTCCCCTTTACCTGGAATAAACATATCCCTGTGGAACCTCAGAACAGAGAGCCTCCTCCTTTCTCCTTCGTCCAGTCCCTCACATTGCTGATTCTGCACCATAGAGCAACTGGCATTTCAGACTCAGCTGTGGGTAGAACCCAGTCCCTAGCTGTTCCCCACTCCTGGCACACTTCCGGTGAGCTAGTGGGGGCTCTGGTGGGCTGTATCAGGAATGTTTTCACTGAATCGTCTTTGAATCAATCTTGAATCAATGTGCATTTCACTTCTTTCTAAGCAATTCCCATTATTATATCTGTGTGGATGTGCTCATCAGACAAGCATCTCATGTAATCGTCTTTACTTCATAAATCATAATACCAGCATTATTAATTTTTCATAAAGCAATGTATATAGTTCTTTTATTTTCTAAATAAAGTTGGTTAAACACAATTGCCTTATAATTAATTAATTATCAAAAACTACTTTTGCTAGGTCTTTTAGCCATTTCCCTAGTTAAATTGTAAATTGGGCAACTCTTCATTTCAATACCCATGCAGATGGAGAAAAAAATTCTGTTGGAAACTAAAATAGCTAGTCCAACATTCACATTCTTGGGAAACAGAGGTTTAGAGAAAGAGACAAAATGAAACCTTATGGATGTTTCCTATCTATTTCATATCTTTCCTCAGTTCACCACCTCAGTAAAGCTATTGTAAATCTTTTTAGCAGACAACTGAGGAACTAGTAACAGCATCTTGTCCAACTAAAAAAGTGATTTGGAGGGACATTTATGATTTAGAGGGACACTGTACTTTTAGTGCACAAAACGGTGTTGTTTTTTGGTGATGACTGGAAGATAGAATAAAGTATCCTCCAAATATTCACCAAGAGTTAGCATCTGTTTAAAGGCCAAAGAAATTAAAATCTCTTCTCAGGAGTCTGTTACAACAGAAAACCATTTACTTATTTGATTGCATGACTAGGACACTTAAATGCTGGATTATACTAGACTTGTTTATAATAGAGGATGTGACATGCTTCTGTGAAACCACCCACGGCATCAAACTACATGGCCATGTGAAAGATTCCACCTCCTGGCCTTTTGAAATTGATTCTTGCATTTAATAGGAAAAGGTGATTTGTGACACTTCATTAAATGAAATCTTATAAATTACATATTTAGCTAGTATAATTAAGCATTATTGAGAAGTTCTTCAAGAACAGTTACCCAGGACCATACAAAACTGTCAAAAACCAATTTCATTTTAAATGCACTATGGCTTCCAGATGATGTTGTAAATGCTAATAGTCACACAGTCTAATTAAGCATGTTTTTATTACTCATTAATTGAAGAGACACAATCAAAATCAGACATTTAAAATATACCTTGTATAGGTACAAAGAATTAAAGAATAATATAATACAAAGAATTAATTATAGGTACAAAGAATTAAAAATAATTATGACACCAGCTTATAAATTAATAAAGCACAGAATTGGTGTAACGAATGAGAATATTATCAGAATAAAGAGTTCAATTTTACCTTATTGTTGAAAACAGTATGGACAAGTACCTAATAAGTTATCTCTGTTCAGCATTAGCTAGAAATACATTCAGATCATAGCACCTAAGTTATTAAAATATCATATAAATTCTCAGCAGTTATTCAGCTAACAAGAAAGACCATAGGAGTGCCTGAATGATTTGCATTTTATTATAGCTTTTCTTTTATGTCCTATTAGACTTCCAAAACTGCAGATGAAGCTAATACGCTTCAAGAGGTGGACAGTGCTCAAGAAAATACAATTCCCTGGAAAGGTTGCATTACTGGACTTGGTCATCTGTCTAGAAAGTTTTTGGGGACATCAAAACATGTAAATACTTGGTCTTTGGATAAGTGTAAGCATTGTTATGTTAGTGACTCATGAGAGGGGACTTAGGTTAAAACTGAAAAAGAAAAAAAAGTGTTTTGTGGACTTTTTCTGTATTTATTTAGCAGAGTGAGCCTATATTTAGTCCATTTCAGATACCTTCCAGGTTTTAAATTCTTTGCTATCAGAAGAGATTGCACCTGGTCCCAGATACAGACCTTATCTGTGCATATTAAGATACAGTAATAGAATCACAGAGCACTTTGGGCTGGAGGACACTTGATAGTTCATCTTGTTCATTGACCTGCCATGGGCAAGGACATATTTCACTAGATCAGGTTGCTTCAGCCACACTTGAACTTGAACACCTCCAGTGTTGTGACATCAACAACTTCCTGGAGAAACTTGTCCCAAGGGAAATTTGTTCCAATGTTGTTGTGTTGTGTTAAGTTGGACTGTTCTGCTTCCCCCTGTTCTGCAAGGGTTCTGCCCTGGTTCTCCCTCCCTTCCCGGTTACTGTCAGTTACCCCAACTCCTCCCCTGTTGTCTTAGCGATCAAATGTATCTTTCTTAAACCCCTCCTCAGTTCCCTGCCTGTCACTCTCCGTTCCCACCTTTTTCTGGAACCTTCTACCCAGGGCAGTGAGTGATTGGCTGGGGAGCCAGGGCCCCTCCTCTAAGTGTTTCCTATTGGTCTCTTCCTCATGTCAGTCCTCTGGACCCCACTTCCCCTCTGTGTCCCTATTGGTCCAAGGACGGGGTCCTCCCTTATGTCCTTCATCCTTTATAAACCACTGTAGTCCCACCCTCCTTGTCTTCACCTGTTCCCCCGGGATTCACTAAAGCCTGGATTAACTGCAGTTGGAGTCCATCCTCTTCCTTTCTGCTGGCTGCAGCCCAGACATGGCCACATCCTGCACAAGGCATCGCTTGCTGCTGTAATGCAGGTTGATTGCTGTAGGCGCTGCCCCGAAGCACCGCGATTGGGGTAGTGCCCCCTGTGCTGTTAGCGGTGCTGGCCAGCTAGCCGGACATCCGAGGAGGACAGCTCTTCCGGAGCCACACTGCTGCACAATATCCCACCATCCTCCTTGTAAAAAAATTCTTCCTTAAATCAAATCTAAGTGCAACCTGTTTTAATTTAAAATCATTGTACTCTTACTACAGGCCTTGGTAAAAAGTATGCTTCCATCTTTCTTATAAGCCCAGTTTAATTATTGGAAAGGTGCAGTAAAATCTGCCCTAAGTCTCCTCTAAGCTGATCAATCGCAGCTGTCTCTGTCTGTCTTCACAGGAGAGCTGTCTCTTCCCTCTGACCATTTTTGTGGTTCCCCTCTGAACCCACTCTGCAACAAGTCCATATCCTTCCTGTACTGGGACCCCAAGGCTGGAGGCAGCACTGCAGATGAGGTCTCACCAGAGCAGGGCAGAGGGGCAGAAACCCCTCCCTCCCCTGCTGACCTCAGGGCTTTGCATGCAGTCCAAGACACACTTGGCTTTCTGGGCTGGCTCATGTCCAGCCGCTCACCCACAGCAATCCCAGGTCCTTCTGGGCAGGGCTTCACTTGGTCTCTTCAGCCCCAGCCTGTGTTGGCACCAGGAATTGCCTCAAGACAGGTGCAGAACCCAGCATCTCACCTTAAAATTCATGGGATTCCCATGGACTACTTTGTACAACACCACTTCTCAAGCTGTCCAGATCCCTCTCAATGACATCCCATCCTTCAGGAGTATCAACATCACGAGTTAGCTTGGTGTCATCTGCAAACTTGATCCCTTTGTCTATGCTACTGATGAAGATATTAAATAGCATGTTCCTAATACTGAGTCATGAGGGACATCATTCATTACTACTTTCCATTTTTAATTGAACCATTGACAGTTACTCTTTGGACAAGGTTGTCTAGCCTGTGTCTCACCTAGTTCTCTGTTGGAGGTTAGGATTTTTTCCTGTTTTTCTTTCTCTCGTGGAATTTTGTCCCATTTGTTGCTGAGACAATAACAATAGTTATGAGGACAAAAGATGTGGTTGGGAGGAGGAAGAGGGGGAAGGGTGCAGCAGGCTTCTCTTTTACCTGAAGAGTTTTCTCTCCAGAGGAGCAGAGATACTACAAGCTTTTTGCTTGGGAGCTGTGGCAGCTAAATCTGGTCTGTAAATTGCACAGATAAAGTAGCCTTAACAGACACAACTCATCCAGTCTAGCTCATTTGAGGAGTAAGCAAGTCCCTGGGTCTGGTAATGATAGGTCAGATTCAAATTCAAACAGGGGACCCCAGCCAATCCCATTGAAATTTGGTCAAGAATGCAGTCATATCATTGGCCAATGAGCTGGGTGGTGGTAAGATGCCAACCAATCACGTGTGTAAGTGCAGGAAATTCGAAGTCCCTGTAAAAGGAGATGCCAAATAATAAACTTTGTTGTTGCTGCATGGACTCAGTGTGTTCTTATCACCTGCCTGTCTCCACATCAGTGACAGTGTGTGATGGGCTGTTCTGGACTCCTCTCTCGCTCCCTGGCCCTTGGCTTCAGAGGAGGACAGTCAAACTATTGCTTACCACAGAGAGAATCCACTGTCACTGTAGGGCCCAGCCCTGTACAGCTTCTTCCTTACTGAGCGTGACGTGTTGCCCGTAAGAGCAGCCATTGCACTGGGACCTTATTAACACCCAATCTTGCTGGACAGGACACTCACCGTCTCTTTGGGTGATTCAGGGGAAAACCCAGGACCCCAAGCCCATCCCCCTTCCTGAAGAGTTCATCTCCCTGGGATTTTGTGGCAGTCACTACCGCTGCTCAGCACCACTGCTTTGTGCTGCTGCCTCAGGCTTTTTCACTGCACTCTAACCTAGCACCCAATGTCCACCTGACCTCCAGCTCCTGCTAAGACTGTGGAGTTTTCTGTTATATTTTGTTTGCCACTGCAGGGGGCATGCCTGCCACTGCCGTTCCAGCCACCGCTCTAAGGTTCCTTCTGCAGCCCATTTTGCCATCCAGCCCAGCCACCATTACCACATAAGGGAGACATCGCTGAGCTCGTGCCACAGTGCCCCCTGGAGCGGTGGGGGAATCATCGCACCCGTCCTGCCCGGCTGGGAGCCAGTTGCTGGCTGTGACCGTAACTACATGAAAGGTGAATGTGCCTGCAGCTGAGAGAAGGCTGTTACTCACATTGTGGGTTTTTTTTGCTGATGCTGCTGTTGTTTGTTTCCCTTGTTATCTGTATACATACTAGTAAAGAACTGTTTTTTCTTTCCCCATATCTTTGCCTAAAAGCCCCTTAATTTCAAAGTTATAATAATTCAGAGGAAAGGGGGTAGTATTTTTCATTCCAAGGGAAGTTCCTGCCTTCCTCAACAAATACCTGTCATTTCTAAAGACCATTAATGACTCACTGTCATCCTGGTACAGGCATTTGATTTGCTCGAACATAGCTTCAATGTCTAAACCCTCTATTTTTCTTTATTTACATGATATATACTCCCTCACCTAGTCCAAGTTGAAAAATCACTAAAATTATAACAAACGAAAAGGTCTTTGGACCTTAAAGCAAGATCGTTTCGGTCCTACCATAAAATTATCAAATAAATACTACAAGATTTAATTTCAAAGCCTTTATACATGTAACATAATTCCAATAGATCAAAATAGTTTGTATAGAAAGTATTTTTTTTAAGTATTTCATCATGATGCCTTGAGATGCTCACATAGAACAGAGACTAGGCAGAACTAAAGGAATGAAGTAGGTATTTATTAAAAGCCCTAGAAGGATACACCTTGGGCTGCAAAAGAGACTGGCCTGGGCTTTGCCCAAGATGGACCCAAGATGGTAACAAGATTAATGACTAGTCATGATGTTTGACAGTTTAATAAGTTTTGGTCAATTTACCTACTGGGGTTAATTGTCCAATTACAGCTTCAGGTTCTAAAGTCCCATCCTCCTGGTTTGCTTTCATCAATTCGCTGTTTATGCTTTTTGGCTTGAGACTTTAATGGTTATTCTTGGTTCTCAAGCTGGAAAAGGCTTGTTTTGTCTAACCACCCTGTGAAGAGAATTTATTAACACTTAATATGAATTTCAGAGTTACACACTAAAGGGGTATAGACTCTGAAAAATATGAAAGCTAAAACTTAAGGCATCAATACCTTGATGCCTTAATACCAGTAATTAAGGATTTCCAGTAGAATACCACTATGAATACCAGTAAATGGATTTCTTTTGTTGTTGTTATTTATGGTTTTGTTAATGCTGTTGAGTCAGGGACAGAAAGAAAGACTCCAGTCTTCAGGTGGATCAGAAGGCTCAAGAAGAATTCTTTATTAGCAAGAAGCAGCAAGTTTTATAGTCTCATGGGACCAGATTGATCTCAAAGTAGAAACATCTCACATTATTGGTGGCTATGAATAGCAAGCTGTGAAGAGCCATAACTACAAACAATGGTTAAAGAAAGAGGGATAATAATTGTTTGAATTCTTTCATCTGAGATTCCCAGACTCAGCCTGGGAGAAATTGTCTCTGTTCTCTCTTCAACTGAACTGAGAAATTCCACAGGTTGTTTGTCAAGTTGTATGCACTGAGTACAGAAAATGCTGCAAAAACCCAGCTGGCAGTATTTCTTTGTTCTCACTTCTGTCATAAGTTGTCTGTCTCACTTTCTGATCAAATCCCTGATTTCTCTCTCAGCCAGTTTCTAGTTGCAACTACTATGGTACTCTCTGTATAAGTGACAAGCATTTAGTATTCTTCTGTAGAACAAGGTTCAAAATATAGCTAGGTTGGAAAATAACTGGCCTTATCCTGACAATTTCTTGTTACTAAAACAACCTAACCTCTGACCCTTTGGCATTATTCAAGAAGGGTGTCTCAAAGAACCACCTTACAGCTGTGTCTTTGATCAGGGTTCAGGAATAGCTGGATCTGACTCAGGCTTGGGGAAGGAAACGCACATGGTGTGTGACTGCAGTACCAGCAATACATCAAGTTCCACTGCTATGGCTCAGTTGTTTGCTAGTATTGTCTCTGCTGGTGTTACTTGCAGAGCTAATAGGAAAAAAGTGAACTGCTATGATTTATAGCTGTTTCTGCATTACAGGGTATAGATCCTGTTTTTCGTTTGGGCACAGGAGTATTTTCTTTGAGCAAGTTTCACTGCCAAAATGTGTTACAGATTTCAAACATTCCCCTAACACAGACCAGTGACTACAGCAATTTGGTGGTTTTGCATGGGAGGCATTTATTGAAGTGATGTAAAAGTTTCTGTGTAATTGACAGTCTGTGGAACCACGTCTCTGTGAAAAACACATGTTAAAGATGAAAAATCTTGAGAAAGCTCTCTTTTCCTTTCAGCCTGGAACAGGTAACCAGGCTGGCATGGGGCTGGGCCAGGCTAGGCAGACTCTGGCACAGGATCGGCCCCCTCCCCAGGGAGCCCGCTGAGCCCTGTCCCAGCCAGGCCAGGCCCCAGCAGCTGCCAGGCAGGGAGGGAGTGGGGAGGCTGCAGAGTCCCTGGGCAAAGCAGGGTTGGGCTGCAGCTGTTAACATCTTGCCACAAGGTCCCCTGCCCCAGCATGGCTGAGATCATGTGGCTGACACCAGAGGTAGCCCTGCAGCCTGTGCAGAGTAACCCTGCAGCAAGAATTAAATCAAGAGAAAACCAAAGACTTAGCCATGCCACTGATTCTTACACAGCCCCAGCCACTGTTCCTGCCACAAACACCAAGTGATCATCTGCAGGCCCTGGGTGAGATATTAACTCTTTCAATGCTTCAATCCTCCCTCAAGTGAGAGAAATTACTGAGATATAAGCATGTAGAGAAGCAACATGAAGACACCGAGGTCAGCGAAGAAGTCAAGTCCAGATGGGAGGGATGAGGAGATGCCTTGATCTTGGGGCCAAAATCCTCCTGTAGAGCTGTGGAAAAAAGACTCTGTTTCCTTGTAGCACATGAAAGCCATGGGGAGAGGAAGGGTTCAGTTTGATATCAAGCAACGGCCTCCATGCCTAAGTAAGCAGATGTTAGAGTAGTTGTGATCCTATGAGAAGTTTGAACAGAGAACAAGAAAAGAGTAGTCCTGTGCCCCCAAGAGAAAAAAAATGAGATCTCTCTTCCCAGAAATGAAGATGATTTTAGAGATAGATAATGAGAACTTTTGCTTTTGAACAATTCATCTTTAAAACAATACCCCATAAGTTGACATGGCGCATAAACACAGCTGTGGGAAAAGCTTGTAGAAAATGGGAGGGACTTCACGATTGCAGATTTCCCCTGGGAGCTGCTATTCATGAGGAAATTAAGAGTCATGAGAGCATTGTTTTTTTCTTGTGGAGAAGTCTCCATAACATTAACAAGAAGGACTTCTCTCCCTAAGTGAACTGAAAAAGGACTATTCTAGAGGTGGTAAACTGACTGAAATTTTAGGTTTTGTTTCTTTATATTGTCAGTAGGAAAAAAAAAGGTTGTGGAGGGAGGAGAAGTATTCTGAAGGTTTTGTTCTGATTCTTATTACTCTTTAGTTACTGTTAATAAATTTTTCTTTATATCCTTTTAAAGTTCTGAGCCTGCTTTGCCTTTCTCCTAATCCTACCTCATAGCATGAAGTGAATGCACCGGTGATTGGCCAGCACTGGAACCCACCACATTCACTGGTGCATAGACCGGGCAATCTCAAAATTGGCGAAATCTCAAATTGGTGAACCAAAACCACTACACGAAATTGGTGTTTCTGCGTGGTTTTGAATGAAATCACCACAAGCCTAAAGTTCATTAGGCTTTGCTGTTTGCCGTCGCACCTGGACCCCAAGAGAAAGGACAAGCCGTATAACGAGCTAGATGGTTGTCCCTTTTCATCCAAGTGGTGTCACCGAGTGGCCGCTCCCTGCCTTGAGCTCCTGAGCCAGTACTGAGGGTAGAGATTTGGCCTCTGGCTTGGAACGTCTCCCTTCCACTTGGCCTAGCCAAAGGTGGGCACCTGAATTTTCCTCCTCATAGCTGAGTGGCAAAAAGAGAAAGAGGGACTTTGGTGGCAAAGTTCCAAGATGTTTATTCTTCCCCAGAGGAAGAAGCACCAAGACATTACAATGAAACTAACCCGAAGGCAGACACACAGAAGAACACTGCTTGTAGGAGTTGCTGGGGATTGCACGGTTGGGACGGATGGAGACGAGGTCTCTTTGAAGCCAAGTCGTATAACTTGTAGTTTATTACAAAGGGCGTGGGTGCAGGGCCCTGTTGCGAGCTGCCAGCCGCAGCTCGGAGCAGGGCCGAGAGAAGAGAGGCTTAAAGTGTAAGAGAGTCAACGGCAAAGGTTTAAGAGCGGAGAGCATGTAGAAAGGAGGGGGTGAAGAAGTGCAGAGGGAAGACAAAGAGACAAAGAAAGAAAAGGGTGCGAAGAGGAGCGCGACAACGAGCAAAGAGATAAGGGAGAAGAGAGATAAGAAAGCGCCAAAAGAGAGCGAAAAGAGAGCGAAGCTCCCGTTACAATACAATAAATCATCTTCAGTGTTGAATATCAGATTCTCATTAACCTATCTACTACAGCATGCATATCCTATAACATTTCCACACAACCTATAAGAATCACTACATTACCATACTACATTTACGTGTTAAACCCTAAATCTTATTCTTTGGGCCCCATCTGCCAAGCTGCAAGGCCTGCTCAGATTCTTAGGCCTGCCTGCTTGCAGAGGGAATTGTTTCCTCCAGGGGGGATTACATTCAACTGGCCACAACTAAGGTATCTCAAAGGTTGCTTTCATGTCAATCTCACTTATGGTTTCTATATTCTCAAAATCTTTTGCCAGGCAGTCATATTTAAAAGGCTTTCTTGTTTCATCCTCCCCAACAACTGCTAAAGGGATTTTAAGGTTATAAACGGGGGCAGTCTCGGGGAGGAGGCTACCTACAAACCAGTCATGGGCTAGTAAGGAGGAGCATGGGGTGGGTTCCTATTAACATAAAAACAATGGATAAGAAGGAGGGAGGAATGAATGCATAATCAACAAATGGGTGAAGGGAAACAACATAACTGACATAGAATCTTCTGGTTAAAGGGGTGTAGCAAACAACTGACAAGCTGCAGGGGCAGGGTTTAGAGGACTGACAGGGAAGACTCAGGAAACATGGGAGGTGCAGAGGAGATTGATGTGGGGATTGACATAAGGAAAGGTGGGAAAATGTAGGGTAAACAACTTCTGGGAAGAACCATTAGGGAAACTGAACAGGGGTATATGGAACAAACCATATTCTTTATTGTTACCCCAAGGAAGATAAAATGAGAAAATTTAATACATTTCATTTGTGCCATGAAATGAGTAATTTGTGAAAGGTTCTGTATGAATAAGGTAGGTCATTTACTGACTCACCATTTTCAATTTGATTACTGTTCATATATTGTTGTGTCTAATTTAAGGATGCCCTCACATATTGAAAAGACAGAATAATATTTGAGGAAGCGAAGGGAGCCGACCCCTCCTGATTGATCAGCATCGAACTCCGATTTATTGATCCAACATGCACATTTTATAACTGTGTTAATTAAGTTCATATATATTGCAAAACCCGAGCTCATCATTGGCTACAGATTACACACCAACCCTTCCTTTTGTTTTCAATACCTGTGGTTTGTTATTGAGACCAAAACTTGTTTTTCTCATCCTGTTATTAACTGTTCTCAAGGTCTCCATGTTTGTCATTCTGCTTTCCCATAACTATCCAAGGACAAGGTATTTACTTGTTATTAAAAAACAAGCCTGAGAACTTTGCTGTTTACAGGAATGTGCCTGAGAACTTTGCTGTTTACAGCTGCCTTTTACTTTTCAACCAGCTGTATATTTTCATGGCCTTTTTTCCTTCAAGCCATGTCTGAGCAAAATTCTCCAACAAATATTCTTAAAATTTATTGCAAATGCATACAAGAAAATTAGTTTTAATTGTGTGGTTTGAGTTTAAGTTTGTGTTTCTCTTTGGTTATGTTTTGGCAGTAATGTGTTATTACAAAAATACATTCATTTTAATGTATTTTTGTAATAATAATTAAACAACAGCGTCTTCTTTTGGATATGTGCAGGAACTAGGTCCTAACCTGTTAGTATCATTGCTTTTTATCTGGGAAGGGCAAAAATTACTGAAATCAATTACACTTTAATGAAGCCCATCATTATAAAATGGTTTGTTGTAATATCCTCTGTATCAATACGTTTCTTCACAACCCTTTCCAAAAGTTACAAATAAAAGACAGATATTGTTAAAATATTAATCTTTCTAAGGTATTTTTAAATCTAATGAACTAATTGTTCTTTAGTTTCCTTACTGCCTAAAAAAAAAAGGAAAACATAATTTCAGATTTAAAATTTCATTTACAGTTTTGATTCAAATACCAAAACTGAAGCTATTTACTTGAATCAAGTAAAAAAACAAACCAAACAAACAAAACAAACCCAACCAAACCACAACAACAAAAAACCCCAAACAAACAAAAAAATTGAAACACTAGAATGCAACTTTAGAGAGATTTGGAAGACACCTGAGAAAGTTAAAGTCCTTAAAATTTTGGCACATAGTTAGAAACATATGCATTTTTAATTTCAGTTTCTATAGATTCTGTATTCCAGTACTTATTCTATTCTTCATTTCTCACTAGGAGGTAAATAAATTGATTTCAACCTGAACTAAAGCTTATGGATCATGAAAACTGAAGTTGCTAGTTGTAATTCTCATGTCCTTTCACAAGGCCTTCAAACATGTGCTTTAAAAGGCTCTGTAAATATGAGCAATCCCAACAATCTCAATGACTGTGAAGATTTCTCCATGCTTTTACAATGAAAGGTAGACATTCTTGAAACAAAATCAGACCTCCAGGCTTCTTGGTATTCCCAGTGAATGTTCTCCTTCCCATTCACAGCAAATCTGTCCTTTCTGTGACATCTCAGCCTTAAGAGAAGATCAAAGCTGCTCCTGCTGAGATATGTCATCTCAGACACTACCAAAGCACTAGAGAAGGAAGGTAGGAAGATGCAAGTATAAGAAATATTTTCTTTGCCTCCAAAAAGCATGCATGATTCAGAAAGTTTCCGTGTTATAAATTCTACTAAGGCTCTTTTGTCCCAGAGGTTATCTCTGCATTTGAAACAATGGGAAACTCATAAAGTTACTGATATTCAGAAACATCTCATATCTATGTACTTTTAGTTTCCTAATTTGTTAAGACTGTATGTTTTTCAGTCATAACATTCTGCAGAAAAATGTCAGGCAATCAACGTAATTTTATATTAAGTAGAAAATTACTTCCTTTGAAGTTTGGCATCTTAATCTAGAGATGTTCTAGTAAGTGGTGAACTAGTGTTCACCATGAATTTTCATCACATTTGTGACTATAGAAATTGATTGAAGGGTATATTTCAATAAGAAACTCTGCCTAATAACTACTTTATTCTGAGTATAATGATAAATAATATTTCATTTTCTCTTCATTTAAATTTTGTTGGAATCTGCTTTTTTGAAAATTTTGTTTAAAAATAGCCAAAGGATGTCTGAGAACTGACAGCTCTCTAAGTCTCCAAGGATACATTTCTTCTGGCTGTATGGCTCAGGGTTTGGAATTTTCAAGTTCCCATTTCCAAGAAATATGCATCTTTGATTTTGCGATGCTACTTTATCTACCTGATGATGGAGTCACAGCTTGAGCTCGTTCACAAACCCTGGGGAAATCATGAAATTCTAAAACTGATTAGTCCAAGTTCCTATAGTGTTGTAGTGTGTTCATTAAGTTCATTTAATTCCTCCCCCATTTTATGTATCTGCTCCCCCCCATTTTGTGTAAAATGGTTCTGCCCTCCTCAGTTTTCCCGCCACAGCCCTGCCAGTTATATTGTCAATCTTTTAGGTTATATAATTCCTCCTCCCCCTTTTTCCCTTATATGTATGCTTTTTCTTCTCCCTGGGCCAAGTCAATCACCCCCCCACTCCACCTAGCATTCCAGAAGCTTCTCCTCTTTGGGGGTTGTGGTTGGCTGTGGTCCCGGGGCCCCTCCCATACCTTGTACCTATTGGGCTCTCCACTATGTCATTTGTGTTAAGCTCATCCCCTCTTCTCCCCCTGTTGGTCTTCTGTAAACCCCTCCCGGATCCACCCCTTCCCTTTATAACCCTGAGGCACCTTTTTTTCTGGGTCATTCGCTGGTACATCAGGGGGTCACTCCTTGGTTGGCATCGTGGACTTTCTGATAAACCTGTTTCGCCCCCAGCGAGTGTCCAACTCCTTCCTTCTCGTCGTTTAGCAGCGATCCAGTCCACAACCATAGCCCGAGGCCTTACGACGCTGAGGGGTGCTGGTAGGATGCAGCTGGGTGTTGGCCTTAACCTCAGCTAGCCGGACTCTGACCTTCTCTGCCCGTGAAGGCCAAATACACCTCCCTGCACTATAGCAGCAGTTATTCAAACCTGAGCATAAAACATACACCTGGGTGTTATGCATGCAGTGTGGGTAATGGGCTGTCCAAACCTGCTTTTTCTTCTTCTTAGGAAGTAAACCAGTGACATGGCAGAGAGGCACAAGGAGAAGAAATCTTCAGCCATGATGTGCTCAAATGCTGTGCACCTTGAGGTAAAAAGCATCTGATCTTGCTATAGAAATTACAGTATGAAAGACAGTCAACAAAATTGCAGTGAGACCGAACAGCAGAAAAAGTGTCAGAGCAAG
Source organism: Melozone crissalis (assembly GCF_028551555.1). Lineage (NCBI taxonomy): Eukaryota > Metazoa > Chordata > Aves > Passeriformes > Passerellidae > Melozone > Melozone crissalis. Next base: position 68,644,701 of record NW_026535783.1, read on the forward strand.
ACAGATTGGAACACCTTGAAAAACCACATCTCTGATTCTCTTCAGGTGTGTTGATACAATAATTGGATGTGTTTCTTATACAAAGATGTAAAATCTGACCTTGTAAACTTATCAGGAGATGATGATGTTTCCATGTAAAAAAATGAACAAGAAATAGAATGAAAGCTGAATTCTATTCAGATTTTCAACTATTGAAGAGCAGCAAAAATATCCTAAAAACCCCATCATTTAAACATAACCCTATATTTCACTTTCTCAAATAAACAGCTTCAACATTTCCAGCTTCTTATACATATGAAAGCCTTTGTGGACACATAAAAGAGCTTTGAGATGTTTTATATCTTTAAGATGTGAAAATTTTGAGCCACCTAAAATAAAAAAAGTCACATATTAAAAGCTCTTCAGGCACTAAGTTGGACTAGAATTGCTCTTACAAATTTCCTAGTGTTTGGCAGTTTACAATGACTTTTTTGAAACAGGTACATACTTCAGCGAAACAAGTAGTTCTTTACCAAAATTATTGTAGGGGAATTTATGAGACATCAATAGGCTGTTTGTCTTTAATAAGTCCTGATTGTATCAAATATTGTAAAATTTCTTAGTAGCCAGATGAGAAACCAAATGCTTGGGCATTGTCAAGAGGTATGAACCTAAATCAAATAGAATAGATTTTTTATTTATGATTCGTATTTAAGAAAGACAATAGTTTCTGTCCAGTAGTGTCATATGTAGGATATTTATTAAGGGTAAGTGGAGATATTTTATGGCAATAAAATATTTTTGAACACCATCACAATCAAATGCTCCAAGAATTCAGCAATCTAGGATTTTAATTAGTATGTCATCTAAGCTTCTTTTTATTTTCATAAAAGGAATGGTGAGTGCTTTACAATGTATCTGTTTGAGGTAATGTTCAGGGACATTTAACTACAATAATACTACTGCTATCCTTACTAGTGTTACTTAATGAATATAATGGTATCACTTTGTGTACTTCCAGATTATGTGCTTTACAGTTTGTAATCAAGCCCAGAATATACTCAATATATTTTCCTTATTTCCTCATATAACCATTTTCTACTGCTAGTATTGTGATGTATTTTATATTCTTAGCATCCCCATAGCTTTAAGCAACATAAAAACTAGAGAGTGTTCATTTTATACTGAAACATTTGTTACATGAATGGAAGAGTTTAAAAATTGCATTTTCAGAAATGGAGAAATATTGTTTCAACTGGAACACATCTTCTGTAAAGCATTTGAAACAATTGGAAACTCATAATGTTACTGACATTCACAAACATCTTGAAATCTGTATTCCAAAATATTATCATAACAAGCACTGCTTTATTTTCATATTTTCAGTGTGTTCCATTTATGTGAGTAAATTATGCTTCCTAAGATATCTGTAGTATAACCAATAGTACTTCAACTAAAATAACAGCTTAATGTTTTGAATTCCTTGATAGACTAACATAAAGCATAAAACTAAACAAAGCACACAAAATTGATCAAGAGTGACTGGCAAAGACCATGTGACATGTCTCGCTGATACCCTGTAGGTATGGAATACCTGAGGACAGGTTTTGGGGTGCCTTTGATTATATCAGATAGCTGGGAGAGTATGGCAACAGACTCCAACAGGTTATTTTAGAAACTTCCTTTTGTCTGTTCAACATTGCTTGCTGCAGTAGAAAATAAAATTTTCCTCTAATTGTCTAAGAAAACTATATTTTTCCATCATCTTATTAATAATCATATTAATAAAAATTTATAGAGATTAAACTATGCATGAGCAAAAAGTACATGTCCTTTGTTAACTACTCCCTCCATTAAAAATAGGAGGACTTACGGTTTTTATTATTTGTAATCAGAAATTTAGGTAAGAAAACATTGTGTCAATTTTCACAAATTAAGATAATGCTATTAAAATAATTAAACATTCAATACAGAAATAATTGTAAACTCCTCCAAATTATGCTAATCTTTTAAATTCCCTGTGCTGGCTTTCTCTTTTCTTTTTGTTCAAGTCCATATTTATTGTTTCTACCTAGAAGCAGCCTATCATCTGGATAGACAGAATACTCAGCCTGTGTTCAAATTTACATTTATCAAAGCAATTTTTGTCTTGAATTAGGCAGTAACTGAAGAATATGTGTTTATGCAAAAAAAATCTGACGAGTTCCATTCCTCTTCTATGACTGTCAGTTTTTCTGCTGTTTTGGGGAGTTTGACATATTGTCAGTGACTGAAAGGTTTTTCTCCTATTGTTTCTAGCTAAACCAAAATAAAACAGACCTCTTTCCCCAAAATTCCTAGAGAAAATACAAGAAAATGCCTTTCTTTTCTGCAGCTACTTTTATAGTAGATGTGCTGTAACTTAATTCAGTGTAATTTTATTTGCTATTTCAACTACAATTCAGGAGACATTAATTTAGTACAAATAAACTGGATTTTGTAGTAGACTTCTGTCATATAAAGCTGGAGAACTCTGTCAAAGGGTTTTTTTGAGAACTTAAATTGGGCTAGACAGTTTAGTAAAAAAATTTGTTTCAAAACATTGAAATTAGGAGTGTCGGAAGGTGTGAAGGGATTGTTTTTGGTTCCGGAATTGAGGCAAAGATCTAAGTACAGAGGATGAATCTAGAAAAGCAAAATTTAACCATTTAAATAATTAATTCATAAGTAAATATTGGGTTGTAAAACAACAACAAAAACAATCTTGCTCTCAGACCTCAACTGCGCAGAGTCATCAGGAGAATCATCATGATCTGCCAGAAACAGCTCAAGAAAAGAATGGAGCTTTATCATTTGTGTGAATGCATGTTGCTTTTATTCTTTTGTTTTAGTTTTTGTAGTGAAGCTTTACTTGTAAATCAACCAAAGACCAATGTCTGGGTTGTTTTAGCCAGGTCTGCAGGCTCTGATGCCATCTGTCTATCTGATCACTGTTTCCATTCATAAACAGCTACAAAACCCAAAGGATTTGGCTAATCAAATTACAGTAGATGACCCATCTTGGCTAGACGGTTTGTTTGACGGTTAGAGCTTTGCACCTTGGCTAAAGGAACTCTGCAAAATAGGCTTGATTATTCTAGTAGTAATAGTTGTAGTTTTACTAGCAGTGCCCTGTATACTTCAGTGTGTGCAAAGAATTACGAGTAAGACAGTGTCTAATATTTTAGTTGTTCATTGAAACGGGGGAGATGTTGGGGAGGATGAAACAAGAAAGCCTTTTAAATATGACTGCCTGGCAAAAGATTTTGAGAATATAGAAACCATAAGTGAGATTGACATGAAAGCAACCTTTGAGATACCTTAGTTGTGGCCAGTTGAATGTAATCCCCCCTGGAGGAAACAATTCCCTCTGCAAGCAGGCAGGCCTAAGAATCTGAGCAGGCCTTGCAGCTTGGCAGATGGGGCCCAAAGAATAAGATTTAGGGTTTAACACGTAAATGTAGTATGGTAATGTAGTGATTCTTATAGGTTGTGTGGAAATGTTATAGGATATGCATGCTGTAGTAGATAGGTTAATGAGAATCTGATATTCAACACTGAAGATGATTTATTGTATTGTAACGGGAGCTTCGCTCTCTTTTCGCTCTCTTTTGGCGCTTTCTTATCTCTCTTCTCCCTTATCTCTTTGCTCGTTGTCGCGCTCCTCTTCGCACCCTTTTCTTTCTTTGTCTCTTTGTCTTCCCTCTGCACTTCTTCACCCCCTCCTTTCTACATGCTCTCCGCTCTTAAACCTTTGCCGTTGACTCTCTTACACTTTAAGCCTCTCTTCTCTCGGCCCTGCTCCGAGCTGCGGCTGGCAGCTCGCAACAGGGCCCTGCACCCACGCCCTTTGTAATAAACTACAAGTTATACGACTTGGCTTCAAAGAGACCTCGTCTCCGTCCGTCCCTACTGTGCGTGACCCCCGTTACTCCTACACACAACCAATCTTAGGGGACCAGAAACTCTGTTTTAGGAGATTCTCAGACCCAGTTTAATACTTAGAAAATGGGTTCTGAAAACTGATTCCAATAGATGGCCTGCTATCCCTTTTAGGACGTGAAATATATTTAGGTGGAAAAATGAAGACTGTTCACTGCCAGTGTGCCAAAACCCAGCCCAGTTTGTGTTGATCAGCCATGTTGGCAAAGGAAATTGCAAAGGAAGGGAGGGAAAAGAAGTACCTAAATGAGCATCATGAATCAGAAAAATCAAAATATAACTTAAAGCTTGGATCTTTATCAGGCCTTGTTTTTTCCCTTCTGTTCTTTAATGTGTCCTCCAGGTCTGCCTACTTTTTCTTTACTTTTCTACCTTGTATTGGATAAGCTGATCCTCCTGAAAATGAAGATGAAAATCATTATTTTTTCAGTTAACCCTTATAAATATGTTTAACTAACTAAGGATTTATTATACTACCAACTCCTTCAAAAATGATTTTTATGTTTTGGTTTTTTTAACATAAGCAAATGCTTAGTGAAATAGGAGATAGTCGAAGCATTTTAAGAAAGCCATCCCGAACTACAGTAGAGATGCTGTATTATTTCTGTTAATAAAATTTTTAGATTAAATAATATTTAGTCAAATGATTAGCCAATCACAGATAATTTGTGTGGTGCCAACTGCTGGGGTAGAGTGCCTGTGTTAGGTGATCAAAATTTAGTCTACTGGATTTCTCTAAGATGGTTTAGAAATAACTCAGATAACTCAGTAAGTCAGATATGGGAAAGACCATTCATTCGGTGAAGTTTTTCAGATTTTCAGTGAAGTTCATAAGAAAAAAGTATTGGAAAGTGAAATTAGGCAAAATCAACCGTGAATGCAGCTGTGCAGCTGCCATTTCCTAGAAGTATCAGAAGAATGACAGGATCTCCATCACTTACTCCTTCAGGCAAAAAAAAAAAAGGGGGAAAAAAAAAGGGAAAAAAAGAAAGACTAAGTGGAGAGGTAAAGTCAGGACTGGAAAGAAAAAGGGAAGAAAATCTAGTCCAGCCATAATATAAACATTAGATGCTGTGGGAATTCACAAAATCAGAGGGTTTTGAGAAAGCTGCAAAAGGCAGGCCTCAGAGACAGCAGAACTGTGATTAGAGCTAAGCAGTAGCCATAAGTCAGCAGAAAAATTATGTAAAAAGTAGAAAAGCAAGAACAAATAGAACAATGATTTGTGTTTTAATGCTTGTCTAGAATAACTCCCTAAGCTACAGAAAAGTGTATCTAGCAAGATATTAGGAAGTTTGAAGCTTAATAATAGAGCTCTGTGCATTGTGTTTTAAGGCTTACAAGTAAGTATTGTATTCTAAATAATCAAGCATGTTTTTAACCAAAGGTACATGCGCTTATAGTGGTTGGATAGAACTGCTGTCAATATGCTTTTTCTTTGTGTGATTGGTCAAAAAAACTTATAAACTAAGTTGCAACATTAAGTTCTTCGTCTTCTGCCTAGGATATGAGCTGCTGGCATCTTCCCATTTTCATAAACATATAATGAGACTGCTGCTGAAAAATAAAACAGCTCAAGGCACATTCCACAGCAGTCCCGCCCTATTTGTGACTTGTACATATACCCCTGGCTAGCGATAGATGCTAGGTACAGACTACAGCCTGTAGTCAGTGTGATTTGTGGAGTATGTGTAGACAGGGAGTTGCAGCTTCCTAGGGAGGTGGTCGATACCTCAAGCCTGTCAGTATTTAAGAGGCATTTTGATAGTACCTTAAATGCTGCGCTTTAATTTTTGGTCAGCCCTGAATTTGTCAGGCACTTGGAGTGCATTGTCACTATAGGTCCCCTCCAACAGAACTATTATATCCTTGCCAATTTTAGAGCATTATGCAATGCTACTAATGCTGGACCTCCAGTATCTGCCATGTTCTTTGCCAAGTTTTATTTCAGAAATAAATTATTCTTCTGCCACACTAGATTGCCTGCCAAAAGCAGTCTTTTAACTTTACATTTATACATTTTCTTGGAATAAACATCTTTCTTTTGAAATTAACAATCCCTGTGTACTTTATGGGTATGGGCCTTTGTAAAAAGTCTGATGGTTTTTTCAGACCACTGTACAGTGAATTATTATTGCATTTGAAATTGTTTCTGCCTTTTAAGAGCTTTCTCTACTGAAGAATAATTGCATTGGAAGAATGGATATAAAAGAAAATAATTTTAAATCCCATGTTCACACAGAGTGGTAATTTGAAAGAATTTTTGGAGCTAGAAAGCTGTGGAGATTTTCATCATGCACAAACCCTAAGATGTTGTGACTAGGTAGCCTAACAGTTTCACTGGAATAAAACTGAATTCAGATGTCTGCATACCTGCTGTCCTCACAAAAGTCAACACTGTTCTCCTAATGTCTTCAGGCTAAACTCCCAATTTCTTCATACATATAAACATATATACATACATACCTACATACATACCTACCTACATACATACCTACCTACCTACATACATACATACATACATACATGGATAATGGAAGCTTTGACAGTTTGATAGAATGTAGATTGCTAGTGTGGCCAAAGGAAAAAACAACTCCATATTCAATTGAACTTCTACATTCTGGTTTCTATAGAACACTTGGTGTTCTGTTCAAAAGATTAAATTTTTTGTTTTGTCTCTTTGCTATTTGTTTTGTCTCTTCACTACCTCTTTTTTTCTTTTATTTTTTATGTATAGGAAGATAATGCCTTCAAGGACTCCCTTTCTCAGGGCCAGCATTTTCATTATTAAGAGAGGCTAGCAGAAAGACTTTTGTACCCATGCAGATGATGTGGTCATGATATTTGTTCCCTTAGGAAGATAGGCTAAATCCAGGAACTTACAATAACAATTCCACTGCAATACCATGTAATCAAGCTGAGAGCCAAAGAAAAGCAGAGATATTTGATGTTTCATTCTACTGGGAATGATTTTTTTTGCATCAAAAAAAGTCCATCCAGTAATACAAAATATTTATAATACAAAAGTGTACTTCTATGCATTGTATTATTTTCCAAACATATTTTGGAATACCACATTTTTTGGTAATGTAGATCCAAATACAAAATACTCTCCATAATGATGAGATAAGAATACTTCAGATTTATGATCAATTTATCATTTTGAATATTATCCAATAGACATTTATGCTCAAAAACTCAAATCCAATTTCAAGTGTTTGATGACGTTTAAAATAATATACATATTATTACAAAAAAAAAGTCTTCTTCGAGGGAGGAAAGAATTGTATCTGCAAGGCTAACCTTAATGGAGGATCTTGTCCTTATTTTTTTTCAGGTATTTTTTATTCTGTCCTATTGAATCCTCCTCAAATTAAATGCTCTGACAGGAACAGATTTTGGCAGATAACAGATATTTTTCAATTTTCATTAGTCTCAAAACAAGTAGACAAAACTTTTACTGAAAGTGGAGCACAGGAGTGATATGACACCTGAATAATAGTACAGAAATCATGTCAGGACACTGGGCAGGATATAAGAGAGCTCTTTGTGCCTCACTGTATATGCAATAAAGTGCCACTTTGTTTGTTTGAAGAGAAATAGAAAACAATTAAAATTCTAGTTCAGGGAAATACATAGGTTGCTTATGCAGTCTTAATTGCTGTTGCAAATTCTCAGAGAAAGCTACTGGATTAATGCCATAGTGTGCATGTATGTCTGTGTTTAAGTAATATAAATGAGAATGGAAGGAGGGTGAATGGTCATGTATGGATCAGATAATTATATGGAAGGCTACAAATTTTTCCATGACCTTTCACTCACTATATGCGATTTCTCATTAAACTGAAGATTTTTTGAATGTATTGTTGATAAATACTAGTCCTACTCATGTCAATATGCTCAAAAACTACCCTTTTCCAAGATAGTTTGTGTGTATTAGAAATTATTTTTTCTGTTGTTAAAAATAGCTACAGACAGAAAAGAATGCTGAACACTCAGGATTTTTGTTAATATGTAATATTTATAACACCTGTCAAATTTTGAACATGTGCTTACAGAGGCATTTTCTGCCTTACTAATATTACTAATCCTGCTGGTGAAAAGCAAAGGCTCTTCAACCAACATTTGTTCTCTAACTTATAGCAGATTTTTAAACTTGCTCTCCAAAGGAACTGAAGTATGACATGCATCTCTGTTAGACAAGTGCAATAAATAGAAGACATCTTAAAAAGAGATTTTCAGACTCTTTTGCTGTTTCCTGCTGAAGACAAATACAAAATGAAGTTCTAGAAGTGACATACGATAAGGATCTAAATACTTGAAAAAATTGCTTATGCAGCACGTTTTCCCAAGGGGTCCAGTTAAAAACAGGCCAAACTGAGAACAAGGAAGAGCAAACATTAAAAAATACTCAAACCTTGAGGAAACATGAAACGCCATTGAGTGGATGCATAGATATAAAGCAGGTAAAGCAGCTGCTTTATACAATCAATTAGGAAAAAAATCTGGAAAATAATAAAAAATTACAACATTATTTTTTTCATCATGAAAAATCATTCAAAAAAGGAGTACCACCTAGTAAGACAGAGGTACAGAAAAGATATTTCTCTTTGCCAAACTGGTTGCAACTGGCAATTTACAAAACTCTGTGCATTTGTCTTAGACTATAAGCTTACTGCAGACATTGCCAATAACTCTTATTGTCACTTTTGATGTCACAAGTATCTGCCAGTGGAAATGACAGAGTTGGTGATCATAGTGTAAATGCATTGTAATGTGTAAAGAGTTAACAATCTGCAAATCACTTATGCAGTCAGCAATGTTCATTTCAGAGAACAAAAATACCTAGGAAGGTGAGGCTGTACAGGCATCTGAACACATGAATCAGAAAGAAAATTAAAGCTGATGAACAATATCCAAAGGATGAATATTCCGGTCTTCCCTCTTTGCTTTGATAGTGTTTCAGATTTATAAAAAATAGAAAAATGAAATACAAAAATACACTGACAAAAACTGAAACTCTTGTGAGGTAAAAATATATAATTAATAATTTAAGTATTTAATGTTTGACCTTCATCCCAAAACACTTGATCTCATATTAAAGATTTTGGATCTGAACCTACAAGCTGCCCTGCAGATTCTTTCTTTTTTACTGCTGTACCACACAAACACAAAAATCTGTCTGCAAACCTAGGCAGAACAGATCTTGTGAAACTGAGCTGCTACACAGACAGTAGCAGCTCAAGAAGCATGTACTTATTTTCTCATGCAAAATATGAACATTTTGCATTATATATTCAGAGACTTACTCTACTAGCTGGAAGTATTCCTTTTCCAAATTCCCTCAACATCCTCATCTAGAGCAGGTAACATTTCTACTCCTCTGTGGGAGTAGATCAAACTAACATCCATCCATCCATCCATCCATCCATCCATCCATCCATCCATCCATCCATCTATCCATCCATCCTCCTCTCCACTCACTTAATTATGTATTTACTTAAACTACAAACACCATAGGGAAATGATCACATCACCAAGCCTGCCAGAGTTCAAGAAGTGTTTGGACAATGCTCTTAGGCCCATGCAGGGATTCTTGGGGTGCCCTGAGCAGGCCCAGGAGTTGGGCTAGATGAGTCCTTTCAAAGTCAGCATATTCTATGTGTGTATAATTCTAGAATTCTATACAGAGTGATAAGCCACTGTGTGTCAGAGGGTAATAAAACACAGGTGAGCAGAAATATCTCATCTCTTTGTAAACTGAATATTTGCCCATCCCTCCTATAAATACAGTCCGCTAAAAGTTTGAATAAGTCTTCAGGGTTTTTACCTATTACAAAATGAGTTTACAGGACAAGTTTCCTCCTCCACAAGTTTCCTCTTGGTTGAAAAGCTAGCATCCAGAATAGCTAATGTACAAAACTTTGCAGAAATATATGCTATTGAAATTTTAAGCATCTGAGGCTGAAAGATTGTAAGTACAATTTAAGCAATCAGCCACCCTTTCAGACTGACAAATGTTTACTCTTTTCAGTAAAACCCTAATGATTTTTAAACTCTGAAATTATATGTATTTCTTAGCTTCCAATTTAGTTTATTCCATTCTTCTATACAAACTTCCTGCTTTTGAGGGGTTTTTTGCCTGGCTTTAATTTTCTTTTTTTTTTTTTTTTCATCATGAGTATTCAAGAGGGAAAAAACATTTGTTGGAGCACATTCCAGGCCATTGCAAAGTTAACTCTACATTCACATCTACAGCTTTCAAGATTTTGCAATAGAGGCATCTTGGGGTTTCTGTGGTCAAGATGACCCTGAGGTATTAAAAAGTCCCTTTTTCCCAGACTCGAGATCGAAGAAGGACTCAGGATTCTTCAGCTGTGATTTTCAAGGTTTTTTATTCTTTGTTATCTAAAACATTCTTTCCCTGACTTGCTGAGGCCTGTCCAGTAAGTCGGTGCAAGGCACACTGACTGCCTCAGAGGCGGTGTTACCTTTTTATACTAAAAACTACACGTACATTATTTACAAAAATTTTCCAATACCTATTACCTATGTTAGTGTGTTTCTACTCTAAACCAATCCAAAAGTGCCAACATCACACAGAAGATGGAGGCTAAGAAGAAGAAGGACAAGGCACGTCCAAATCCCTCCATCTTGGCTTCTGAACCCCCATTATAAAAATCTTAAAATTCTATTTTGTTATTTTGTAAGAAACTAACTATCATTCTTGTAAGAAACTAACTATCATTCTACTTAAACTTTCTTGGCTTGTGAATCCTCATATAAAGTTGGTAATTTTTTCCATGGGTTATAATCGAAGCCACAGGTGTCTTTGGCATTGTGCCAAGGTCTTTGAGCCCCTGGCCAGGGGCTCGAGCCATCCAGGGTACCCAGAGGGATGTCCTGGGTTCTGACAGGGGCAGACAGCAGTCACCTTATGTCTGACATTTCTTCTGGTATGTTTCTCAATAGGTTATGTCCTGGCATCTTCATACCTGCTGCCTAACAACTGAAACAAGATCCAGTGTCAGTTTTCATTTGTGTTTGAGGAAGTACTCTACACCATGGAATCATAGACTCATTAGGATTGGAAAAGACCTTTAAGAATCTTAAGTCCAGCTGTCAAGCCAGCATCACCACCATGTTCACTATTTAAGCATATCCTCAATTGCCATATCCACACATATTTTGAACATTTCCAGGAATGGTCACGTCACCACTTCCCTGCAGAGCTTGTTTCAATGTTTGACAACCCATTCTGTAAAAATTTATTTCCTATTATGCAATCTAAACCCCCCTGGCACAGCTTGAGGCCATTTCCTCTTACCATCTCACCTGTTGCCTGGGAGAAGAGGCCGATCCCCATCTGGCTACAACCTCCTTTCTGATTGTTGTATAGAGTGATGAGGTCCTCCTGACCCTCCTTTTCTTTAGGATAAACAACCCAAATTCCCTCAGTTGCTCCTCATCAGACCCTTCCTTGTGCTTCAGATGCTCCAGACCCTTGTCCAGCTCCATTGCCTTTCTCTGGACTCACCTCAGCACCTTAGTGTTCTGAATTGAGGGACCCAGAACTGTACCCAGTGCCCAAGGTATGGCCTCACCAGTCCTGAGTACAGAGGAGCAGCCACTGCCTTGGCCCTGCTGGCCACACTATTGCTGATCCAGGCCAGGATGTCATTAGCCTTCTTGCCTACCTGGGCACAGCTGGCTCATATTCAGATACTGTTCACCAGCCTCCCAAGGCCCTTTTCCTCAGGCAGCTTTCCAGCCACTGTGGCAGTTTGTAGCACTGTGGGGTTGTTGTGATTCAAGGGCAGGACACAGCACTTGGCCTTGTTAAACCTCATCCAGTTGGCCTCAGGCCATCAATCCAGCCTATCCAGATCCCTCTGCAGAGCCCCCCTGCCTTCCAGCAGATAAACACACCCTCTCAGCTTGGGGTTGTCTGTGAACCTGATGAAGATGCACTCCTGAAATGAAGGAGAAATAAAGGAAGACACAAAAAAGGACACTGCCAGTCTGAAGAATCGGCTGCAAGAACTAGCAAAATTAATCTGACATCTTTAGAGTGTTTAATTAGTAGTTCACAGACCTGGGTCATACAGTGTATGACCAGTCTTTCTCAGCATTGTCACTTAGGTTGATTTTTTACATACCAAACAATCTTTGGTAGCCCTAATCACTTTCAGGGGCACTCAAAGAGCAAGAGTACTGGGAAGCCTCAGGTGGACAATCTGTGCATGACAAAGATGAACAGGAGATATGAAAGCATACAAGGACTTTTGGAAGGCTGGAAGTGATAAATATGATTGTCTGTTTGTGGCACAGAAGGAAAGAATTTCCTGCATTTTTGCCAGCCCCTAAGTTGCATATTATTTTGCTTATCTCTTTGAACCAACCATAGCACAGACTTTCTTAACAATTCTACAATAAGTTTTTCATATAATTACTGGTTTATGCATGGGCCAGACAGAACATGGCAGCAGAATTTTTATTCATGTCCTTGAGTATGCAATACACAGGCACAGTCAGAGTGCCAAATATTTTCAAGAATAATGTAATTGTCTAAAAAGCATGAAGGGTTGTGCAATAAAGAAAAGGGCTTCTTCCCTGTGAGGGAAGAAGGGAGAGAGAGAAAGAGAATGGATGAAAAAATATGAGTTAAGCAGTACCTGCTAAAATGCTAGGAAATGCCACTAAATATGGAAGTGCAAGCGATATAAGTGATCTGGTGCTTGCAATATTAATTATAGGGATCCAGGAGAGGGGATGAAACCATAACTACAAGAAGAGTATGTCCTTTCTGCATGCAAACACATATACACACAGAGGAAGAAAACCCAGCCCCTGTAATTCCCATTCCTGGGGAATTTTCAGCATGTGTACCTGTCACAGGGCTTGAAAGGGTTGCAGGATGAAGAGAGAGGAGAGAATGTTGACCTCATGTTCAGAAGGCTTGATTTATTATTTTATGATATATATTACATTATGACTATACTTATGGGAATAGAGAGAAAAATTCTCAGAAGGCTAGCTAAGCTAAGAATAGAAAAGGAATTAATAACAAAGGGCTGTGTCTCAGCAGAGAGTGAGACCCAGCTCTGCCGTGAGTGGTCAGTAAATCCAAACATCCATAGGAGACCAATCACGGATCCACCTGTTGCATTCCACAGCAGCAGATAACCATTGCTTACACTTTGTTGCTGAGGCCACAGCTTCTCTGAAGGGGGAAAAATCCTAAAGAAAGGATTTTTATGAAAAGATGTCGGTGACATGTACCCTCCTCCATTTTCCAGTTACTAGCCCAATGATCACAGCTGAAGTGGTTGGATGACCAACACTCAGGGAGAGAAAGGAGGAAGTTGAGACTTTGGCTGTGCGTTACACTGTCCAGACTATATTTATGTAATGATTTTCTCATCTCATCTCCCATCACAAACAGATGCAGCAGAGAAAAAGATAAGTGAAAAAAACCCAATAAAATTCCTGACATCTCTGCTGCCAAGTACATATTTTGGTTGCTTATTCAGCTCTATTTTAGTATTTCATGTTTAATGATTCACTTTTCATCTGGGAGTCTCTTAAAACTCTGTCTAGGCTATGAATAGTCTACAGCTAGGTTTTTGAAACAAAACCAACTATTAGTGATTATAATATAATGTTATTTTGTTGAAGTCAGACCTGCTTGTTAAACCACTGCCACATTTATCTCTTAAGACCCGTCTGCTACTTAAGAGCATAAACAGAAATGAAGGTTTTCCTAAAGTCTAGTTCCAGCCCTGCTGAGTCAAAAAATGTTAGGGTTTATTGGAACTACAGGATCAAGCTTGTGCAATCAAAATACTAGACTTGCCTTCAGTAATTGAATGTCATGAAAATTTCTTCTAAGCCCATACTTCATGAAAAAGAAACAGAATTCTGGAGTTGAGGGGAAATAAAAATGTTAACCATGTTATTACAAGGACATTTTTGCTCTTCAGAAATTTCCAATACTATAAGAATTGCTTTTTCGAATAAGAACAAAACTGAAAAAGGTAGACATTTTGCAAATGCCAATACACTCTAAAACTATTTTCCAAAAGTCACTTTAAAGAACACTTGAACATTTGACTCAGCATTTCAAAATAAGTATTTCAGATGTAATTGAGAGCTAAAATGGAAAGACAAATACTTATTTTTCTGGAAATTTTTCTTCATATCAGGAATCAAAAAGAAAAAAAAGGAGGATATTCTTGCTTGGAAGAAAACACATAAGAATGGAAAACATTTTTCCTGCTACAAATATTTTTCTATGTCTTATTTTACCTTCAACAAGTAATATTTTTGTCTAGCAACATTTCCAAACTATTATTTTTAGTCTGTGTTATGAAAACTTATTTCTGATGCTTGAATTCTTCACAGTCATTCCTGTATTGAAATATTTTGACAAGCGTCTCCAGTGATTGAATATTTATTTTCCATCAAATTAGGGTGATTTTTTTCCCTTCAAACAAAACTTAGATATTCACACAAACCTCATTTGTTTTAAATACAACCATACTGTTCTAGCCAATACTAGTTCTTCTGCTATGCATATAAATTGTCATGACACTATTAACTGGGAAGAGCTCTCCCTGAAAGTGTTCAAGTCCAGACTGGGTGGGGATTGGAGCAACCTGGTCCAGTGGAAGATATCCCTGCCCTTGGCAAGAGGCTGGTCCTAGGTGATCTTTAAGGTTCCTTTCAACCCAGGCCATTCTGTGATTCTGATTTTAATACATCAGTCAATAAAGTTGTATTATCTCTTAGCGAAAGGTAACTTCAGCTGCTTTCAAGTGAGAAAAATAAGATAATTTTGCAACTAAATTGTATTTTATATAAATATAATGAAAATTATTGTTCTCATCCTTCCTATCTAAAATATGTGATGATTGGTTCCTAGTACCCACTTATTCTCTGTTAAATAATCTGGTGTAAATTCGGAAAACGCATTCTCTTAGTCTAATAGTTGCTGCATCAAGCAGCTCAAAAAAGGTCCTTTCTTTCACTTGAATACTTATTTCTTGCTGCTTTCAGCAAAACGAAACATGTCAATTGGTTTTGGATGCTGATGTCAAGATGTACCTGTCATAAACCCAACTTATTAACAAACCTGAAATCAGAATTTACACTTGGCTTCGAAACTGAGTCTGCAAACACAAAGAAGGAGCTACTGAGAGCCCTTCATTTGGATGTGGTGCTCTTCTGAGGGTTTGGTGCTCCTGATTCCTTCCTCCATGTGCTGATGAACTCCTAGGAATAGAGAGCCTTAGGCTTGAGCTTCGTGCTGCCGTCCTGTGGCCAAAGAAATTATTAAGGAAGATCGCTAAAAATTATACAGTGTTACAAGTCAGAAACACTGGAAACTGGGGGGGTGGAGAGGTGGGTGTGGGAAGGGGGAGAGAAGTGTTTGTACTCCTAGAAAATTAAATCATGTTTCGTTGAAGGAAAAAAAGAAAAAACACTCAGCCACAGAAATCTTGGATACCAAATAACAAACATAAATTGTTAAACATTGGAGTCAGACCAAATAAACATGCATTGTAACTTAATTTGGTTTGTCTGACAAGTGGACCTCTGTATACACATCCCCTTTGTTGGGATTCAACTTCCTTTTGGAAGGATTAAGTCCTTAATTAAGGATTATGTTAATCTCTGGCTGTCCATTACTTCCTGCTGTTACTGTGGCCTCAAAGACAAGCAGAGTTGAAATTGAGTTTGGTTGCACCTTCTGCAGCTGAGGTATCCAAAATGTTTTCAGGACCTCTGACTGATGGAAGTCAAATACTACATCTGGGTTTGCTGGAAGCACTTTTCACTTGCAGCCAGACTCAGACATATCTGTATCTGCATTCAATGCAGTATGACCAAGTATTACTCTCAGACATGTAAATGGGCATCTGAGTCATTGATTTCTTCTCAACTTTTCTCCACTCATTGGTAGTTACACCTAGGACTGATATGCTGAAGCTATTTCCTCTTGGCCCCTAACGTGCCTTTTAACGTGGACCAAGGGTTGCACAGTTTGTAGCCTCAGCTGTTACCTCTGGAATCCACCTTGTTAATTAGCTTGTTAGGCATTGATGGTAAATTTGTCATTCAGAATAAAACCTTTCTTATTCTCATATTTAATTATTCATCTATGCAGAAGTACACTGGTTAGACATTCAATGAAATCTGCTTTAGTAGAGAAAGCCAGAACCCAACCACCTAATTTGTGTTATATAATAAGATGGGACATACCTTTCACTAGTTCAGAAAAGTCACCTTACTTAAAACTGACCCTTAAACAATGCCATTTACACAATTCTTTTATTTCTCCTTCATTCACAATTCTTTTATTTCTCCTTCTTTTATTTCTCCTTCATTCTCCTTTTATTTCCCCCCTCCTTAAGGAGGGGGGGGAAAAAAAAAAAAGGAAAAAAAAAGAAATGGAAAAAAAAGAAAAGGAAAATGGAAAGGGAAAGAAAAGGAAAGCCTCTGCTCTCACTTTTCTTGAGTGAAAGATCAGACCAGGTCAGCAAATAATTTATTATTTGCCCCTCCTGATGTAAAATTTGTGGCAGATTATAGTGTACTCTACATATTATAGTGGTAAACTGAAGACACTGCTGCTTCTTTTCTATTAAACCTTGTCTGCTTCACTTACCTAATTCCAAAGCTCTTGGTCTGAGATATTTATTTGTAAGTAAACCCAAATACCCATGGCTGGGAAGGAAACAAAACAGGTATCTCCAAATAGAGCACATAGCTACACTGTAGCAAGACAGATTGCTGACATGTATGCACAGAAAACAGAATAAAGCATATCCTCAGAGAGAATTTAAAATTTACAAATGCAGATAAATGGTTCCTTCAGCCTTTTGGTCCAGATTTGCAAGAGGTTATTCAAAGCAAAACAATTCAGAATTACTTGCTCTTGAACAATGAAATAAATTGAAATCTGTGGAAAACACTCGAAAGACTGTTTTATCCTCGAAAACTTCATCGCAAATCCCCTAACCTTAACGAAATCCATCCTCCTGCAGAGAAGTATTTAATAAAGTATTCTCTTCCAAAACAACTGCAAATTTAACAGTTGCCAAGTTGTTGGTTTGTTGGTTGGTTGGTTGGTTGGTTGGTTGGGATTTTTGTTTTGATTTTTTTTTTGACTCCTGAATACTAGCTCAGTTCTCCAAACACAAATAACTTCTCTTAAATCATAGTAGCAGAAGGTTGCCGCCTTGTGCATATCACTGCAGTACAGCCTTTAATTACATAATTCGAAAGTATTTTTCCCTCTTCATTTCGCATATAAGACTCGGTACAAATGAGCAATGAAGTAGGTATGCACGGAAATTACACATCTATGTGCTTTATTTCAAGCCTAAAAGGAAAAAGAAAGAGAAACAAAATTGAACAATTCTCTAGAGAAACTGATTCCGCTCCAAGATCTGCCACTGAGTCTCCAAGTGATGTCAAAGAAATCTTTTAACTCAAAATTTTTCCACTTTGCCATTCATAATGTAGTTCTCATTTGCTGATCAATCAAATTAGGATTCTGGGCCTATAAAAACTCATACAACACAAAAATAAAAAAACCCAGCATATACACAGAACATATGAAATGCTTCAACACCCTTGAAAATCATCTCTAGCTGTTTTAACTGAAGAAAACTTACGAAAACCAGTAAAAATTTAATTTCTCATGGTCTTGGTGCCTTAACTGTGGAGTGAGAATACGAACTTCTGGTGTTTCTGTGAAAAGTGATTTGATTTTTATTCATTTGAAGGCCTAAGACACAATTGGTGTGGGTGTCTTGAAATAAAACTAAGGAAAAAGTAGTCACTCTTTATGTAGAACAACACTTGAAAACTGGAATATGACCTAAATCATGCAAATGTGTAAGGAAAACAGTACAATGAAAGGTTATTTATTAATTTTCTCCATCCTCCAGTAAACAAGAAAAATCCTGTGGAAAGAAAAAGACGACACAGTCACTAATAATATCATTATGTGTGTAGAGAATTAAAATAAGGTTGCTGAGAAAATCTGTATTTTCCCAAAGATTTAAGCACTTGATCTTTTGTTGTAAATTCACCTATTCTAACTGCTTGATAGGCAATCAGCACATACACAAACCATGAAAGAACTCAACAAGGGTCAGAGGACTTCTGTTTGAAATACTGCCTTTATAAATATTAACAATCAATTCTCCACTAAATGATCAAATATGTTATTTTAAAAAGTTTATATTTAAAATTTAATATTTAAAATAGCAAGTGTGTAAAACCAGACCATTGATACTCTTAGTAAATGAAAGCCAGCAGAAACCCCCCCAAACTTCTGATCATGAAGACTAAAAACACCACCTTATGGCAATGGTGAGGATGACTTGAAACAGATATTAAGGAATTCATGTAAGTATTTCCCTCTGCCTTATACAGAGGTTCATAGCAAACAAGAACCTTTAAGCAAATTAATTTCTTTTTGACAATATAAAAAACCTATTATCTTGTAAAAACTGATTAAATTTTTACTTCAGTACAAAGCAAAGAATAATGTTTAACACATGTAACTGATTTTTTTGATACTGCAATCTACCATTAAATATGTAACTGTAAATTTTAAATTGAGTAAGTGTTCCTCTTTTTTGTACACTGAAGCTTCTGGCCTTCTGAATGTCTGTGGAGCAACACGTGTAATCAAAGTGGTTAGCAAGTTCTTCATATGTTGCAAATTTTTATTTAAGTACACCCACTTCAGATTAAGCCGGAACTCTATGATCTGTCATAAGGCTCACTTAGTATTAAGTACGTAATTCCTTGACATGAACAGGGTATGGTGTCTGCCTGTACACTTTCAACAGGGAATGGCATTGCAGCGACCTGATCTAGTTACCTGATTCTTCCAGACAAACTGGAATTCCATTGCTACAACTTAAAATGCTTCAAGCTAAGCACAGACATTAGCCATCAAGTTAAATCCAGCTGACCTCCATGGAAATTAGGCACATGAATAAGTGTTTGGTAACTTTATTCATTTGATACAAGCATCAATATTATTGCTTAGTAAGAAGATTGCAAGGCAAAGCTGTGAGTAGTGCAGCTATTCTAGAAGTAAATATTTACACAGCTTGTAAGTAAACCCTATCTCCTCCTAGCACACTGAGTTGTCAATGTAGAAGAATCTATCTCCTTAAAAGAGAATGAAATATATTGTAATGAGATATAACCATCATGTCTAGACTGTTCCTTCACAACAAATCTAGTTTTTAAATAACAATGTTATTATCTGCCACCTGCCTGTGCTAATAACTATGTAAAATGAGCTAACACAGATGCATTCACCTTATAAAAAGTAATCTGTCACAAACATGAGCCAATGACCTGTGCGTGCCTGAGTAACTATGTATAGGGCATCTAGACATTATTTTCAAGGGTTTATTTAGGCTACACATTTAAACTGTATGCACAAAATGTTCCCACATGGAAAAATATCAATATATCTTCACTTACACCGACAATAATAAACCACAGAAGGACCACTAAATCAAGATTTAAAGAGAGATGAAGAAGGCATGATTTAAGGCAAAATTTACAAGATTTGCTTTAAGTTGGGCAAGTCTTTTCTGGGCCTCTTTTCACTACCAACTCACCTCCTCATCAGCTCCTCTCTCATCTACCTTGGTTTTTTAAGGTCTACCTCCCATTTACCTTCAATGACCACATGCATCTCACTGAGGCAGTATACTGCCATGACTGACAAGGTGGAAAAAGATAAGGTAGAGCTTTTACCAAGCAGAATTTCAAGAGACATCTAGTAAAGCATGGGAGAGGCAGTCACTCAATCTGTAGCAACTTGGTCAGAAAAAAAAAAAAAGACTAAGCTGCTATCTGAGCAGTTTTGACCTGGCAGTTTTTAAGCCTACATCTACCATTTAAAAAAAATTACAGGTATACAGGCTGATCCCTTCAACTTCTGTGCCCATAAATTTCTGGATGCAAGAAGTTGCATTCCTGAGCTAGTTTTTGGAGCTGGTGCTCTATTCAATTTAGCAGCCTCCATCTTCTAGGCTTTTCTTCCAGTCCTGAAGCAAGCAACACTAACGTTGAAGGGATGAGCTTCATAGTAGCTCAATACGGCAGTTAATGTAGTACAACAAAGATCTGTGTGTAATGTAGTACAACAAAGATCTTGTAGTTACAGCAAAGATCTGTGGCACCACCTGAAATATTAGTGTAAGTGCCACAGAATTCAGGACACGTATCATGCAGGCCTATACAAAGAAATCCAGTGATGAACACAGGGAGCCTGCAGTCTCAATCAAAAGAACAGTGAGGTCATAGCAGTGTCTCAGCAGAACTGTTTCATTCACACTCACATGAAGATACTGGCTGTAAATACTGTTGTGTATCATGTCAGAACTCTAGCAGTTGTCTCCTGAGATAAATTGGCACCTGTTCCAAACATGAGACATCAAGTACAACACTGTCAACAGCATTACGTTACTACTACTGTTCCAGTGGCTAACATGGCTCCAATTCTAATCATCAATGCTACTGGAAATAGTGGGTCCCTAATTTCTGCCAGGTGACCATGAACTGAGTCCCTAGGCATTCCCATGCACACATGAGGGATGGGAAACCCAGAGCCTGGTGTCTGGCAGGTTGACTTTGATTCTGAATAGTGATTGTGCTTGGGAAAGCCTTTCATAGGAAGCATATGTTTCCTTGTCAGCACTTACTAAACAACAGAAGAGGGTTTCCTTGTTGAAAGAGAAAGGAAGGCAGAGAGGAAGGAGGAAAGAAGGAAGAAGGCAAGACATGGAAATGTTTATAGTCCAGCAAAATGCAATAATTTGGTTCATATAGTCATTAACAGCACCTCTGAATGATACCTTTCCATTTCTTTCATGAGTCCTCAAAGGCCTCTTCATATTCCACTGCAGTCCATTTCATTTCACGTTCCTTTAAGTGATCTGGACACAGCCGCTCGTACTTGAGAAGCTGACAGCAGAACATCATAAAATGCAGCATTTACAAGTCACAGACAGAAAGAAAACAAATGCCTTCCTAAGACAAAAAAACTGTATGTTGTAACACGCAACTACTTTATTGCTAAAAGTGCCAAAAGTATACTTAAATTTACAATAAAAGGGGACAAAATATATTAGCAGCAGTTCATCCATGCTCTACTGATAGTTGTTTATAACTGAAGGCTACTGTCCTCTCATGTTAGTCGGAGTTGCTTACAGAGGTTGCCTGCTTTGACTAAACCTTTCTTCACAGCAGCTTCACAGAATGGCTAGAGGGGACCTTTTTGGGGTTACACTGGCCATGGGGAAAAATCCACAAAATCCTAAATCAAATATGTTTCTTGAGTGCTTGGCTTGATAAGGAAGAGGAAGCCTGGCTGATTACAATTCAGCTTAGGAACTGCTGCTGAAGAGAAGTCCAAGATGTCTGACAGCAAATAGTCAAAATAAAGAAAAAAAAGAGTCTTGGGCTAGCAGCCATCTTAGCCAGAGTTAGTAGTAGAGTGTCAGGTGACGTATTTCAGAAGGAATATTTCACTGTTTGGCAATAACTCCAACAAAGTGGGCACTTGGTTTTGGCTGGTAATGTTAGTAGATGGATGCTCTGTCAATGATGATAGGATACCTGCCACACATCTTTGTCAGATATATCACTGACATTATTCAGAAATATCCTCAGGGGAAAAGCCTGTGAACACTTCTGTTTTTGCCATAGTTGGTAACAGAATTACTGAGATTCAGGCAATACAGGCTGAATGTTGACCCTCCTCCTGTATTTCTGCAACAGGCAAGGGAAACTCTCATCTTCTTCCCACAATCAACACTCCAGTGAATGTCTTGCTGGGGTCAGTTTATTCTGTAAACTTCACAATGGTGGAAGTAACTAAAAAATATTACTTTGCCATGCTAGTTAAGTTTTATAACACATCTATATCCTCCATATAACCTCTTACTGAGATTAAATAGCAACATAGGAACTAGATTCCTGATTACTAGCTAGGAAGAAAAGAGACACACTTGGAAGCCTTGATGCAGAATTTTTAAGGGGATGTTGCCTTTCAGTGTATGGGCATAGAGTCCCTGAGAAGTCTGCCACGAATATTTCTAGGATTAAGTATCATCAGTTTTGAAAAGTGCAAAGGACATTATTGACACATGCAGCAACAGTCAAAATAGGTCAGTCTATTTAACAACCCAAAATGGTGGTTGATCAAGGGCTAACCTTGGACAAAGCATATGCTCTCTTCTTTCACCCATTAAGAGTTGCAACTTCATAGTAAAGCATTAGCCAAGTTTATAATGCTTCTACATAAAAGGCTTGTAGTCCATTGTCAGTCTTAGACTTTAAGTAGTTTCTGAACAAAATATTCAAATTAATTCTGGAAATATGAAATTATTATCATCTTGCCATTTAACCACAGAAAGATTTTAAGAAGCTGTAGATTTAACTTTGCTGAATAAAACATATTCACACTAGCCTTCCCTTGCTTTTGCTCACTGGAGAATGGTACATATGCTACCCAAAACTGGACTTGTGTTTGCTGCAAGAAAAGAAACAAAAGACAATCCTAAATGTTTCAACAAGATTTTGCTGTGGAATGTCATATTCAAGACAAGTCTCACACCTTGGTATAAGGGGCATTGGTACATTTTTTTCACTATACTTTGTACTTAAGACCACAGTTGACGTGACAGAACAGTTACCACAGCAACAACACACAGATAAAACCCCAAAACTTGCGGTTTTAATAATAATTTTGCCCTTTTATGAATTTAGAAAGAAAACAAAACTGAATCTAACATGATTTTTAAAATTTTCATTTAAAATTTGAAACATTACAAATTATTTTATTTCTTATTTATGGTATCTAGTAATGCAAATGGGCAGAACAGCATTTACAATATTAAAAAATAAGGGAAATATTTCAGTTTCATAGGTACTGAAGACATGTATCAGCACCAAGGACAACAGAGTTTGCATTCAAATAAAAAAATAAATACCATATTTTATGATTTACAATTTTTTAATATGTCCTCCTTTAGCTTTCTTTTTCTTGAAACTTACCCCAACACAAGTGAATTTAAGGGTTTTTCTTGGGGACAGCTAGAGTTACCAATATTATAAATTAAAATCTTAATGACTATCTACTACTTATATCCAAAAGACTACAAATACTTCAGTTAAATCAATATCGCTACTGGTGTTCAGGTATTTCATGGTATGTTAGTGGAAAACATAAAAAACTGGACCAGAAGCACCACAGCTGCTTAGGCAAATAAGCCCTGGTCTTACATTGCCTCTGGGAAAATGAATGCTGTCATGTCCAGCTTGGACAGAACAAGGCCTAGAACATCTATCCTACTTGCAGATATAAAGCAGATGCGTACTCATATTAATTATGGGTACATTATTACCCATAATAATGTACCCATTATTAATACCCATATTAAATTTAGAGTCCTATTACCTGCATTTACTTTCTAGTATCAAATGGTTCTGAAGCTGCTACAAAATCTAAGGCTCTAAGTCAACTGAAGCTATTTAGAGAGTTAAAATTGAAAATTTAGTAACTTTTCTTTTATATGGATAGAGGAAGAAGGGAAATTATTTATACAACTCAAGACCAAAAGTATGACAGCTGCACAACCTTTGTATGTGTTTCCATCAGCATATACTCATAGAAACATAGAATCACAGAAGGCCCCAGATAACTGAAAGCTGGCTAACATCCCAATTTTCAAGAAGGGCAAGAGGAATGACCCTTGTAACCACCCACCTGTCAGCCTCACTTCAATGCCTGGCAAAATCTGGAGAAGATTATTCTGTGAGTTATTAAAAAATACCTGAAGGACATCACAGTCATCATTCACAGCCAGCATGGGTTCATGAGGAGAAAGTTCTTCTGATACCCATTCATTACAAGATTCTCCACCTCATCGATCAAGGGAAGACAGTTAATGTAATCATAGTTTTGGATTTCAGTAGTCATCAATGCTGTTTTTCACAGTGTCCTGGACAAAATGTCCAGCATTCAGCTGGATGAACACATCATCACAAGCACAGCAACTGGCTCGTGGGTTGGGCACAGTGGGTGACAATGAATAGGGTGACATGAGACTGGTGATCTGACACCAGTGGGGTTCGACTGCCCTCCATTCCAGACCCAGTACTCTTCAATGTCATCATAGATAACTTAGATGCAGGATTTGCAGGCATACTAAGCAGGCTTGTCAAAAACTATCTTGGGAGGTTGTTGTGGATCAACCTGGGCCAAATGGCAGGCACCAATGAAAGCTGTTCATTAATTTCCCTCTGCAGCTGGACACAGGAGAGAAAATATAACAAAGAGTTCAGGAGTTGAGATAAGGACCAGGAAAGACCCCTCATCAAATACCATCATGGGCAAAACAGGCTCAGCTTAGGGATATTAGGTGAATTTATTACTTACAAAAAAAAAAAAAAAATCAGAGCAAGATAATGAGAAGTAAAACAAGCCCTTAAAACCACCTTCACCCCACCCCTGCGTCTTTCTTATCTCTATCTCCTACCCCAGCAGTGCAAGGAGACGTGGAATGGGGGTTATGTTCAGCTCATCTCCTGTGGCTTCTCCTGCTGCTCAGGAAGAGAAGCCATTCCACTGATACATCATGGGGACTCTCCCAGTTCTCCGTGAACTTCTCTGATGTCACTCCATCTCACAAGCAACAGCTCTCTGCGAACTGCTGCAATGTGAGTCCACCCCACAGGCAGCTATCCTCCCCAAACTGCTGCAGTATGGGTCACTCCTCCCTGGGGTTGAAGTCCCTCAAGGAAAGGCTACTCCAGCACAGATCTCCCACAGGATCACAACTCCCTCCCAGACATCCACCTGCTTTGGTGAGGGCTCTTCCATGGGCTGCAGGTGGATCTCTGCATGCCCATGGACCTCCATGGGCTACAGGGACACAGCTGCTTCACCATGGTCTTCATCACAACCTGCAGATGAATCTCAGCTCCAGCACCTGGTGCACCTCCTCCATCTCCTCCTCCACTGACCTTATGGTC
The DNA here is from genome assembly GCF_028551555.1 of Melozone crissalis. NCBI lineage: Eukaryota > Metazoa > Chordata > Aves > Passeriformes > Passerellidae > Melozone > Melozone crissalis. The sequence continues at coordinate 68,669,724 of NW_026535783.1, forward strand.
TGCATAGTTGGTCTTCTCACATGTTCTCATCCGGCTCTCCTCTGGCTGGAATTAAAACTGTTCAACAATTTTTTGTTTATCTTTCTTCTTAAATGTGTTATCACAGAGGCATTACCACCATTTTTAACTGGCCCAGGCTTGGCCAGCATGTTTATCTTTGTAGACACCAGGGATTGGCACTGCCGAACGTGACGGAAGCTTCTAGCACTTTCTCACAGGAGCCACCCCTGTAGCACCCCCTCCTACCAAAAACCAATGCAAAACCAATAGAAGAGAAAAGAAACTGAGGGTGTCTTGTTCAGACAAGATGGATCAATATAATGATCTTGAAAGAAGTGGCAGATCTGCAATAGAACAAAGCTCTTTTTACCCTTCACTATAGTTTCAGGGCAATAGGCTTAAAATTACTAGAAACAAAATTTAGATTTCATATCAGGAAAGGCAAAATTAAAGATCTGATAGAATGGACAGTGAAACTGGACAGTGAAACTTCGAATTAAATTTCACCACCTATCTGAGCAATCTTCTTACTGCAAGTGTACTATTAACTCTCAGAAACATCACAAAAATGCTGATGTATGTCTGCTTTGATTCAGCAGGTTTAATTTGTAAAATTTTATCTTTGAAAAACTGTGTTTTCTCTTTAGAAAGATGAGAGGCTTTTGGACTCTATCAGAGCACAGAATAAAAATGACTGTGTTTGGTCTGAATAGAAATCTACGAAGTCACACATCTCTTTTTGGACAATGCCCAAGGCAGGTAAAAGGAGTAACACCAGCGCAAACATATTCCCTATGAAATCTCCCAAGGCTCAAAATGTGGCAATCAGACCTTTCAATAATGTAATCTCTTGAAGAAGTTTCTTTAACATTCTTCATAAATGCCATTTACCTTACCTACAGACTTTTGACTGGATTTATTTTCTTTTTTTAAGAAAAAGCTGTGGAGTAATAAAGAATTTGTTTCTTAAAAATGAGTACTTCTTTATACAATGCATGATCCAGTCAGCTGGTGAACTGAAACTAACTTTTCTTTAAAACATGAACAATTAAATGCTTGGGTGAGAATGTGTACTTTTTCACCCTCTGTGTTTATGGACCAAGTTTACTGAAGCATGAATGAACGTTTCTATTAAAGAGGACTAAACTTAGGAAAGAAAATTGATAAACAAAGTGCCCATATACCTAGATTGATACAAATAGGTATCAAAAGGAACTGGCGTAACTTTTGAACCCAGACTACACCAACGTCCAACCTGAACTGCACAGGATGCAACCTCATTCCCATCCCCTTTCACTGGTCAGGAGAGACGACAGCATCTCCCACTCTGCTGCCCCTCTAGCCTGCTGCCTTCTCTTTTCCAAGCTGAACAAAGCAACAGTTGCCTGTCCTTCTCATATTATGGTGCTCAAAACAGAGCAGAGTGGGACAAGCCCCTCCCCTGCCCTTGCCCAGATGCACCCCAGGACACAGTTGGCCCTCCCCAAACTGCTGCAGTATGGGTCACTCCTCCCTGCGGTTGAAGTCCCTCAAGGAAAGGCTACTGCCTGCCAGGGTGCTGCTGACTCCTTTTCAACTTGCCATTAACTCAAATCCTCAGATATCTTTCTGCAGGGCTGCTCTTCAGCCTCTTGTCCCCCAGTTTGTATGTATTATTATCTCATTTCATTTGGAGAATCCGACACTTGCTCTTTTTTAAATTTCATACATCTGGTGATCCTGCTCTATAGTCTAATCAGATCTGTAAGGTCCCTCTACCCTTGAGCTCACAGCTCCTCCTAGATTAGTTGCAACAGCAAATTTACTTACTGTGCATTTGATTCATATGTCCACACTTAGGAAAACATTATATGTTGCATTTTATACAAAGCATACTGTCTTAAGCTTTGAAAAGGCTTATGTCAAAAATATAGGCTCATACTTTCCCAGCTGAAGAAATCAGGAAATTACACCCAAAAGATTTCATGATTTAAGAACTTTCCCTGTATCTTGTAGTAAAATCTTAAACTTATCCATCCATCCTGATAATACCTTGAAGAAATCTTCTTGTTTTATAATTTCTTAAAATAAGAATGTTTCAAGATGGAAACTAAATACCGTGCAAGCCACTTGGACAGAGAAAAATCACACAAAAATCTCATCAGACGACACCACCCCAGAGCGTTGGATCAATTCTGCAGAGGTTTAATAGATAACAGTTTGGAATACCATCATCAGTAGTACCATGAAACAAGATACCTGTAGCAAACAGAAGTCTATTCTGAAACTATGAAGCAGTCCACTCATACTGGGTCTTTTGAGGCTAAAGTTTTTCAGTTGGCTTACATATTAAAAGATTGTTCCTGGCTCTTACTGGTCAACACAAAAAATAAAAATGCTTTCTGCCTCTTCAGTCACATGGATTTCTCGTGCTTGGATTCCTTCATGGTATCACAGGGTGCCTGCTCCATTATCCTATCAATGCACTGAACTAATATATTCAGACTTGATCAGGAACTACATATTCTTGTGCAAGCTGTGCCTCAAATTACAGTAGCGAAGGAAAAAAAGTAACAAAGCCCTAACATACAGTAATAGATATGCTGTGATAGCCTTAATACTGTAAAACTTGTAAAAGTATCTTTAAACATTATTCTTTTTTCAATTTTCCAAGATTCTTCTCCACATTCCATCTTCTCTCTTCAGAAATTCAAGTTATTAAAAAAAAAATCTATCCTCTCTCCCAGTTTATTTCTCATTAAACTGGGGCTATCTCCTATCTTCAAGGAGTTTTACACCAGCAGATCACCTCACATTCTTTACTAGCCTATTAATATTTTAGTTCAAATGGGGATAAAATTTTCCATACACAGCTACTTAGTTACACATTTCATAATTACTTGTGGTCATTTTTTTAAAGTGATAAATAAACTTCAGTTCTGTTTATGTATGGGTCAGTTACTGGCCTCTGTGGGGGCATATTCTTTACCAAATTTTTGACAGTATGTCAGAACAGCTCTAAGAACAGCTTTTCAGAAGTAGATGGAAATGGTACTGATGGTGTTACCCCTATCAACAGAGGCTGTACATAACTCACAGCTGCAATTTCCAACAGTTAAGACCAAGATATACAAAACCATTATTATTTTCTTACGAGTGTCTGCAAATGCAATGACAACCAATTCAGCTACTTAAATTACATACAAGCTGAGTAAGGCCAAGGAAGCTTGCTCCATCAACCACATGGTATTGGACATATCAGAAATCAAAACTGTTCCTAAAACTCCATACCAGTCGTATGATTGCTTTACAGATGGTTTTCCTGTAAATAGAGCCTCATAATTTTGGAGGCATTGGTGAAAGAAGTCTCTATAAAATTTTTGAGAAAATTTGTGGCTGGTTTTAATTTTCCATCACAAAATTTGTTTGGAAACATAAACAATCTGCTCAATTTTATTTTTTTCTGCAGAAAAACATCAAAGTTTACCTGCAGCATATACAAGAGCTTAAAGATTGATTGCATTTCCAGTGATTTTAACTTGCTTAAACAGTTCAAATATCTGTGCATAACACCTCTTCAGAGTGGCTCAAAGCCTAGAAAGATTCTACAGGTTTGAATTCCAGGATGTCAGGAAGACAGTCTATACTTCTGAAAGATTTCACTTATGTTTAGTTTAACATTGATGGTCCCCTCTATATACGGAAACAGCATACTTTGCCTTCTATCATTCACGGTTCTCTCACCTGCAGTCTACAACCCAGTTATTCTTTACTAAGTCTCCACATTCCTCAACTAAGCAGTTCCAAGAATTAGTGTTGTAGTTCCATTTCAGTTTTATCTTTACATGTAAGCAGAAAAAAGTTAGATACAACAGGAAGCAAAATAAAACCTTACATTTATTATAAATACAATCTATTTCCTAGCTGTATGTGGCACGTGGGCAGCTGTAGGTGAAAATTACCTTGGGCGGCTGATTTGACCTCATCTGAGCTATTCTTAGTGCAGTAAGAAGGTTTCAATATAACAGATCAGTTGGCAGAAGTAAAGAAAATCTACAGCAGACTCCCTCCCCACCCTGTCACTGTTGAAATGACCTCAAAGAAAGGTACTCCAATTTTGTTCAAACACCAAGAGGGTGAAGAATCAGGAAAAATTATTCCTCTTTCCCTGTAACCCATAACTCAGGCACTTTTAGGATACATAGTCAACCCCACCAATACTGCTGTAGAAAGCTTATGCCTTGAAATATATGGATATAAGGAATTAGCAAAAAATTACACATTAATTCTAAACTAGAATTTGAACATTTTGTTTACATTATCAGGATTATGGTGGAAACTGCAACACATTTAAAAAAGTGTATCTTCCAGGTCTTAAAGACTGTTCTAATTTTTATGGCACTAGCCAAAAACTAAACAGAACTGCTCTGTGTTGACTACATTCATGAAAGTACTACCACACATTTCAGTAACAGCTGCTTCTGATGTCAGTGTTTCATTTTAGAGTTACAGAATATTTAGAATTTTCCCAAAGGCTTACCTCTGCTTCACTACAGGTCTGAATACTGACATCACACAGCAAGATCCTAAAGTCACTGAGCCACATCTGTTCACACAAGTTGAAGACAGATCTCACAAAAAATTAACTCAACAGTTGCAATAAGGAGTCTCAACAGCAAGAAGATGTTGCAATACCATGTTTTACATAATTATATTAATATCCCAAGTATCCTTAAAACGTATAGTGTTGGAGCATCATACTAAATGCTAGGAGCACTGTAAACACATTTTATTTTTTCACTGAAGTTTACATGAACAAAACATGTTAATTCAGTTGTTTAAATTCTCAACACAGAAGGCAGTGGTTTGGCTTTTTATTGGTAAACAGTAAATCATCTACTCAATAAAAATCGTGTTCTAACAATTCTGAGAAGTTCCACAGTGGCTTTATTTACTTACAATTTAATATCAGAAGAAAAAATTAACATTCCAGGTTACTGTAGGAAAAAAACTGTATACCATGCTTAATGGCATACAAGACTTCTAACAAGCAAAAAATACCCTGTTTTACAAGGATTCTCCATTTTAAATAGGTTTTTATCTTATCACAGTTAGTACTCTCTCCCCCTAAGCTACATATTGAGAATCTCTATATACAAAAAGATACAACAAATTGATACATTACTTATTGCAAGATATTAAGGATGCCAAAATACACAAATTAAATTAGTTCCCCCCACTTGCATACCCTCTTGCTTCTTATTTCTCCCATGAAGCAGTCTCCTTCTCTGGTTCTAAGATAAGGTTCTTTCAATGAAAGGCACGTACTTCTCTACAATAGAAGAAACAGATGCATTAATCTGAATGCCCTGTTTCAAGGTGAATTTAGCCTACATTTTTAAAGATGACACATTATGAAAGAACCCAGAGAGACGTGACATTTTATAATTAAATTTGACTGGAAAAACTCACAGTTACCATATTACTGTGAAGCAAAGTACCATAAACCTGCATTCATTTAGCCTTTCCAAATAGAGAGAAAACTCATTTACAAAAATAAAAAGGGATTTACCATGATGAATATATTTTTGAATCCTCAAGGCTCCTGAGTTCCTAGTGAAACTCTGGCAAGTCTTAGTAGCATTTCAGTTATGGAATACTACAAATAAATTGAGTAAATTTTTCTCCTTGTGACTTGCAGCACTGACCAAGTAGGTTCTATGTGAAGTCATAAAATGAGGATTGTAAACCAGTAGTGTGATATAAATTTGAAAAACAAACATGTGCTAATAGTATACTGTTCCTCTGTTAGCACGTATGTAAAGTTGTATTCGAGAGACCAAAGGCCAGAATTTCACACTTGGGCATTTAATAATAAGCTATTGAGCAAACTGGCTAAAACCCACTGTTTTGGTAAACAGCTGCAGCACAGAGACTAGTAACATGGATGATGATGACAGTGGGAGTACACTTAAATTGTGTCTATGCTACAGTGGAGGGCACTGGGGACCTTTTTTCATACAACTCCGAAAGAAAACAGCAACCCTTGAAAGCAGTAATGTATCTGGACACACTAACATTACTATGGTGATTTTTAGGAGAGAAGCCAGTTTCTCTACCTAGTCCTGCAAAGGGTCTAATACAGTTAACAGCTAACCCAAAATAAGCCTACAGGGATTTCTAATATAGGCATACTATTTAGAGTAGAGTATTACCTTAAAAAAAGCTTAATATTTGCAAGCAAGAAAAATGAAAACAGACCAGGTGCCACTACAGTCTTTTAACAGGTCACAAAGAAATTAGGAAAAAAGACATATTTTATATATAAAACAATACTTTTTTATATATACCAAAACTTGACTACTTTGGTGTCACTAACAAATATAAATTAACATGGAGATAAGAATTTCCTGTAACTGCTATGTTTTTTGGTGCCTTATATTACAAGGGAAAGAAACTTAAGCAGTAAATCAGCTCAACTGTTGAGTCTAAGTAAAGTAAAATTGCAACTGTTCTTTACTTAACAAAGCACTAAACTCAAAAAAATTTCATTTACCAAAAGCTTCTCTTCCTTGTTTCCAGGTTCCAGGCCTGACTATGTATTTAAGCTATCTTAAAAAAACCCCAATCAACCATAACTCTGAATTACTATAAATGTCAGAACAAAGTGTAATGACACCTCCCAAGAATATGTGAGTATCATTTTCATGATGTTGTCCTCAGCATCAAGTTTCTTTGCTTACTTAGGTATTTTGTATTCCCTTTGGCCATTGTGCTTAAGCAGCAACATGAAGACTGATTACTAAGCTTCAGTTCAGATGCAAACAGGTTGAAACAAGGGTGCAATAAATTACCTTATAAAGTACATTCCCAATCAAGATTAAAAAAATAAAATAATTCAAGCACTCTAGTTTTCAAACTATCCTCCCAGCAATGATGGATGTATCTTTGCAAAGTTTGAACACCATTTTATCAAGCTGCTGTACAGAGATTTGTGGAGTAAATTCACATTGTTCAGCCCTGCTTTCATCCTACCCATGAACACTACTTCAAATAAAAAGTAGCTCTTAAAATTTTATGAGCTTCTCCCCATAAAAGAGAACACAGGAAGATATCAATATACAAAAACAGAGAAAATTCACCATCTTCACTAAATCTAACTGAAGTCCTTGTTTTCCTGAGTTCCCAGTATCAAAACAAGAACTTCAATAATTTAGGCACAAACTTTCAGAGCACTATTGAAACAACAGTTTAGATACTTCTACTATGAAATACTTCAACAAATTTTTCTTCTCCTTCAAAATGAAGTATTTAGGAAACAGGAAGGCAGAAAAATCAGAAATAGGCTCTCCGAAAGTTGTAATTGTGTAATACTGTTTGTTAATGATGACTACCTAGATTATCATTTTACTTCCTGCTAAAAAATATAGCTGATACTCCTGTAAATAGGCATTTATAAAGAGTATCACATTAACTTATCAACAAATACCTTAACATCAACAAGTATGCTGAATTACAAGAGAAGCTAAAAGATTTAAGGAAGACATTGAGGGAATTCTTGGATATAATGTGACAATAGCAATTATATTTTACATATGTGTGAGTGTATACACATATGTAAATATATATATTATATATGTATAATAAATATATTATATATGTATAATATATATATATGTACTGGAACAAGACTAGTAACAAAGGGTAATGGTAAACGTCACATAATTTTAAAATGCAGAGGAATGCTAAGTAGAGATTCTCTAGCTATTTTAATCTATTGTATGGGAGAGAAAAAAACAAGAGAGGCTTCGACTTATGAGAACAATTAAATCAGAAAGATTCCCATTAAGGCGACAAAGTTAAAGAAGACTGAACATTTCTCTTCAAGTGCCGGAACTGCATACAAATTTCCTCCTGATAAACTGTAGAACACCTGACTCACTTTTAATCCGAGACATCATGTATTGCATTTATCCAACTTGCTTGAGATCTGAATCTGATTTCACATTAAGCAGTGTGAATCAATTACTTGTTGTGACTGGAAGAACTCGTCTGATCTCTTCTGATACTAACTTGACAATAGTCAAGTAGCCCTTACTATGAGCTATGACAATCCCATCAACTATTTTTACTGCATCTTCACACATGCAATGTGATGGCATTACTCAATAAGGAAAAATTTAAGTATGAATTGCATAAATTTAAATTTTAATTTATTATGTTTAAGGACACTAAGGAAACAGAATGAAAGCTCAAACAAAATTTGGGTTTGGAAGTTCAAACAAAATACAACAAAATTTTCCAGTATCTAAAAAATTTCCGAGAATAGCTTAAGAATACGAATCTTTCAGTGCAGCAGTACCAAATGTAAAATCTGGTGCAGGATCATCACCAGCTGCTGACTACTTTAGCCATAACAAAGAAGAATGAAGCAAAGCTGCTTGAAGGAGAACTCATAGGTGAAAATACACAGGAAAAACTGAGGAGCATTTAAATGAGGAAAAAAAAAAAAAGAAAAGAGAAAGATAAAAGCTAGCTGTTGACTTAACATTAACTTCAGCGACACTCTTTGTAACAAAAGTATCCTACCTTCCTCCGAATTTCTCTGGAACACACATGTTGAAGACAAATGGTGTTTATCTTCTTGCCCACTAAATTCTTGCCCATTTAAAATTCAAGTGATCTTGACATCCCTTCTCCAACTATGCATATGAAACAGAGTAGTGAGCTTTTTCAGAAAACTGCTTATCACCCACACTCCTTCACTTCTATGGCTAGAAGTACATTCAGGTTCTAAATACAAACCTTCGAGGATGGCTGGCATCAAACAGTGTTGTATCATCATCATCATCATCTTGTTCTAATGGAGTCAGCTCCATGTTTTCTATGTTCATATCCAAAACTCCATATCTTCGGGTTTTTCTATTTTGCCTTCTGAGCCTGAAAAGTATTTTAGAACATTCAAGTAATGGAAATCTTTTCCTACTTTCTGATCCAATAATGTAAAATACTGCTATATTGATAATTAGAGTAAGTTTTCTAAAACCTATGACAAGCGTACACACTTAGCTCTATGAAATTCAGAGGTCAGAAAATTTTAAGCGTCAACAGTTTACATGAAATTATTAAGGCCACTAAGAGTGTCATCTGTAGTTTTGTACAGGATTAATGCAGTGAATACAAAATGGCACTTAGCATCTAAATATAAGAGCCACATAAAAAAATATGCAAAAGCATACTTCAAACATACTTCTACTGAGAAAAAAATTGCTTTGCTACATATTCTCTATGTGTCTTACACATCTGTAAATAATAGCAGATCAAATCAGGTAGAAACCAAACACAGCTATATAGCAAAGCTATAACTTGTAACAAAAGTAATGGCTGACACTAGAAATTTTTATTATAATTTGTGACCTTTTTTTATAGATATCAAGTTTTAAAAATTGCCTATAATTACACTTTTGAATAAGACAGATCTTGTAGAGTCAATGTCTTGTCTGCTTCACAAAGTATGGAAGGAAGAGGCAGTAATTCCTCTTTTCAGGATTAAGGCACAGTGCTTATCATAGACAAGCAGACTGTGCATCTGCTTTTGTCACTCTCCACAGTTTTGCTGCATGGGCCTGGATCCCCTGTGCATCAGTCACACAATGAACCATTCCATTTGACTTTCCAGAACTACTCTTTAACTCATGGAACAAGCCTTGCTGAAGTTCCAGAGCTCAGACCAATAGCCACTCACCAAACACTGTGCAAAGACATCTGTTTACAGAATGCTGACAGAGTCATTTTCAGTAACTGGCTAACAATTACATGAAAGCTATAGGACTTAAAAAAAAGGGAAATAATTTGTGTCTAGGTACTTAGTGCTAAACACAAAGGTGGTAACAGGTCATTCATTTAGAAAATCCAGAATTTGCAACCTTAAGCTAGGTGCCTACCAAACATGTTTACAACATTCAGGAACTTCAACACAGAGTATTTCCGAGCGAATATAAAAAAAATTACTAATATATTACAATATTCTAGTATTGCTATAATACTACGCATAATACATTATATTATTGTATACTGTGCATAGTGACCTCTCTGTCCCACATTTAGGGAGCATTTTACCTATCTTGTAAGAGGTATCAAATACAATACTGAGATTCTCAGCTTCCAATCCTGTCCTGAAACTCCAGTCTACCTTGAAAGAACACACAACAGCATTCAATCTTGGTTTATCTTTTCACTATACTATAAAATATAGTATATCTTTTATATATACCAAACTATAAAATATATCTCCTTTTGGAATTGAGAAGTAAATGTAACCTTGTAAGAATGGGAAAGAGGAAAGAGGTAAAGTACATACCATTCTTCAAAGTTCTCAAATTTCTGATGTTATAAGAAATAATCAACACGGCCATTTCCTCCACTCTCAACTGACATGAAAATGCAGCAACTATTATCCCAGGCATTTAACTGCTTTAGACCAGAACAAAATACCCAGCTTTTTCATTTAAAGCTGACTACTACCAAAACCAAAATTTTCACCTTTCAGTCCAAGACATAGTCCCTTCCAAGTTCTTCATTTATTTCATCTGTTCTTTATTCCTCAACATAGAAAGAAGTTGTACACTACAAAGCACCAAGTAGAACAAAATTCTAAAACTTTTAAGATAACAGTATGATGAAAAATAGGGTTGTTTCTTACATATTGTGCCTTTTGGTTTTCACTAAAGTAGAGGTTAAGCAATTGGAACTAGGACAAGCATTGTGGATATCCTAGCAGATAAGAAACTATTTTAAACACATACACAAAAAAAGAAATTAAGAAGAGGTAGTACATGCTATTCATACAGTCAGTATTTCTGTCAATCTCACTTTACATTTTATCTTTTCCCCTTAATGGGTTAAAATGGAAAGTGAGTAGCTACTGTGATTTAAGAGTGACCTAAGACAATTATAGCAAATGTCTAGATGGTAGAAAAAGCAAATAAAACTTATCACAAAGCTATCACAGATTTTAGATTCAAGCAAATCCTGTTGAAAAAAGATACACTAATTACTTGAGACTCAAACCCTTCTCTATCTAAGTAGTAGTTTAAAAATTACAGCAACAGGAATACTGGAGATGCTTATGCAACATGCATGTATGCTCACAGCCATGACTCTAAAGCAGTGTCCTGAGTGTTAACAAAAGATCTTCTACTCTGTGACTGTCAACTGCTCAGTTGGAAGGGACCTACAACTACTATCAAGTCAACTGCCTGATCAACCCAAAATTTAAAGCATGATACCATGGGTATTGTCCAAATGCATCTTAAACACTGATCCCCTTTCTAAGAAGCTTGTTCCAGTCACTGACCACCCTGCCAGTAAAAAAATGCTTCCTAACATCCAATTTATACCTCTCTTGGTGCAACTATGAATCATTCCCATGCATCCTGTAGATGGATGTCAGCAGGAAGGGATAAGCATCTCCTTCCTCAGGGATCATGGGAACCTCAGGGAGCAATGAGGTCACCGCTCAGGCCTTTTCTATTCCAAAGTAGACCAACTCAATCCTCAGCCGCTCCTCAACAGGACAGGCCTTCCAACTCTTTAATCAGCTTGGTTCCCCAGTCTGGTTGTATTCATGTGCCTTGGTGTGCTACTTACTCTGCACACCGTTACTCACAAGAAGGCCATGACAATGTTGAATAAAGTTGGACAATCTCCTCCCTTGACTGTTTAGTTGTGCTTTGTGAGAACCACCCAAGGGTGAAGTTGCACATGTTGGCTCATATTTGAGCTTGCTGTCAGCTTGAGATCCCTCTATGCATGGCTGCTCTGCAGGCGCTTCTCTCCCACGTAAAACCAGTGTCCCGCTTTTGTTCTTGTTATATGTCCTGCCACTGGTAAATGCCCAATGCGCCAATCTATCTAGATCCCTATGCAAGGCCTCTCACACCTTGAGAGAGCCTACTGCACCTCCCAGTTTGGCATCATCCACAAAGTTGCTAATTGCCAATTCAACTCCTGTCTCCAGATAAGAGTACTGAGCAAAGCTGGCCCTAGAACTGAGCACTGAGGAGCAACACTGGTGACTGGGCACCAGCCTGATGCACTGATCCTCACTACAACCCTATAAGCCCTGTCATTCAGCTGTCTCTTCTACCAGTGCACCGCAAATTTACTCACCCCACAGCCGCAGAACTTGTCCAGAAGGATACTGTGAAGAACAGCACCAAAAGCCTTACTAAAATCCAGAAATGCTACACTCATTTTCTTCCCTTCATCCACTGGGCTGGCAGCTTGATAGAAATTTTGCAAAAAGTTTTTATGTCTTACAATAAGATATGTCCTCATGCCAAGGAAACCTATCCGAAAAAATGGGTCATTTGCACTTAATCCTTATATTTCTTATATAACCACTGCAAGAACATTTCAGCTACAAGTTCAAATTCAAAAATATGCAATTTACCTATTCTAAAGTTCAGAAGCAAGATGCCACAGAATTACAGAATAATGTGAATAAAGTAAAGCTTCCAGTTTACAGTAGCACCTAGAAGGCAGCACTCTAGTTGCAAATGCAGAACAGCATCCTACTACCAAAACCAGAATATCAAGTAACTACCACTCATCCAGAACATAATGACAATAGATGATCATTTTCCTCTCCAGCTCCTCCAATGACAGACTTTTATGTATTTATTTATTTGGCCTTTCAACAGCACTACTCACATCTCCAAATCCAACAGGCTGGTGTTACAAGACACACTAACACCGATAACTGCCCTCAAGGCTTCTCAAGAGTGATTTGCAAGATGCATGGAACAATCAAAATATCCTAGTTTACTTGGACTGCATATCTTAGTACATGACATACAAAAAACAGTCCTTCAACTGCCTTTCTAAACTAAATGATGCAGATATTAGACACAATGGGTATATCTAAATGTAATGAAAAGTACATGGAGAACTTGCTCCATAACTGAGGTGCTTTATGCATAATCATATATTTGGGCATTGCTCTGAAGAATTCAAGTTATTAAAGCATGAGAGAGAGAAGTAAAACTACCAGGACCTAAAAAAAAATACAGGGACAAACACTGTGCAAGCACTGAGCTACATGGAGAGTATTTTCCATGAGAAACAGAAAGGCAGCTAAGTGGTAGCAAGCTTCATAAGCTTTCTTTAAAAGACACAAAATAGATTAATTTAACTGTGAAAGAAAGCATAGAAGAAAACTGTTTATTGACAAAGGAGGGGAGGACAACTTTGGTAGTTTGGCGATACAGAAGTTTGCAAACTGGTCAAAAATCACTCTAAGAACAAACAAAGTAAATTTAGGTGGGCTGACGGATGCCAGCAGTGACAAGTCCACCCGAAGGGCACAGGATGGAGACGGGAAAGGCCCAACAATGATGCGCGGTTCTCGGCGACGTGAGCCGAGCAGACCGAACTGCTCCCCGCCCACACCGGGGAGGCGGTACCGGGAGCTTCCCAGAGCAGTCTGGCGCTACTGACCGGCCCCTCAGGAGGCGCGGGGCCGACACGCTCCGGAGCCCCAGCCGCGTAGCTGCGGCCCCCGCGCCCACACGCCCGCTCATCGCCCTCACCGCACGGTCCGGATCACGAAGTAGACGATGAGGGCGGCGCTGGCCAGAACCAGCACGGACAGGGCGCGCTGGGTCATGGGCTGGCCCTGCTCGGGCGGCGCCGACACCTCGGCCAGGCGGCTGCTGCTGCTACTACTGTTGCTGCTGCTACGCGTGGAGGCCCCGCTGGCCGCCTCCGTTGAGCGTGGGGAAGCGGTGGTGGCGTCCCGGGGGCGAGGGGCCGCAGCCTCCGCGCAGCGGGCGGCCTCCAGCAGCACCAGCAACACCAGCAGCGGCCCCACCAAGAGCTGCGGCAGCGTCGGCGACCGCATCTCTCCCTGCCTCCCGCCCACTACGGCCGCGTAGTGCGGCTGGGCCCTGTCGCCGTCAGTGAGGCCGCCGGAAGCGGAAGCTTCTCCATTCCCTCTCCGTGTCGCCACATTTCTTTCGTGGGTCCCCCTCTTTTTGTCTGGATGGTCAGCAGCGCTTGGGGGCGAGTGAGGGGCTATTTCGAATGTAACAAATTTAAGGCGGGATATTTTTTTAACCAGTCCTCTGTTTTACCCTGATTCTGTGTTCAAAAGAACAGAAATTTTATAACTGACTTTAGTGAAAGCAGAAATGTTAAAGAAACTTCCCAGAGTGACCATTTACGAGACTCCGTGGCAGCCACTTCCCAATGTCGCCTTCACATGGGCGGCTCCAGTGGCCCGATGTGTCCTCGCTTATCTCCTCACATGCCCCACTCACGCAGACTGGATTTCCCACAGCAGTCTCAGATGTCTTGTTGACGGTGCAGGACCTGGTCCTCCGATACTACCGAGCTACCTGCAGCAGACATATTCCTCAACAATAAAGCAAAAGAGTGGTTTGGAAAGTGTCCTGAAAACTAATTTTTGCTTCAGCTATGTTCAGTGGTGGAAAGATCAGGAAAGGTCTAGATGGACCACAACTGAAGGTGATGGAGCAGTATTACAAAGCCAATGAACATGGATGTCAAGACCCTGACTTAGGGTGATGCTACAGAGTAACTCTCCATGACTTTTATTGCTCTTGTGGCTCATTGTTCCTCAACTAAACACTGTCCCGATAGAATAGAATCCTTTACCTGCTAGAATGCATTGTAAGATTCTTTTTAGTGGCATGTTTGGTTTGTTACTGTATACTTCAGCAAAGATTTCAGGGGTATAGTGTGCCTACAGAATGAGAACTCTACATTGGTGGTCAGCTCTTTGACATTTGTCATGATGTGAAAGGGAATGTATAAAATGCCAGAGTAGCAAAGAAGCCTTGTGCAGATATATATCTGCAGCTGAAGTAACGGGCAACAACCAGATTTTGTTCAGACGCAGACTCATTATCCCAGTGGCCTTAAACTTAAGCAATTATAGTGGGTCATATAAAATCACATATAGATACTGTGAAAATAGTGATTAGTTTACTTATTAACAAGTTAACAAGTTTAGCATTGCATTAACTGAGAAAACAGATTCACGGTCTTGTGTCACACAATTAGTGTGAATTTGGAAAGTGTAAAACTGATTTAAGTAGTATGTGAGACATTAAACTATCCCATGTCTCCCCCTTGAAAAATGGCAGACCTTTAATGGGAATAATGTTTCAGATTATATGAGCAACACATTTTGCTGAAGGTGCTGTAGGGATGGAACATGTGAATAAGCTTCTGTGATAGCTTTTTACAAGGTTTATGACTTCAACAGAGCTTGACTGATTCAGGTCCTCCCACTGCCAATATGTATCACCCTGCTTCTATCCTATTAATTACCGTGAGATATATTTTCTCTTGACAAGTCCAAGCAACTTATTTGCAGCTCAGGGACATACAACAGAGGAAAGTGTTACATTCAAAAGAAATATTCTTCTTAGAAAGACAGTCACTGATGTTAAATTGTCCTATAGAAATGTCCTTGATGCATGGACTGTGTAAAGTCTAACAGTGCTGGGTTGCTCACTTAGGATGATAAAATGAAATACAGTGTTGTAAACTGCATGTCAGATGCAAAGCATTAGGGGAAAAGAAAAGAGGATTGCCTTGGTCAGTAAAAATTATGACAGGGCAATATTAGTGTTTTAAAATGCCCTCTTGGCAAAACCATCATCCTTAAAACCAAGAGTTCTAGTGGGGAAAGTTGTTTTTTGAAGATTTTTTTTCCCAAATCGGAAGCTAGTGCTCTTAATAATCAGATTAAGATAGCCTTTGAGTTTTCAGATAGAAACTTAAAAAGTAGAGCAATTTATGTTCTTTATTTTCAAACAAAAAGAATTAATGAAGTCCTTGAATATTTGATTGTTTCTTTAATCTGGGGGAGGGGTGGAGGTTGTTTAATTGTTGAAATGCATAGATTTATTCAGTATTCAAGTCAGGTATTAATACAAAACACTTGTATCCAAAAAATCTGAGTGCAAAAATTGCTTCAAGAGCGCCATAAGAGAATTTTTTTCATGAAGTGTAACATAACTTCAAACCTGTGTGTAAAAACGAGCAATCATTTTTAGATATTTTTATAATTCCGGACTATTAGTAATTGTCTAACTTATTGGTTAGAGACAAAGTAATGAAATAGAATTTTTAAAAATTGTGATGTTCTGTGATCATTATAGTATACAACATGTGTCTTTGGGTTATAGTTCCCCATTCTGAGTTAAAATGTAGAACCTTTTTCACTTACAAAAGGAATATGAAACTTTCTTGTCTTATACCTAAACGGAAGAATTTGAGTGCCAGTGAAAGACCCTGAGGCAGTTACATTGTCCATTATTAAAAATAATGGAGCTTACTTCTTACTTGAGTTTTACCTTTGAGGGAAAAAAAAAAGTTTAAAAACCTTCCTTTTTTTTTTTTTTTTTTTCCATCAAACAGACCTTCCAGATTAATTGGAAGAGGACATAAATTACTTTACACAATTATTTGAGTGTCAAGGATGTCTGAGGTCTTCTCATCAGAAAATGAAACAGTACTTTGGAGAAAGACACTTAAGAGCTCTGTATATTTTCCATTTTTCTTGTTTAACTAGTTGAACTAAATTGTCATTTTATGGTTCCTGATACTTGTAGCACCAAAGAGCAACACATCTATTTCCTTTTCTCTCACCACTATAATTCTGTCTATATCATAGAATATTCTGTGTTGGAAAGAGCCTACAAGGATCATTAGGTCCAGTTCTTAAGTGAAAGGTCCGTATGAGCATCAAACCCACAACCTTGGTATTTGCTAACACCACTCTCAATTGCAAGTTGTTTATTTTCATCCTTTATGAAGTCTTTGTGGAATGATTTTCCAATATTTTGAGAAATGAAGACAAAAGAGGTGAGTGCACTTTTCTGCTCTATCGGAGGTTATCAAGGACCGTGCTGCCTGCTGGCCCTGTAAGCCATATTAAGCCCTTAAACCCTGAAACTATCCAGTTCTTTAGGTCTCTGAATCATGTTCTATACTCTATTACTTATGCTATCTGAGGACATCTTTGTCCAAATGTATCTTGTGAAAAACACCAATCACTTGTTTTAAAATTTTAAACTTTTAATAGTAATAAAATGGTTATTAAAACAGTAATAACAATTAGAGCAATATGAGCAAACTCAATGGACAGAGTTAGGACAATAAAGGAAAATAAAAAAGGAAAGAATTAAGCATGTCTGGATGCTTCCTGGGCATTAAGCCCCCAAAAAGCATACCTGCTAACAAAGGGTTAAAAAGCAGCAGCCTGTTGTATATTCATATATCTCATACATGAAGCAAACATTCCTTTTGAACTAGGGAGTTTTCTGTTTATTTTCAACTTCTTCCCCCTTCCTCTTGTAAATCATTGTTTGATTCCTCACAGTCTGGAAGGAGGTGGAAGGAGTCTGGTTCTTCCTGATAAGGAGGCAATAATTCTTCTCTGAGATTTTAGTGTCTTGTTGCTGTTATCTCTGTGTGAAGAATTTCTTGATTATCTTATCCGTTCCTTGAGCTAGTTACAAAAAGTATTTTACATCACATAGTTTCTATTTTAATATTGGGTTATAGCCTAAAACTATATTTACCACACTACTTGAAAAGGATTAATACAGTACTACAAATTAATACAACATAGCACATTTAGTATTCCTTTTAATATTTGCAAAGAGCCATATGATATATATTTTTCACATATCTATAGTTACCCTTGCAGAGATCAGAAATCTTTTTGAGTAATCATTTAAAAAAACTCAGTTAAGTCGTTTTCTGTTTAATGACTCTTCCCCTGATGATATGCAAACTAGCTGTAGACTGTTGCAAAACTGCACAGTATGCTCTGCAAAGAATTTACAACTATACTTTGTAAACTTTTCTAAGAAAAAATTTGTTTTATATTTAAAATGAATAAATAATGAATATATTTATATATTTATTATATTATTAATACAGTATTATATTATATTTGTATAATATATTTAAAATGGATAAAAATTCATTTTATATTTGTCTATGATTGGTACTTGACTGCTTTTGAGAATGCAGCTGAGTGCCTTTTTAGATAGGTGCCTTTAAAAAATAGCCTAAGCTATTTAGGTCTACATAATTGTTATTTGAAATGTCTTCATTTGCTCTGCACAAAACTAATTGAGCTATTTTATTTAAAGAAAACTTTGTGAAAAAGATAGTATGATTTCTTGAGCATGAAATGGTATCTACAATGTGAAGGTAAGGAATACTTTGAAAGCTGAAAAATATTGCCTAAAACCAGGTTTTGAATGGAATTCTGATGCTGCACATAGATGTACCCCAGAGGAGATATGGACTGGCACATCCTATACCTGTGCAGTTACAGAGCCAGGGACTCCTATTCTATTCTATTCTATTCTATTCTATTCTATTCTATTCTATTCTATTCTATTCTGTTCTATCCTATCCTATCCTATCCTATCCTAGTCTAGTCTAGTCTAGTCTAGTCTTTGTCCTTTTCATGGAATTCCTACACAAAATGCTTATCATAAATAAAATAGTTTTTTATATTTCTCTGTAAGTTTTTGCCAAAATGCCTTGAAGGCGCTATGAAATCCCATAATGTTTCACATTATTTTTTCATGTTTGTCTATTATCTTTTGGTCTTGTGGTACCAAAGGGCTCTGACAGTGCCAGGATCAATTACCTGTGCCCAAGAACATGAAATAATTAAGAGAGAGGCAAAAAATGCTACTTAAAAGAAACCCCGAAACTTTATGCTTTTTATTTTAAATTATAAACATAGATTTAAGATAATAAATAATAAACATATATTTTAGATTCATTATTTTAAGATATTTAAATAACAAACATAGATTTTAAACAATAAACATAGATTTAATAACACATAAATTAGTGTTCTTTTAGGAATAGAATTTTGGGGTGAAACTTGCTAGTAAAAGCAGTGCAATTGTTTTTGCATTTTAAGGAGAGGAACAATAAGAATTAACAATAAATTTTTCTCTTTTTATTGTGCTTTTGTAAAATTGAGCTGCCCAATAGAGTCCGCTTTAATTATAACAGCTAGTTGCTGAAGGCAGACAAGCTACTTTAATTGGTTTCAAAGAAGGAATAATTTTATATTGGTACTGAACACAGCTGGATAGAAACTTTCTAACACAGCTTTAAGTATTAGAAAGCATGCATTCTTTAAGACAACTTGCTGGACACAAGGAACATTTTCTTCTAGTCTTGTGTAACCAAAGACAGGCAAGTCAGGCTTTTTGTTACACATATTGTTTACATATTTATCAGGTATCTATTGTAGAAACAGGCAATCCCCAGCCAGGGAATAATGTGCTTTGACTCCATGATTCAGAAAAGCTGAACAAATGTTTTATTAAGCTATACTATATAACACTAATACTATACAAAATTACATACTAAAGATATACTATACTAAAAGGACACTATATTAAAAAGATACTAGAGAATACTATACTAACGAAAAATCCATGACCGTCTGCAGACAGTCACAATACACCTTTGACCCAGCTGGCCAAGGAATCAAAACAACTTTCACCGGTGTCCAGTAACCAAATCACTTTTGGTAAACAATCTCCATAACACATTCCACGCAGTGAATAAATGTAAGAATTGTTTTCTCTTCTTCTCTGAGGTTCTCACTGCCTTCCTCAGGAAAAATCCTGGGAGAGAGAATTATGTCTCTCCCTGTTCAGAGATTGTGAATACCACAGGTATCCTTGGTTGCTAGATGTATATTTGTTGCCCTGTTTTGCATAGTTCCATCCCTATCTGAAGTTCTTATTTGATCCTCAGGGGTCTCTTTCAGTGTCTCTGGCAATGTTTGATGACCAAATTGTGGTGTCTGCTGGTTGACCACTAGTTCTGAGCAAGCACAGTTTGTTTCCAGCAATTTGCAAGGCTGTTTTTATCTATCTATGCTCCCAGAGCTCAGCCCACATCCCCAGGACTTCTCCAAGATTGTTCTGCAATGTGAACAGCATTCTGTTACTTATTAGGCCATGGGATGTAGCAATGTACCATTTCCCTTATCAATATACAACTATATTTTAAAAAAAGTGGCTTATAGCACCAATAAATTTACTTAAGGATTTTCAAATTACTTCTTGATACTGGTCCAAGATAATACTTCTTTGGCAAGTTTTCCTCTACAATGGTATCTTTTGGTATTCCAATGAACATTTTTTTTTCATTATTCTCATATTTATCTTCAGGTCTAACAGCTTCCAAGAGAATCTAGGCTATCTACCTACAGAGGAAATCCAGAAGGAGTCCCAGCTTGTATCATGCATTATAGGTGCCCTTCTTTCATGTTCCCATGCTTCTTTTATTTTAACTGAATTGATCCAAATCTGTGATACCTTCATGTTTTGAGCCTGTGGACCATTGCAGCCTCTTCCTCTTTCACAGAGACACTGTAAACTTCCTAGAGGCACTCTGCCCCTCAGCTGAAGTTAAATCATGTTGCTACCAAGCACTGTCTTCTGCAGCGCTTTGTGAAAATCTTCTGCTCTCTTCCTCAGAAATAACAGCTCTGTCCTGACAAGTGATTAGCAAAAGGGCAAAAATGCTCCACTAGAGGGAGCACCGTGAGTGCCATATGTTGATTGTTCTTAATGACAATAGCTCGTTTCTTTTCCAGGCTTCTCTGGTCTACACAGAGACTCACCTGTACAGATGTGCTACTCCTAGTAAAAGCTTTCTGCTTTTTATAGGACACATACTTCATGCACTTGTGGTAGTCCTGTCCCTTCCTGGAAGCCCTGAATATTCTCTATAAGGATGAGTTGCTTATGGCTGTTTCCTGATGCTGAAAGCATGTATGATGTCTGCTGTTGAAAAGGGTTGGAGGTTAGGGCTTCAAAATAAACAGCACTTCTTCCCACTTTGATTACTTCTTAAAACTCTAATGTATCCATTTCAGAGATTTACATTCATGACTGTCATTAAATGCCAGAAATTTCCTGATTAATTGCCACATTTAAGTATTCTCTAGGTTTGCATTACTCCTTGCCATTTAAAGTTATATGTTTTCCTATTTCTGAAACTTTGATGTTTTGATTGCTCGTATTTTTTCTTGCAAAAGTATCAAGAATCCAATATGTTGTGTCAGTGGTGAGGTATAGTATCCATGGCTTTAATACATTCCCAAAAGATGATTTTCATGAGATGGGAAACAAAGGGAAAAGAAAAAAGCAAATTAAAAATATATTCTCTGACATTTTTCTTGTTTTGTCAAAAAAGAGCTTGTTTTAAGAACAAAAAAAATACAACAGTGCTATCAGTTACAGAAATCTATTTATTTCCTCTATGAAACTGTGGAATGGTAACACAATTTTCTGCTTAGAACTCTTTGGATTATTTATGGAGAGTTAATTAAATCTCAGACACTTAGATTCTTAGTATTATGCACACAACCAATTTACTTTAAAACACACAAGATTACATGCAACTACTCTGAAGATGCAGAAAGTAGAGTTCATTATGAATATTTTCTGTAATCTTAGAACAGATAGTGGTCTTAAAAGACTAAATGGTTTAACAGCTAACTGGTTTTCAATATAAAAGTGAGTTAGAAATTTTTTCAAACACAGCTTACGCTCATGAATCAAGTGTCAAGAACCACAATTCACAGTTGGACCTTTATCACACTTTACTCTTTGTCTTCAAAGACACGTTGAATGAAAAAGAGAAATTAAGAGCAGACCATACAGGGATAATAGCTGAAAATATGGAGAGTGCTTGTTGCTGATAATACTTCTAATTATTTTAAAATATTTGGAGTTGTCACCTGTCAACAGTGAAATGCAAGAGACAAAAAAAAATTAATTGGTAACATTTTGTTGAGAAATAAAAGTTTAGCAAAAGAGCCAGTGAAGTGTGTCATATCAAGCAGGATGCAGACAGAAAATACAGCCTTGAAGAAAGCAGAAAATTTCATAATAAGGCCTATCTAGAGAATACACCAAGACACAGATATACTGTAAATAATGGGTTATAAGGAGGTAAACCAGCAAGATTGCCTTACACATTTGCATTGTGTTCTTTCTCTAGATGGTCATATTATAGCAGAAAAGAGACCCTATGTTGCATATAGGCAGAGATATTATCAATGAAAAGCCTTATAAAATATGGTTTAGGCCCTGCAACTCCACTTAAGCTAGCAGTTAGATTGCAACTTGATGTGAAAGATCATAAGAATGAAAGCCATTAGCACAACAAACCATTCTGGTAAGAGAATCATTTGCACCTGTAATAAACAAGAAATCTGTCGCATGCAAATTAGTAAACAAAATATGTCAATTAACCAAAAATAGAGAGATTTGACAGATGTACACCCTGGCCATTTACTGACCAATAAACTGAGTGTCAGTGTATCATTAGCCAGTTAGGTCTAACAGAGTGCCTTCTGATATTTCATATAAATATGAGATATGTGAATAAAGAATGGGCTTTTCCTGCATGAAGAAACTGAGTCCTGTCTGATTATTAAAACAACAAACCTACAACTGCCATAACTAATTACTACCAAAAATTCAGTCTCAAATTCTTTGATTAAATGCTGTAATCCTTACAGTAATTTGGTATGGGAAGTAATTTGCTATGGTGAGTTTCCTCCTCTGTGTCTACCCTTCTTATCATTAACAACCTTTCCAATAGGAAAGATTCAAGAGTGGCTTTGACAATTTTTCCTCTCTCTTTTATGTACAAGTTCCTTTCAGACAAATATAAAGTGAAGCTGTTGACATTGCTAAATTAGGTTCTTATGAGTCATAGCACCTATCTTTTCCATCTAAAGTAGATTAGATGAGTACTTAGAAAAAGAGGGGGAGGGAAATGAACACATTAAAAATATAGTCTGCTATGTGCAATTTTATTTTAAAAATGTGCCTCTCAGAAAGCTTGAAAGTACCTTTAAAATTGTAATGTCTTGTAATCTTCTAATATCAGGGAAAGATACTGATTTATGTGTTAGAATCTGATACTTCATGACAGAAAATTGAGCTTGCAACCCTTTAACAATTATCTTCCACATTTCAATGAATATTGTAATGTCAAAATTTTCCTATGTAAGAAAGCATGTGGTATCAGAAAGATCCAGGACAAAACTTAGAGAATGTTTTCTCTGTGGATGAAGGTAATGCAGAAGTATGTTGACAGTAAGTGATGCCTGTAGTAGAACTGCTTTTCAGAACACACTTCAGACTCAGTCAGAATTTTACAGGCTCATTTTAATGACTCACTCACTCACTCACTTGAGTGTCTGCCTCTGAGAAATTTGTGACAGTTTTTATATATTGATATAATTAATTGTACAAATTTCAAAATGTTATTTTGAAACATAATTAGAAGTATTTTAAATGAAATCTTTAACAAAAAACCCCCCCAGTATTCTAAAATACAAGTTAGTGCTTCAGTACACAGAAGCTGACATTATGCACCATCAACACTTCCTAATATCTAGACTTCAAGTGTCTTTTGTGTTGGTATGAGAAGCAAATCCCCATGGCTGTTGCCTCTATTCTCTGCAGAAATACTGAGTAGATGGTGTTGATGCATGTAGCTTTGCTCCTCCCTTCACCTTCATGCATCATTCATCCTACCTTTCTCAACATGGTGTGCACTTTGCACCCCTCATTTATCAGCTCTGTCTTTTCCCATTCCTGATTGCATTAGAGGGCTTCAAGTGGGTTCCTTGTGCTTGTCTCTGGCAGAAACCGTAGAGGCTTATAAAGGGCAACCTGGTCATGAACTCTGAGGCTCTGATGAGGAGAAGAGTGGTGATAGTATGGGTGGCATTGGTAGAGAAGGGACCTCGGGAGGGGAAGGGAGCAGGAGCTCAATGCAACTCAGCCCTTCTCACAGACAGGCTATCAGTCACTCCTTTTCTTTCTGTAAGATAAGGAATTCAGACTCAATGTTGAATAAAATGCTTTCAGACTGAGTCAGCAACTTCAATTCCAAATTATAGGTATAAAAGGTGATGATGCAAGGAAAGTAGCATGTGACCTCCTGTCTACCAGATTGTCTCTGGAGGTGTGTTCAGCAGTCTGAGAATATCTTGTACTCCTTGTGTGTACTTATCATTTGCTCTCCATGCACAGCCACAATCAAAATGAGAATAAAGGTGATAAAAGGGTGATGGGATAGAAAGAGGATTTTGAAATTTCTGAGAAGAGTGTGTTTCTGTATGCATTCCGGTCTTCCACAGAGTACAGGAGTTGTGAATTCCCAGGGGCAAGAAATCAGGCAAGGAAGACAAGATAACATGGCTGAGCTGGGACCTGCTGGTCAGACTAAAGGGAAAAAAGCAAATTCACAGGAACTTGAAGCAAATACAGGTGACCTGAGAAGAATATAGAGATATATGATTGTTTAGGGATGGGACAAGGAAGACTAAGGTGAAACTGGAACTGAACCTGGGAAGAAACACAACAGGAAGGGCTTCCTACAGGTGTAGAAAAGGCAGGTCAAAGAAGGTGTATCTTCCCCAATACACAATACTGGAAAACTTGTAACAACTGGTGAGAAGCCTGAGGTACTTAACAATTTTTTACCTCCATCTTCAATGACCCTCTCTGTTCCCTCACCTCTCAAGTCAGTAAACAGCAGGATGGGGGCTGGAAGAGCATGTTCCCTCTGACTGTAAGTGAAGATCAAGTTTGTGACTAGCTGAGAACCCTGAATATACTTAAGTCTGTTGCAATGTGATGAGATGCATCCTGAAGGAGAGGATGAGATGGGAGTCCTGAGGGAGTTCGTTCATGTAGTTGCCAAGGCACTATTTGAAAAGTCATGGCACTCAGATGAAGTTCCAGGTGACTGGGAAAGGGAAACATTTTAGCCATCTTTAAGAAAGGTAGAAAGGAGCACTCTGGGAACTATCAGCCTGTTAGTCTCACCTCTGTGCCTGGGAAGATCATGAAATAAATCCTTGCCAGAACCTCTACTAAGGCACACAGAAGACAGAGAAGCCCAGCTTCACCAAGAGCAAGTCTTTTCTGATGTTGGTTGATGTTTTATGATGGAGTGGCTACATCAATGAACAAGGGAAGGGTTCCAGATGACATCTATCTGGATTTCTGTAGAGATTTTGGCACGGTCCCCCACAGCTTCCTTCTCTCTAAATCGTATTTGAAGAGGACAGTTAGATGGATAAGAAAGTGATTGGATCACTTCCAGAGGGTAATGGTCACTGGCTGGATGGAAAAGTGACAAGTGGTTTCCTTCAGGGGTCAGTATTTGGACCAGTGTTATTTAATATCTTCATTAATGACAAAGGTGAAGGATTTTAGTGCACCCTCAGCAAGTTTGCAGATGGCACCAATTTGAGAGGTATGGTTGACACACCTGAGGGACAGGAAAACATCCAGAAAGACCTGGACAAGCTCAAGAAGTAGTCCATGGGAATCTCATGAGAGCTATGAAGATGATGAAGGATCTCAAGGCCAAGGCTCCAGGGGGTTTGAAGAGCAGTTGAGGTCACTTGTACTGTTCAGCCTGAAGAAGAGGACACTGACAGGAGACCTCATCACACTCTACAGCTTTCTTGTGAGGGGAAGAGGAGGAGCAGACACTGATCTCTTCTTTGTGGTTACCAGTGACAGGACCCAAAATAGGCTCCCCAAGGATGTAGTCACAGCACTAGACCTAACAGAGGTGAAGAAGCATTTGTACAATGGTTTCAGGTCCATGGCATGATTAGTAGGGGATGGTTCTGTGTAGGCTCAGGAGCTGGGTTCAGTGATCCTTGTGGGTCCCTTCCAACTTGGCATTTCCTGTGATCCTGTATATTAACACATTGAACTTTGTGTTTCGTGAGATTTCTCCACTCCTGACAGATGAAGACTGCAACCATTGCTTCAACCAACAGACACCAAAATTACAACAACCAAGTCCCATTGTTGGACCAATGGGGGGTGACTATATATACCTTTCTACTCTGTCTTCTTTTCTTTCTCTTTATTTTCTTTCTTTTCTTGTTTTACATTCTGTTAAGTGCTATTTTTCTAATATTTTATTGGTATATTACAATAGATTATAACCAAAATGGCTACATAACTGCTTTCCATTGCAACCAAATTGTTCTAAAATAAACCCTAAATATCTGTTTACAAACACTGATCATTCACCTTTCAGCGTGGGTCATAAGAGGGTGGGTCATAAGAGAGAGTGCTGAGGCACTGGAACACATTGCCCAGAGAAATTGCAGATGATCTCAGGGATTTGAATTGAGATGCCCAATGGTCAAAATGCAAGCATTTCCAAAAGCATTCAAAAGCAGCAAGTCAGGCTGCTGGTGGGAAGTTAGCCTTTCCCAGCACTTCAGTGAAACTATATACCTGTGGCCCCTGACTTTGAGCATGGAGGCTAAAAAGGAAGAAAATTCTGCCATTGCTTTTTCTCTCATTTCTGCTGATCTTCCTCTTATTTTCATGCTGCTGCTATCTCCTACAAACAAAAATGTGGAAAAGAGTATAAAGTCCAAATTTTTAATATGCTTAAAAATAGTAACATATTTTTTGTGCATGAAGTTGAAACACCTTATAAAATGAATCTACTACTTTTTGATAGCTGTACCATAGCTACAAGGTTGTTTGGTGTGGGTTTTCTTAGAGGAACCTAATTTTTCTTTATAGCAAGGATCTCCTTGCCGCATTACCCTAAAGAATTGCATATGTCAAATGAAGAGCCCTTTAGGTGTCAGTCAAATGTAGCAGCCAAAAATATAACATAATTTTCAAAAACTGCTTTCAAATGGGAAAAAAAAGAAACCCAACCCAAAGTATTAGAAAAACACCAAGAAGTCTGATGCCTAATGTTTTATTAAATAGGTAGCAAATAATCAGCTACAACAGTAGTTTTGACTGCAGTGTTGCCAGGTGTTTTGTGTTCTCAAGCACAAAATTCTGCTTTGCTTGTTGCAGAGTTCTTTTGTCTAAAGATTTTGGCTTTTTATGGGAGATCAAATGCCTTAATGCCTTTTCTCTTCACAGCTGAAGCATGCTGAGAACCAGATATATTTCACAGACATGAACTGCAAACAGACTGGTCTACCTCCACCAGTGAAGTCTAAGAATCTTATTGGGAAATTTGATTTGCACCAGTTCATCTGTAATACTTGTCTTCATCATATTCTGTGTGGTTTCAGTTTGCAGTGCTTCAAGAAAGGAAAGAACACAAAAGAATGCAAAAGAAAAAAATAACAAAAAACAAAGGCTCACGAACCAACAAAAAACCAAGACACCATTGACAAATGGTCAAGAGGGAATTTTTCATCACAAAGTGTTCACAGGTTAATCTGTTAAAAAAAAAAAAGCCAGTAAAAAATTATTAAAAATACCATTATCTGTTGTTGATACCTCTGGCAGTTGGAGGGCTGTAGGAATATGGTGTATTTAATGCCTTTTTCATGGCATTTCAATATGTTTCTTTGCTAGCATGATCTGTGGGAGGTTCTGCCCAAAGCCAGTGTTATTCATGGATGTGTTGGTTTTGCTCAGATTGGTTTTTTGTACTGGGGAGGTCACAGAGGTGGCTTCTGTGAGATGCTGCTCATAGCTGCATCTCACAGATGTTTCCACCATGTCTGGCAGAGTAAATCCCTGATGGCTCAGAAGATGGACATGTTGATGGGCAAAGCTGGGCTGATTAGAGAGTTTGGTAACGTCTCTGTGATGACATATTTGAAAACAAAGTTTTCATATTTGAACACACAGTTTTCTTCTAGTCAGAGAAGAGGAGGAGGTGATAACCTCCTTTTCATATGAGGGAAAACAACATGGTGACACCAAAGTCGGTGGAGAAGGAGAGGGAGGGGTGCCAGAGCCAAGATTCCCCTGCAGGCCGTGTTGATGACCATGGTGAAGCAAGTTATCCCTGTGCAACCGATGGATCCACAGGGAATGTAGAGATCCACTCTCAGCCCATGTCGGAGGTGCTCAGGCTGGAGTGGGTGGATGCCTGGACAAGGCTGTGATTCAGTGGGAGAGCTGAGGCAGAAAGAGGGCCCTTGCTTTTGGGCTGTAGCAACCTGTCCTTGGAGTGCCGAACTTCATGCCTCTTGCCACAGCAGTTTTGGGAGGACTGTGTGCCCATGGGAGGGACTCACGTTCCAGCAATTTTGAGAGAATTGCTGCTCATGAGATTCGACCATGCTAGAGTAGTTCAGGGAGAGCTGTCTCCTGTCTTTATAGAGCACAACACAGCACAAAGTACCGTGACTCCATCAGAAGGGTGCAAGAGAGATTTATTATAGCAACATGTTCCTTTTATACTCTTTCAAGATATTTACATTTACTTAATGTACACATTCACTGCCCACTGGTTATAGGAAAGAAACAAAGTTCTCAGTGGGTGACCAGGGAGCCACGTCATTCTGTGAGCCAGCTAGAGTCTGTATCTCTTAACTTTCTCTCCTTCATCACATCTCCATGGTGACAACCTTGGTGTCTTCCTCAGGAGAGATATGGGGCTTTTCTTTATTTTCAGCTGTGGAAGGGGCTAGCAGCGGGCCTGTTAGCTAAAGGAGCGAGAAGTAAGAAGAAGAAGAAGCTGATAAGGAGGATTCTCCAAGGCCGTAACCAAGGAGATCGAGAGAAGGAAGATCTGCAGATGGATGAAGCATTTTTAGAAAGTTAGGTGGAGTCAGAGTAACTTTTCACCAATGGCATGGTATTGAATTATTGTGGCCAATAGCTAAGGTAGAAGAAGGGTAAACAACTGGAAAGTGTATAAAAGATCAGCCATTTTCACTAATAAACTGTTGCCAAGTGTTGCCAACTGAGAGTGCTTGTGGTCTCTGCTTTATGTTGTGACCAACTCAACTGCGACATTTTGGTGATCCCCGACGTGATAAGAACATAGTCGGTGGGGGCCCATACGGGGTCCTAGCAATTGGCAACCGTGACCCACTGGGACATAGTGGGGGAGGCGGCGTTGGTGCAGCTGAGAGTGGCGGGTGGAAGCCACAGGGAGGTCCAGACCTGATTCCCTCCAATCAAGACACCTGGAAGTAGGTGAGCCACCAAATAGTAATAATGGGACAAAATTTATCTAAAGAGGAAGAAAATGTTCTGTCTACATGGAAAGTTTTGTTAAGAAATAAGGGAATTAATACATCAGACTATGCGCTTCATTATATATTGCTGTGGGCTAAATCAGAGAATTTTGGCACTGATCCCGACACAGCATTTAGTGTTAAGGCACGGAAAAAGGTCGGGGACAGACTTTGGCAAGTTATTGGAGCGGGAGATAAAACAGCCATTGATTTAGAAGTAACCTGGAACTCGCTCTTTGAGGCTTTAAAGGAATGGAAAATAGAGAGAGAAACGGAGCAAGATGCGGGCGAAGAAGAGTTGGGGCTGATAGGAGAACCTGACGGGGGGACTGAGGCAGAGAGGACCTCTGATGGAGAACTTGGTGAAGAAAGTTCAGATGCCATGGGAGTTACCTGGCACGCTGCCAGAGCTTCTGGGAAAGCTGCCAAAGCTTCTGGGCAACCTGCCTTAGCATCTTCTTATCAGACCCCTAAGCCTCCTTATCTCACACCTGCGCAGCAGCTTGCAATAGTGCCTGTATATACTACACCTCTCCGCCAGTTAGCTGAAATGTCTCTAGCAGAGAGAGAAACCCAGCCATCTGCCCCCCCCCGCTTCCCTCCTCTCTGGTCCAGCTGTCCGCCCCCCTGCTCCCCTCTGAGTGGCTTGAACAACCTGCAAGGCTGTATCCTCCTTTACCTGACAGTGACAGCAACAGTGAATCAAGTGATGAGTTGCCCGCAGTAACACCTGACTTGGGTCAAGGAGCTCTGGTCCCTTCATCTCCTAAGAGCTCTAGCCTTACTGCTCCATGGACTTTGCCTCCATGCCAAGTCACTGTGCTTCCTCGACACCCTCAGGAGTTTTGGGAATTTGTTAGGAGGAAAGCAGTTGAAGAAAAGAATTGGGACATCATAGAAAGGTTAGGTGCTCCAAGAGTACCTAAGGAGAACAGTGCCAATGCAAATGTTTCTTGTGATAACCCTATGGCTTTTCCAGTTTTCAAAGCAGTTCCTGGAACAGGACAGAACGACAGCCATCACGTCTTCACCTGGAGGGTTGTGCAAGACCTCCAATCGAAAGTAGCTCAGTATGGTATTAATTCCTCAGAGGTAATGCAATTAATATTTGTGATTAATGCAGATTTGCTTGCACCTTATGACATCACTCATCTTGCTACAATTCTATTCCAGCCAGTACAATATGGTGTATTTCAAGAAACTTGGAGGCGAGTGGCTGAGCGCACGGCTTTAACAAATATGCAGTTGCCTCAACATGACCCTCGTCATGCTGTGGGTGTTGATGCCCTACTGGGCTCTGGGCCTTTTGCTAATCCAGATTTACAGGCAAGGTGGGATCCTTCGATTTTGGCACAAGTTCAGCAAATTGGCATGAGTGCCTTAACTAAAACAATGGAAATGGCAGCTCCAAAACAGAAATATATCACTATACAACAAGGGACGAGAGAACCATTTTTGCAGTTTGCAGAAAAACTTGCTGCTGCTATTGAGAAACAGGTAGATGATGAAACTTTGTGAGACAAATTGTGCATACAATTGGCTAGAGAAAATGCAAACCCAGACTGCAGAAAGATTATTGACACTTTGCCTGGGGAACCCACCTTGTCTGAAATGGTTACTGCTTGCTCGAAGGTTGGTTCAGTTGAGCATAAAATGGCAGCTCTTGCTGCAGTGCTAAGACCTTCAGCAAAGTGTTATAATTGTGGACAACAGGGGCACGTAAAGTCACAGTGTACTGTCCAGAAAACAACATTTAGGCCAAGTGCAAGCAGTGATGTTGTATGCAATTGTTGTGCTAAATCTGGGCACTATGCTAATCTGTGCAGGAGTAAATATTATGCAAATGGTCAGCTATTGCCAGGAAACCCAAAGAGGAGCGTGAAGGGGCGCATGGGGAAACAAATACCCCAACAACCACAACAGCAAACGCAGGCCTTCCCAGCCCTGCAAAGCTACCCATTTGCGAACAATACTCAGGGGCAACAAGCGGGTCCGCAGGGATTGATGTACCCACAGCTGACACAGTAACCATTTTAACAAAAAAAATATGTAAAGTGCCTCTTGATGCCTATGGTCCGATAGGACGGGATTTGAGTACATTTTTGATAGGGAGATCAAGTACTACACTTAGAGGTATTCGTGTGCATCTAGGCCTTGATGCTGATTATTTAGGGCCGATTCATGCTATGGTATCTATTGATGACCCTCCTGTCCCTATTCAGAAAGGAACTTGCATTGCTCAACTTGTACCTTTTGTGAGTTCTGTTCCAAATACAGTGGACTGAAGTCGTGGCGCAGGAAGCTTTGGATCGACAGGAGTACCTCAAGTGTTTTGGACTGAGAAAGTAACAGAGAGCTGTTCAGAAAAGACATGCACTCTCACCACCAGTGGATGTCATCGAGGAGCTATATCAGTAACAGGTCTGATTGACACTGGAGCAGATGTCACAATACTCTCGTGACTTTGGTGGCCTCAATCATGGCCTCTCACTCATGCAAGTTTTTGACTCCTGGGGTTGGGTGGTGCTACAACAGGTGGCCTGTCAGCCATTGTAATTAATGTGAAACATCCTGATGGCCAACAAGCTAACATCAGACCCTATGTTGCCAACGCTCCTCAAAGTTTGTGGGGACGAGATTGTTTATCTCAATGGGGTGTCAAAATTACTACGGATTTTTAATGGGGGCCACTGTGTTGCAGGGCAATGAACGTCCAGTTGTACCCCTGACATGGTTGACAGATAAGCCTGTCCGGGTTCGCCAGTGGCCCCTGACTACTGAAAAGCTTACTGCCCTGCAAGAATTACTTATAGAACAATTGCAAACAGGACACATTGAGGAATCATTCAGTCCCTGGAACACCCCTGTTTTTGTAATAAAAAAGAAATCGGGAAAATGGTGACTTTTACACGATTTACAGCAGATAAATGCTGTAATGGCAACAATGGGAGCTTTGCAACTAGGCCTTCCTACACCCACAATGATTCCACAGGAATGGCAAATAGTTGTCATTGATCTAAAAGATTGTTTCTTCACTATTCCATTGGCTGAGCAGGACAAAGAAAAATTGGCTTTTATGGTGCCTTCTATAAATCATGCTGAACCTGATAAAA
This sequence comes from Melozone crissalis, assembly GCF_028551555.1. Classification (NCBI taxonomy): domain Eukaryota; kingdom Metazoa; phylum Chordata; class Aves; order Passeriformes; family Passerellidae; genus Melozone; species Melozone crissalis. Next base: position 68,701,920 of record NW_026535783.1, read on the forward strand.
GATATCAATGGAAGGTACTCCTACAGGGCAGGAAAAATTCGCCAACTATTTGTCCATGGTTTGTGGCACAGGCCTTGTCAAAAGCGCGGGAGCAATTTAAAAACTGCTACTGCTATCATTACATGGATGATATCTTGTTGGCATCTGACAACAAACAACAGTTGTCAGCTCTTAAACAATGTGCTGTGACAAATTTGAAAGCCTTTGGTCTGATCATTGCTCCAGAGAAAGTGCAGGAACACATGCCTTGGAAATACCTAGGTATGTTGGTGACCAACACTCAAGTTATGCCTCAACCTGTAAAGTTAGACATTGATGTTAAAACTGCTACTGATGTACAGAAATTGGTTGGTTTAATAGGTTGGATTCGATCATATTTAGGCATAACTAATCATCAGATGCAGCCATTGTTTGATTTGCTTTCAGGCATCACTTCCTCCACTGATGAGAGGCAATTGACCTCAGCGGCAAAAAAGACCCTAGAAGAAGTTGAATTAGCCCTAGCACACAAATTTGTTAACAGGATAGATCCCTCTGTTTGTGTTCAATTGTTTATTTTGAAAGACCAAGAAATACCATGTGGAATACTGTGTCAATGGAATGATAATTGGGAAGATCAATTGCATATTTTGGAATGGATATTTTTATCTTTCAGATCTCGGAAAACAGCTCCAGGACTTTATGTGCTTTATGCGGATATTATCATCAAGGGGCGCAGGCATTGTCATGAGATTTTGGGACAGGATCCTGTGACCATTGTGATACCTGTACAACAGTGGTATTTTGAATGGTGCTTTCAAAATAATCATGAATTGCAATCTGCCTTATCTTGTTTTACAGGCCAAATCTCATATCATTTGCCTTCTCATCCTGGTCTAACACTGACTAAAGAGATTCCGTTTGAAGGCAAGCAAATTTGTTCGCCTGTTCCAGTGGAATGTATAACGGTTTTTACAGATGGGTCCAGGAAAACCGGAAAAGCAGCTGTGGCTTGGAGAAAGGATGATCACTGGGAATATCAGACAGTGATTCAGCAGGGATCTCCTCAACTGGTTGAACTTTCTGCTTTTCTTTTGACTTTTACTTTGTTTCTTGGTTCTGTAAACATAGTTACGGATTCAGTTTATGTTGCCAATTTGGTTAAGCATTTAGATCAAGCAGTGTTGTATAATATTCAAGAGAAACCATTGTTTACCATATTAGTGAAGTTATGGACAGTTATTGGTGCTCGAAAGCATTCTTACTTCATCATGCACATTCACAGCCATACAGCATTGCCAGGATTTTTTGCTGAAGGCAATGCCTATGTAGACTCTTTAGTAGCTGTTGCTGCAATCAAAACTGTACCCAATGTGTTGCAGCAGGCAATTTTATCCCATCAATTTTTTCATCAGAGTGCTCAAGCTTTACAGCAGCAATTCAAATTGTCTACTGCCGAAGCAAAATCTATTCTTTCCTCTTGTCCCGACTGTCATATGACTCATGTCACTCAGTATTATGGAACCAACCCTAGAGGTCTTTCTGCGTTAGAAGAATGGCAAACTGATGTTACAAAAATGCCTGAATTTGGTTGCTTTAAGTATGTTCATGTTACAGTTGATACTTTTCCTCAGGCAATGGTTGCTTCAGCATTCACAGGAGAAAAAACTCAATATGCTATTCATCATTTTTATCATGCCTTTTCTATTCTAGGTGTTCCGTGTCACGTAAAAACAGATAACGGCCCAGCATATGCTTCACAGAAAATGCAAGCATTCTTTCGTGCTTGGGGCATTGAGCATTCAACAGGTATTCCACATGTCCCCACGGGCCAAGCAATTATTGAAAGAGCTCACGGACTTCTTAAATGTCAGGTTCAAAAAAAAAAGGGGGAATGCAACAGGAGTCACCTCAAGTGAGATTAGATAAAGCTGTTTATGTGTTAAACTTCTTGCGTCCCCTACCTGACTCACAGTTCTCTCCAATCTTTTGCCATTTTTCTTCTTTGAATTCTAAGCAACCAAATTTCCATAGAAATGTCAAGGTATGGGTCAAGGATTTGATTATTGGTATATGGTCTGGTCCAGTGGAACTGATAACCTTGGGAAGGGGTTATGCTTTTGTTTTGATAGATAATGGTCCTCGATGGGTTCCTGCTCACTGTGTCAAACCTTACCTAGAGCGTGCGGGAAAGGACAGGATTGATGGTTCCACAGCTGAAGCAGAACGAGCGGATGACACTGGCTAAGACCATATATCAGTACTTAAAGATGGATGAAGGACAGGAACGATTGTATTAAGAATGGGAATTTTGTTGATGGTTGTGATTGTGATTTTGTGTGTCCCTTCTCTGCTTGGGTTTTTGCAAAGGGCCCTGCAAAAATCCATAGCAGCTGTATTTACAGTTCAAAAAACAAAAAAAGGGGGAATTGTGGAAGGGGCTAGCAGCGGGCCTGTTAGCTAAAGGAGCGAGAAGTAAGAAGAAGAAGAAGCTGATAAGGATCTTTCTCCAAGGCCGTAACCAAGGAGATCGAGAGAAAGAAGATAAGAGCATTTTGCAGCTGGATGAAGCATTTTTAGAAAGTTAGGTGGAGTCAGAGTAACTTTTCACTAATGGCATGGTATTGAATTATTGTGGCCAATAGCTAAGGTAGAAGAAGGGTAAACAACTGGAAAGTGTATAAAAGATCAGCCATTTTCATTAATAAACTGTTGCCAAGTGTTGCCAACTGAGAGTGCTTGTGGTCTCTGCTTTATGTTGCGACCGCCTCGACTGCGACAGTCTCCTGCTGCCTTCTCCTACCAAGGATGGTCAGACCTGTAGCTTGGGAAAAGGAGTTTTGCTGCCACCACGATAACCCAGCAGTGAACCTTTCTTCTGCTGCTGGGCCCTGCATCCCCCTGCCCTTCCAGGACATGCCACAGGTTCCAGCTATTTGCCGTGGAGTTTTGACACATTCTCATCCACTGCCCTGGGATTTCTGCTCATCCCTGCCATTCCAGCCTGCTGCTTCAAAGAATCCTCATGGGTTACCAGGATTGGCTACCCCAGGGGTTTGAAAAGCAAAACTTCTCTTCCATGCCTCACCATCTCAGCCGAACTGCCATAGCCACATGCTCGCTGAGCCCGCGCCAGGGCACCGCCTGCAGCCATGTGGAGGGGATCACTGCACCTGCCCGGCCTGCCAGGAGCCAGCAGTGCCCCTGCCAGCTGCAACCATAACCACACCAAAGGGGAAAGTGCCACAGCCAAAAAGGCTGGGACTGGGTTCCTGGTTCTATTTCTTGTTAATATCATAGTTATTGTTGTTTTTTTGCTTTATTATACATACTCATAAAGAACTGTTACTCCTATTGCCATGTCTTTGCCTGAGAGCCCCTTAATTTCAAAATTCTAGTAATTCAGGGAGGGAGGGGGGTGTTTACATTCTCCATTCTATGGAAGGCTTTTCTGCCTTCCCTAGAAGACACCTGTCTTGAAAATCAAGAGACTAATATACCAAGAGTAGATATTTTGAGAGTTTTATTCCCTGAACTGCACCTGAAAGAAGGTGGTGCTTCTAGGTAAAAATGTCTTACGTGGCATATTTTCCAGCATTAAAAACCTGATCTATCAGTCTTATGCATATCAAGAGACACTTGTTCTAGAATCCTTTATTTGGACTCCACTGCTAAGAAAGGTTTTGTACTGAGAACTAGGGGGACTAAATATGTCACAGAAGTCAGCTTTTCTTCAGATTTAGAAAAATTTGTTTGTGTCTGAACAGCTCAAATTAAAAGATCATTTACTACCAGGTAATAGTATCTACAAACTTCAAATTCCTATGAGTATTTATTTACTCTTTTTAATGCTTCTGTTATCTGCTTCTGCCTTGCATGAAAAAAAAGGTGTGGAAATCTTTAATGAAACATGTTCATTACTAATTTGCTACACTGACAGGATAGACAGTAATTCTGCCTCCAAAAATATCATTGTATCAAATAAAATGAATAATCATGCTTGAGGAAGATAGATTGTTTTCAGAATAAAGGTAAATTATAGATGAAATTGAAATGAGTACCCTGCAAACAGACCTGCATATGTGAAGAAACACTCCATTGCCCACAAGGAAGCAGAGCGGCATGGACCCGGAAGTAACTATAAACATGCAGCTTAGTGCAGGACAGCACAGCCTGAGATGACTCACATGAAGAAGAATCATTTTGCTTTATTGAACAGCTCTATGACTAAAATGTACTAGCAATATTAAAGAGACATAAAATAGTAGAACTATACTAGGGAACAGTAGGCAACCCAAATCAATCTCTCTGACACACACACACATACATGCACAGAATGAGTCAGATGGAAAAGAACCATGATGGGTCATCTAGCCCAACCTCCCTTCTCATCTAGTCCAACCTCCCTGCTCAAGCAGGGCCATCCCAGAGCACATGGCACTGGACTGTGTCCAGACTGTTCTTGAATATCTTCAGTGAGGGAGACTCCACAACCTCTCTGAGCAATCTGTGCCAATGCTTGGTCACAGGCACAGTAAAGTTCTTCTCCACACTCAAGTAGAACTCTTGTGTTCCAGTTTCAGTACACCTGGAAAGGTCAGGTCAAATAGGAGATAAAAAGCTTTCATGGTTTTCTAAGTAGATTCCAAATGTGTAACTGTGTCTTTCAGCATTGCCAGAACATCATCTACACTCATTGTTGCAGACATCTTTTCATTAAAATACTTTCATTAGGATTTTTCCTGCTGAAGCTGAGACGTTTCAGCAACAAAGTGTAAGCAATGGTTATCTGCTGCTGTGGAATGCAACAGGTGGATCCGTGATTGGTCTCCTATGGATGTTTGGATTTACTGACCACTCACAGCAGAGCTGGGTCTCGCTCTCTGCCAGGAGACAGATCTTTGTTATTCATTCTTTTCTATTCTTAGCTTAGCTAGCCTTCTGAGAACTTTTCTGTCCATTTCTTTTTAGTATAGTCATATGTTATATATATATATCATAAAATAATAAATCAAGCCTTCTGATCATGGAATCAACATTCTCGTCTCTCTCTCATCCTGCAAACCCTTTTGACCACAGTCACAACTCATTAGCAAATTTCTCCCTAACAGCCTTTGATCCAGCTGTCATAGACCACAGCTTATAGATGTCTCCAGTTCATGTGGCTTATGTCTGCCCAGATGTAATTCTTCATTATATAGATCTACACATAGATATCATAGTCATTATCTCCTGTTTCTACCACTGCATTGGGAGTTATTTCCACAGGGATTCCAGTGGAGATTAATGAACTACACCTTTAATTCCAGGACACAGGTCTCAAACCCCTGCCTTATTGAATTCTGCTTATCTGTCTGTCTCTCTCTCAATCTCTATCTATCTATCTATCTATCTATCTATCTATCTATCTATCTCTATGTCTACAAATATATATCTATATATAATAGATATGTACACTGAGAATTTTTTTCCCCTTCAAATAGTGTAAATGACAAGCAGCTTGAAAAAAGACAATTTCACAACTTGGAACTATCCACAAAACAGTGATACAGATAGTCTAAGCCTTACAGCACATTAAGTTTGGGCTAATATCAAATGTAATTTATTGCTTTATTTGATTAGTTTAATTTCAGAATAATTTATTAAATAGCTAATGGTTGATGGATAATGGAATTCCTTGGAGGGATTTAATCTTCAAAATTCAAGTGTCTTTTTTTACTTTTAATTGAGAACAAACTGACACTGTTTTAGTACTTTATCTCAATACCCAATGTCTAGAATCCATTACTCATGTAAATATTTGCACACTTAAATTGATTCCTTCCTGTGATTCTGTATATTTTCCTGAAATTTACTCTTTAAAAAATGCTTTGATTCTTCAAAACGCAATACACATGTTATTTAATAAAATGTATTAACATGGTGGCAACTACAATGGAAGGTCAATTTTTGGGGTGAGTTCACACAATGTCTTCAGCTAATATTTTTATTAATTTTTTTAATTATTAATTAATGTGTTGAATTAACTTGTATAATTGGTGGTATTCTCCTAAAGTGTCAATGGTTCTGCTGTAAAAATGCTTAACTTGCCTAAAGGAATAAGTACAAGACAGGCTTTAAAAACCAATGAATCACACTGCCTCCACCCTTAAGCCATGCTAAATCAAGCACAGGAATACAGCGATACATTACATCTTTTCTCCTTGAAAAACAAAAAAACCAAACAAAAATTCAAAACCCAGCATATATTTTATTTTTGTCCTTCAGTGCATAAAGAGGGAACTGAATAATGTTTTGGCACAGAACAACTTTTGAACTGACTTCTCATGGGCAATTTAACTGCCCTTTAAGTGCAGTATTGTTTTTCAGGCTTAGCTACAGTTAATGTCATAATATGTCAGACAAATTATGAGAGTGAAATGGTTCAGAATTTAATGGAAGTCAAATTACTGTTATTTTCTTCTTTGAGAATATTTTATGAAAGCTCACTGACTTCACACACTACCTTAAGTCTAATTTGGAATATATATTTTTCAAAATTAAAACAATCTTCTCTCCAGACAACCACATTAGAACCTCATCTGCACATGTCGCAATACTGTCACCATGTACTGAATAATTTTCATCTTTATTTCGGATCATTTGGATTTGCAACTTCATTAAAGATATGCTGTGATTTTTACCCTATCTCTCAGTGGTAGAAAAGAGAAACTGTAATGTGTGAATTTCATGCTTCATAGGAATTCCTCCACAAGAGCAGGAAAATATAGGGGAAAGAGGAAAATGGTTAATCTGGCTTGCTCTGAAAATTATTTTTTCATAAAAAGCCCCAAAAAAACCAAATAAATACATTTAAAAATCTGTCTTGATGTTTCATACAAGCAAGAGTTTCAAGATTTTTGAGGCATATCAAAATTGCGCTTGCATAGAAAGGCAATTCCTATAGTCCACGTTCTATGAATTTGATACATCTACTATTTTTAAAGATTTGCATACCTTTACTGTACACTGTATGCAAACATATTTCTGTCTGAAAAAAAAAAAAGAATAAACATATCATAATCCCTCTCATGAAAACTTCAGTTTCACCAGAAACCTTTCTTTATACAAGAGGGAATTTCATTTCTTGTATATGTTAATACAACAGATTGCTGTTAACCCTGTTGCAAGTATAGCAAATCCTATTTCACATTTTCTTCAAATGGTGGGTAAGTTTCAATGCATATGAGAAAGTAATATTCAGACTTTCATGACATCATGATAAATTTTCATCAAACATTTGTAATCTAGACAGAAATTCGACTACTGACAGAAATTCCACTTAAATATATTCCTCTACAGACAGTTAATTCAAGTGAATAGAAAGGATTACATAAATAGTGTTTTCAGTGTCCCAACACAAGATGCAAAGCAGTGAAGCCATTATGTCCACTGCTTTATTGTATATTGTATATACTCATTGTACTGCTCCACTTCATCGCAGCCTAGTAATTCTAAAACTGAGACAACTCAAGAAGCAAAATATTATAACCAATGTATGTAATACTTCTCTTAATCACACAGATATATTGTGGCATTTCAACTTTTAAAATCAGTTAAGGATACATATTTAAAGTAGCTGCATTTCAGTAGAATTCTGAAAAATATTTTAAAACTAATTATTTTTATATATAATATAACTAAAACTAATTAGATCATGATTTGTAACTAGCTGATTACAATGCACACATTGTCTTTTAACTAAGAAACTTGAATTAAAAATGCTTCTGAAGTGTTGTTACTGAAGGATTTTCTAGTATACTGACTAGGACTTATTCAGTAAGTAGACGAACAAGAATGAATGCAATATTCATATATGTGCACAATAGTAAGTGTTGATACTTTGTAAGCAAAAAAACTCAAGAAACTGCAAATATCTATGGAACACTAATTTGGTCTTCATTTAATTCTCAGAGCAGTATTTTGCTTTGTAGGTCTCCTTCATGCTCATGACTGATATAAATTGTTACCCAGAGGAGCTTTGATAGCAGGCTTTTTGTCCTTTAATGGTTCTAGGCCTTGGGTAACACAAACTAGTAGAGGCTTTTCATTGTAGAATCAAATATTTAAGAATTTTAATGATCTCTTCTACATGGTCTTTATATGATACTTTGCTGCATCACATGGTTTCATATAGCTTTGCCAAACTTCTTTGAAATAAAGACTTTATTATGCTTATTTCTAATTACAATCTGAGACACAGAGATAAAGGTGAAAAATGCTAAATTTTTCAGCATATCCCTTCAGCGATGCAGGACTTGATTTTAGAGGCCACTCAGCATTTTTTAAATTGTAAAGATTAAAAAAACCTTAAAGTAAAGTTATTTCTCAACTGTTTTTAAAATCAGGTTCAAGGTCCCATATCAAACACTTAAAAAACTAGTACTATATAACTACAGACAACCATAGAAAAATTTTACTCTTTTCACACAGTGTGTGCAACAGGAAAACAGAATGTGATTCTCAAAGGTATTATTTATCTTTTTGAGATTTGTGAATAATCGATTATTTTTCAAAGTTCAATAAGAAAAATTTGAAAAATGTTTCTATGGATTAAACCAAAATTATTTTCCTATTTAGAAATAGGAAGAGATCTGTTTTCATGTATTAAAGGCACCTTGTATTTCAATTTTTTGAGTAAAAATAAAATCTTGCTAGTATCATTTACAATGTAAATGTGTTAGAAAATGTCTTGACAAAATCCCTTGGCAAAACATTTGCTGTTCTCCCTCCTTCCAAAGCAATTCGTGTTTTTGCAGGTTTATTTTAAACCAACACTTGTTATTCCATAATGGGGAGATCATTCATTCTTGTGTCAGTCTCCTCATTCTGTGGAGGAGAACTTTTAAGTTTTTTCAATAGTCAAAGGAAATGCATTATTCATCTCCTAGTCATCTAGTCTGTGAAACAATTCAGACAAGATCTTATGAAAAAATAAATTCTTTTGTTCAAGGTTGTTTCATTCTCATGTATTGAAGTTGCAAGGAAAGATCCATTTGCCATTTCCTAATTTTAGATATTTGATCAAAATTTATGTATGTATGCATAGCTTGTGCATGGGATTTTAAGATGGAAACTGATTTACAGTAATGGTAGGAAACAAAGCACAATGAAGTGAAAATATTTTTGGCTTGTTTCAAGACTGTGGAAAAGGAGCAGCTTAGAATTGTCTCCTGGCCTGTTTAATCCTAGCTGTCCATTCATTCTCACCACGATTAACATTTTAACTCAGCTTCTTTGCTTGGCTAGTCGTTCACTTAACAATGTCCAACCTGCTTCTCTACTTCCTGTCTGAATGAATGCAATATTCATATATGTACGTACACAATAGTAAGTGTTGATACTTTGTAACCAAAAACCTCAAGAATCTGCAAATATCTGTGGAACACTAATTAGGTCTTCATTTAATTCTTACCATCAGCTACACTGAGCGAACCCACTTCAGTAAATTTTCTTAACCAGCTGTCCTCCAGTTCCCCTTTACTGTCCTACTCTGACATGAGCTTTTCAAGCTTCTTGTTCTACTTGTGAAGATTCATTATACTGAAATTTACAGCCAAAGCCAAAGAATCTGCGTTCTTTCAGTTCTTAATGTATTTCAAAGCCTTACAAATTTGACAAATAAAAACTTTCACAAAGGTGGAGAAACATGCCCTACACAAAGGACATACATTTCAGAGTAGAAAATTCTTTTTTTATTTTCTTTTTTTCCCTTTTTCTTCCCTATTTTTCCTTTTTTTTTGGGGGGGGGAGGGGACATCTTACTTTTAATCTTGATTTCAGAAATAACTTTATTAATATAATTAAGTCTACATTTTCCAGGCTCTAGTGACTAGATTGATTGTTCACATGTAATTTAATTTTACCATAATACCTTTTCTCTAATACTCAGCATTTAACATTGGATTTATCCTCTTGTTAAGTTGTGTTTACATACATAGAACAAAAAATTCTCACCTCTAATGATTAAAGTCTGGCAAAATTTCATCAAGAGTAAACAGGGTTTTGTATTACAAAATGTCAATTACACATTATGATTAGCATTGCTAAGAATTCAATGTATTATAAAGAAGGTGCTAAAAGTTAAGGATCTTCAAAGTAAAATCCGGATTCGAATTTACTTTTATCCAGCAGAATTCTAATTCATCTAGTAAAACCTGCAATTTCTCAGCATGCCCACTAATAATTAAAGCTCAAGGAAGTAGAGCAGAAAAAACATTATACGGAATAGAAGACATCCAAATTCCCTGGGACCAAACCACAGAGTTATAATACTGATGTGGATCTAAGTGAAAAGAAAAAGTTTCTTTACAATAAAATATTTTTAGTAGCATTATAACGTGCTCAAACAAGAATTATACCATTAAAATAAAATTCTCAAAATTGACTTCACTTCTCTAAAGTGAAGAACCTAGTATTTAGTAAAGAGTTATCACCAAAAAAAAGGGCAAGTGATTCTAAGGCTGTACAATGAAGTAGATACGTGATGAAAGTCTGTGCATATAAAAATTAGTTACTTGAGTGAGAGTTATTTGGCAGCAAATGGAGCAAGAATTTAGATTA